>NC_091263.1:22744772-23047803 GCF_042477335.2 Ovis canadensis
CCCAGCCTCCTTGCAACTGCCTTTGTGTTTCTTGGTGTAGTTTCCAAATTTGGTGAAAGCCCATCAACCCTCTAAAGTTTCAAGGATTAAAAAACAAAACAAAACAAAACAGAGCGATGTGCAAGGTTGAACAGTTAAATGGTGGCATCCAATGCACTTTCCTTGGCCAAGAGTTATTCCATCTTTTACCGTCCCTGTGTCCAGGGAAACCTCACTTGGGATGTTCATGGCTTAGCAGCAGGAAGGTAGAGAAAAAGTTCTCGATTTCTATGTTTATTACCACAGGCTTCATTTCAGTATAACTTTCACATTTATGGACTTGCCCACCAGGGACGTTATGTACATTAATCACAGGGCAGGTCTCTCAGCGGATGCATTTGTACATGTGGCTGCCATAGAAGGAGTGAATCAAACTTCACGCCTGGTTTTGGTAGCATATGACTCATTTTCATGGCCCTAGAACTAAAACGTGGTAGTTAAAACAGCAAAGTGATATTTATAGGGTAATTTTGATCAAGCCTGTCATAATTTTCTTTCCTGGGTAAGTCTATATGTCCTTTATTATAGCTCTAATTACACTGACAGCTTTCCAGAGGGAATCTTAGGGTAGAGGTTATTTAAATATGAAACCAAAGATTTGACATCAGTTAAGAGTGAATGGTTTTTATTTCCTAACATATGTTTTAAGGTAACGTAAGCTTATGGGCTGATTTTCCTCTCTGAATACTATTATTTTTATTTTATTTCATATTTCATTTTTAAAGGTTAAGCTCATGGAGCAGGCTGTCATTTCTGTTGTTGGTTATTTGCCTGCACCATGCAGCATGTGGGGTCTTAGTTCCTGACCAGGTGTGGAACTTCGGCCGTGGCAGTGCAATTGCTGAATCCTAACCATTGGACTGCCAGGGAATTCCCTTATTTTATTTTTAAAAAATTTATACATATGTATACATCCCTTTCTATATTCTTTTCCATTATGGTTCATCACAGGATATTGAATTTAGTTCCTTGTGCTGTAGAGTAGACCTTGTTTATCCATTCCATTTATATATACTAGTTTGGGCTTCCCAAGTGGCACTAGTGGTAAAGAATCTGCCTGTCAGCGTAGAAGATGTTAAGAGATGGGTTTGATTCCTGGTTTGGGAAGATCCCTCGGAGAAGGAAATGGCAACCCACTCCAGTATTCTTGCCTGGAGAATTGCATGGACGGAGGAACCTGGCGGGCTACAGTCCTTGGGGTTGCAAACAGCTGACATGACTGAAGCAACTTATATAGCACACATACTAGTTTGCATCTGCTAATCCCAAACTCCCAATCTACCCCTTCCCACAACATTTATTTTATTTACTTTATCCCTGAGGCGGAAGGAGGATTGTGCTGGTCTCTCCTTCTCCTGCCCCTCCTGGGGGGCAGCCCGAAACAGAATCCCTTGGTTAAGACCTACACCGATCAATGGTGGGCTGTTCACCTCGTCCCTGTAATATCTCCCTCCTGAAACTTCAGCTGAGAGCTCTGTTGGGTTACAAATTTAGCAGCACTTCTCCAGTGCCTTTCCCCTTTCCACATCACCCCAGGGAACTCTATTAACTTCACACTAAAAATAGCACGGCAGAACTGCTGAATGGATGAGGGCAGCCAGCAGGGCCCTGGGAAGGCTAAATATTGCTCACATTGATCAGGAGCCTGGGCCCTGCTCCCATGATGCCTGTGGTTTGACACCAAGCTCATTAAAAACGTTTTTGCATCTGTGGGCTTGAGAGCCAAGCACGCGGAGTGCATCAGGCCCAGGGGGCTAAGAAAGTGAAGATGCTCAGGCTGAGGTCTTTTCTTCCCAACCTGGGGTTCCCTTTTCTTCTGAATTAGTGCAGCACTTATGTGAGCCTGTACAGGACCTGTTTTTCCTCTTGGCAAGGGTTCTTGATTAAGAATGAAGCCAACTCTTACCTTGACTTTGATCCCAGCAAGGTGTAAAGTTTTTCTACTGCAGAGTGTAAAGGTCCCATCAAATAGTAAATGGCCATGTGTTCCGCTTGCTTCAGGCTGAGAAGCTGGTGAGAAAAACTTAGGAGTGCTCTGTTTGTGTCTTAGTTCTACAGCATCTTAACTGTGCTCTCTTGGACTAGTTATTGAACCTCTCCAGCCTCAGTTTCCTTATTTATAAAATGAGAATGTTAATTAAAATGAACACTTCTCTCACAGGTGGTTGCAAATTCAGATGGGATAGAATTGAGTGTTTGGAGAACTATAAATAGCCAAGTACTTCCTATTAATTAAATACCTGTAGTACTAGTGTGATGGTTAATTTTACGTGTCAACTAGACTGAGCTACATTGGAAGTGAGAAATAGATTTAAGGGACTAGATCTGATAGACAGAGTGCCTGATGAACTATGGACGGAGGTTCGTGACATTGTACAGGAAACAGGAAGCAAGACCATCCCCAAGAAAAAGAAATGCAAAAAAGCAAAATGGCTGTCTGAGGAGGCCTTACAAATAGCTGTGAAAAGAAGAGAAGCAAAAAGCAAAGGAGAAAAGTAAAGGTACATCCATTTGAATGCAGAGTTCCAAAGAATAGCAAGGAGAGATAAGAAAAGCTTCCTCAGAGATCAGTGCAAAGAAATGGAGGAAAACAATAGAATGGGAAAGACTAGAGATCTCTTCAAGAAAATTAGAGACACCAAGGGAACATTTCATGCAAAGATGGCCTCAGTAAAGGACAGAAATGGTATGAACCTAACAGAAGCAGAAGATATTAAGAAGAGGTGGCAGGAATACACAGAAGAACTGTACAAAAATATCTTTACGACCCAGATAATCACAATGGTGTGATTACTCACCTGGAGCCAGACATCCTGGAATGTGAAGTCAGGTGGGCCTTATGAAGCATCACTACGAACAAAGCTAGTGGAGGTGATGGAATTCCAGTTGAGCTATTTCAAATCCTGAAAGATGATGCTGTGAAAGTGTTGCACTCAATATGCCAGCAAATGTGGAAAACTCAGCAGTGGCCACAGGACTGAAAAAGGTCAGTTTTCATTCCAATTCCAAAGAAAGGCAATGCCAAAGAATGCTCAAAGTACTGCACAATTGCACTCATCTCACACACTAGTAAAGTAATGATCAAAATTCTCCAAGCCAGGCTTCAGCAATACGTGAACCGTGAACTTCCAGATGTTCAAGCTGGTTTTAGAAAAGGCAGAAGAACCAGAGATCAAATTGCCAACATCAGCTGGATCATGGAAAAAGCAAGAGACTTCCAGAAAAACATCTACTTCTACTTTATTGACTATGCCAAAGCCTTTGACTGTGTGGATCACAGTAAACTGTGGAAAATTCTGAAAGAGATGGGAATACCAGACCACCTGACCTGACTCTTGAGAAACCTGTATGCAGGTCAGGAAGCAACAGTTAGAACTGGACATGGAACAACAGACCTGGTTCCAAATAGGAAAAGGAGTACTTCAAGGCTGTATATTGTCATCCTGCTTATTTAACTTATATGCAGAGTACATCATGAGAAACGCTAGGCTGGAAGAAGCACAAGCTGGAATCAAGATTTCTGGGAGAAATATCAAAAACCTCAGATATGCAGATGACACCACCCTTATGGCAGAAAGTGAAGAGGAACTAAAGAGCCTCTTGATGAAAGTGAAAGAGGAGAGTGAAAAAGTTGGCTTAAAACTCAACATTCAGAAAACGAAGATCATGGCATCTGGTCCCATCACTTCATGGGAAATAGATGGGGAAACAGTGTCAGACTTCATTTTGGGGGGGCTCCAAAATCACTGCAGATGGTGATTGCAGCCATGAAATTAAGACACTTACTCCTTGGAAGAAAAGTTATGATCAACCTAGATAGCATACTGAAAAGCAGAGACATTACTTTGCCAACAAAGGTCCATCTAGTCAAGGCTATGGTTTTTCCAGTGGTCATGTATGGATGTGAGAGTTGGACTATAAAGAAAGCTGAGCGCAGAAGAATTGATGCTTTTGAACTGTGGTGTTGGAGAAGACTCTTGAGAGTCCCTTGGACTGCAAGGAGATCCAACCAGTCCATTCTGAAGGAGATCAGTCCTGGGTGTTCATTGGAAGGACTGATGTTGAAGCTGAAACTCCAATACTTTGGCCTCCTGATGCGAAGAGCTGACATACTGGAAAAGACCCTGTTGCTGGGAAAGATTGAGGGCAGGAGGAGAAGGGGACGACAGAGGATGAGATGGTTGGATGGCATCACCGACTCAATGGACATGGGTTTGGGTAAACTCCAGGAGTTGGTGACGGAGAGGGAGGCCTGAAGTGTTGTGGTTCATGGGGTCGCAAAGAGTCGGACACGACTGAATGACTGAACTGAACTGAAGACTGAGCTAAGGGATGACCAGATAGCTGGTAAAACATCATTTCTGGGTGTGTCTGTGAGGGGCATCTCTAGAACAGATTAGTATGTGAATTAGTGAGCAGAGTAGAGAAGATCACCTTCTCCAGTGTGCGTGGGCATCAGTCAACCTTTTAGAGGCTCGAGGAGAGCAGAATAGTGGAGGAAGGACAGATTCTCTCTTTCTGCTGGAACTTGGACATTCGTCTTCTCCTGCCCTTCAAAACTAATGCTCCAGGTCGTTGCGTCTCCAGACCAGGACTGGGACTTACACCATTGGCTCCTCTGGTTCTCAGGGCTTTGGACGTGGACTGGGACTACACACCCAGCTCTCTTGGGCCTTTAACTTTCAGATGGCAGATTGTGGAACTTCTTGGCTTCCATAACTGCACAAGCCAGTTCCTCATAATAGATCTCTTTCTCTGTATCTCGATGCATCCTATTGGATCAGTTTCTCCTGAGAACCCTCATTAACCTAATGAAGTTGGACCACAAGAAAATGCTAATAGTCAACCAGTTTTGTGCTATGAGGATGGCCATTTCATACAGTTCAGCCTTCTACATTAATAAGTGGTTTTGGAAAGTCTTTCCTCACTTCTCTGAATAGTCCCCATGAGACAGAAAGATTATAAGCAGCCTTATTTTAGTGCCTGGGGAAATCTAGGTTTCAAAGCTTACTTGTACCAAGTTGAATAAAAGTCCATGCATGGAACCTGTCCTCCCATGACTCAGTCTGTGGCTTCTTGACCTCCTCCTGCTCTTTAAGGTCTTGAGCTGAAAAGGAGAAACTGGAGAAAGAATGTGATAAAAAGCCATTTTCCCCAGGAGTTGAGCAGAGTGTAATATGAAAGGTCATGACCTTTATAACAAATACTGTCATAAGGAGTGATCCTCATGTAAGGGCCTCGTTCTTAAGCTGATGCTCTCCAAAAATGATGACTCTTTTCCAGCCTCTGCTGGGCTCCTGCATCCTGTTGCTTGTGTTTCTTCTTTCTCAGAATCACCAAGATGCGTGGCTCAGGGCTGACCTGGGGATCTGAGGATCCAGCTCCTCAGTGAAAGGGCTTTGCTGGTCTGGGTCAGAGGATGGTCCTTTTTGAGTTTGCCTTTGGCTCAGCATTGGAGCTGCTGACATTTTGCATCAGAGAACCTGACCCAAATGAGGTGGGAGCTGTCCTATGCATTATAGGAACATTCTGCACCAGTCTTGGTCTCTACCAACTGGATACTAGCAGCAACCTCTCCAGTAGTAACCACCCAAACTATTTCTGGGTGCTGTCAGATGTCCCCCAGTGGGATAGGATGAGCCCCAGCTGAGAAGCACTGCGCCCAGGGGGCTTGAAAGAGTGAGTGAGGAGCTCAGTCCACGGTTCCCTTTTGATACTTCACTTTGCCTTATGAGCTTCAGCACCTTTGAAAGAATGGCCTTTTTCCCCCTCCACCTCCCCATGAAAGGTAGTGATGATTAGATAAGAGATGAGTCACGCTGAGGATACTCACTTGCGTAAGAATAGGAAGAGAGGGGTACAGAGCCAGGATCCTCAGGTGGGAAGAAAACCAATCTGATAGAAGACCAAGCTCTCAACTGGCAGAAACATCTGTCTTCTTGTTTTTCTAGTTAATTATGGATTTTCATGCGCTCACTCAGCTAATCAAGTTTAATGACACTAGACCTAAATCACATTATTGTTATTTTTCGAGGCACTGTTGGCACCTCGCCACATTAACCCGCCAGCAGCCTGGAGACAAGCACAGTCGCTCAAACCCCGAGCGACGAGGCTTTTATTAGCCACGCACCCAGGCCTTTCATAACATGTCACCACTGAGATTATGAAGACAAAAGAAAAGCAACGGAAAAAGGACAGTTTCCACAAAGAACACTTTAGGAACTTTATTACAAAGCAGAAACTTTATTGCAAGATGGGCCATGAGACATGGGTCCTACATTTGTGATATTTATAACTGTTTTCAATATAACTTTGGGTTTGGAGAGATACAGAAAAGGAGAGGTCGGAAGTGGATATTCCCCTTTATTTCCAGGTCCCCGATGACAGCTGGCTGCAAGGATTTCCTGGCTGGCCGATAGTGGCCTGCCTTTGATCTGGATGCTGTTTGCCCTCTGTCAATCTCCTTTCCTTGTCCTCAGGAATTCCTGGTGGAGAATGGATCCGACTGCTAGTCTTGCACTGCCTCCTGACCCCACACTAGCCTGACCTCAGATGGAAAAAAAAGTATTGTGTATTCAGCAAAAAAGTAGGGTTCTTTTGCTTTAGGACTTTACATTGCCTGGAGAAAAATTCGTAATACTTGTCATTTAGCATTTCATTTGGTCTGGGTTACAAACCAACTTTTTTTTTTTTTTTTTCCCCCCGAGATGGGGAGGGAGAAGGGGTATTTAAAATGAAATGAAAAGAATTTTCTGGATTCTTCAGCCAGAATATCCTCTGTCAGGTCTTTGTATTACTTTTTATTTTATTATAGTTTTGGGCAGAAATATACTTTTATTTTCACTAATCTCTAAAATTTAGCATTTCCTTATAATTCAGATGTTGGAAACAAACCATAGTAGTGTTCACAGCACCTGTGTGACATCACCAATAGAAGTCATTGATATGTTCCTGTTTGATTACAGGCAGATCTTTGCATTACTTTAAGAAAATGTATTTCATCGAAGTCAATTTATAATCTTATGTTAAGTTCTGCCATACAACAAAGTGATTCATTTACATACATACACACATGTATTCTTTTCCATTATGCTTCATCACAGGATGTTGAGTGTCGCTCACTGTGCTATACAGTAGGACTTTGTTGTTCATCCATTTGAACATACTAGTTTGCATCCACTAATCCCAAACTCCCAGTTCATCCCTCGTCTCCTTGGCAACCACAAGTCTGTTCTGTGTCTGTGAGTCTGTTTCTGTTTTGAAGATAGGCTCATTTCTGTCATATTTTGGATTCCATATCTAAGTGATGTCATATGGCGTTGGTCTTTCTCTTTCTGACTTACTTCACCCAGTATGATAATCTGTGGGTCCATCCTATGGACAGAGGAGCCTGGCAGGCTACAGCCCACGGGGTCACAAAGAGTCAGACATGACTTAGAGACTAAACAGCAACCATCCGTGTTGCTACTAGTGGCATAACTTCATTCTTTGTGTGGCTGAATAGTATTCCAGTGTACGTATATGGTTCGTGACATTGTACAGGAGACCGGGAGCAAGACCATCCCCGTGGAAAAGTAATGCAAAAAAACAAAATGGCTGTCTGAGGAGGCCTTACAAATAGCTGTGAAAAGAAGAGAAGCGAAAAGCAAAGGAGAAAAGGAAAGATATAAGCATCTGAATGCAGATTTCCAAAGAATAGCAAGGAGAGATAAGAAAGCCTCTCTCAGCGATCAATACAAAGAAATAGAGGAAAACAATAGAATGGGAAGGACTAGAGATCCCTTCAAGAAAATTAGATACCAAGGGAATATTTCATGCAAAGATGGCCTCAGTAAAGGACAGAAATGGTATGAACCTAACAGAAGCAGAAGATATTAAGAAGAGGTGGCAGGAATACACAGAAGAACTGTACCAAAAAGATCTTCACGACCCAGATAATCACAGTGGTGTGTTCACTCACCTGGAGCCAGACATCCTGGAATGTGAAGTCAAGTGGGCCTTATGAAGCATCACTACAAACAAAGCTAGTGGAGGTGATGGAATTCCAGTTGAGCTATTTCAAATCCTGAAAGATGATGCTGTGAAAGTGTTGCACTCAATATGCCAGCAAATGTGGAAAACTCAGCAGTGGCCACAGGACTGAAAAAGGTCAGTTTTCATTCCAATTCCAAAGAAAGACAATGCCAAAGAATGCTCAAACTACTGCATAATTGTACTCATCTCACACGCTAGTAAAGTAATGCTCAAAATTCTCCAAGCCAGGCTTCAGCCATACGTGAATCGTGAACTTCCAGATGTTCAAGCTGGTTTTAGAAAAGGCAGAAGAACCAGAGATCAAATTGCCAACATCAGCTGGATCATGGAAAAAGCAAGAGACTTCCGGAAAAACATCTACTTCTGCTTTATTGACTATGCCAAAGCCTTTGACTGTGTGGATCACAATAAACTGTGGAAAATTCTAAAAGAGATGGGAATACCAGACCTCCCGACCTGCCTCTTGAGATGCTTGTATGCAGGTCAGGAAGCAACAGTTAGAACTGGACATGGAACAACAGACTGGTTCCAAATAGGAAAAGGAGTACTTCAAGGCTGTATATTGTCATCCTGCTTATTTAACTTCTATGCAGAGTACATCATGAGAAATGCTGGGCTGGAAGAAGCACAAGCTGGAATCAAGATTGCCGGGAGATATATCAGTAACCTCAGATATGCAGATGACACCACCCTTAAGGTAGAAAGTGAAGAGGAACTAAAAAGCCTCTTGATGAGCGTGAAAGAGGAGAGTGAAAAAGTTGGCTTAAAGCTCAACATTCAGAAAACGAAGATCATGGCATCAGGACCCATCACTTCATGGGAAATAGATGGGGAAACAGTGGAAACAGTGTCAGACTTTATTTTGGGGGGGCTCCAAAATCACTGCAGATGGTGACTGCAGCCATGAAATTAAAAGACGCTTACTCCTTGGAAGAAAAGTTATGACCAAGCTAGATAGCATATTGAAAAGCAGAGCCATTACTTTGCCAACAAAGGTCCATCTAGTCAAGGCTATGGTTTTTCCAGTGATCATGTATGGATGTGAGAGGTGGACTGTGAAGAAAGCTGAGTGCCAAAGAATTGATGCTTTTGAACTTTGGTGTTGGAGAAAACTCTTGAGAGTCCCTTGGACTACAAGGAGATCCAGCCAGTCCATTCTGAAGGAGCTCCAGTACTTTGGCCACCTCATGCGAAGAGTTGACTCATTGGAAAAGACTCTGATGCTGGGAGGGATTGGGGGCAGGAGCAGAAGGGGACGACAGAGGATGAGATGGCTGGATGGCATCACTGACTCTATGGACGTGAGTCTGAGTGAACTCCAGGAGTTGGTGATGGACAGGGAGGCCTGGTGTGCTGCAGTTCATGGGGTTGCAAAGAGTCTGACACGACTGAGTGACTGAACTGAACTGAACTGTACATATATATCTTTATCTATCTTCTTTATCTATTCATCTGTAGATGGACATTTAAGTTGTTTCCATGTCTTGGCTGTTTTACATAGTGCTACTCTGAACATAGAGGTGCATGTATCTTTTGAATTATGGTTTTCTCTGTATATATGCCCAAGGGTGGGATTGCTGGATCGTGTTAATTCTATTTTTCGTTTTCTGAGGAATCTCCATACTGTTCTTCATAGTGGGTCCACCAACTTGCATTGTAGGAGGGTTCCCTCTTCTTCACATCCTCTGGCGTTTGTTATTTGTAGACTTTTTGATGATGGCCATTCTGAGAAGTGTGAGAAAGCAACTCATTGTAGTTTTGATTTTTCATGTGCCTATTGGCCACCTGTATATCTTCTTTGGTGCAATGTCTGTTTAGGTCTTCTGATGATTTTTTTGTCTGGGTCATTTGATTTTGTGGAGTGCTCACTTTTCATAATGCAATCTCTTTCTTCTGAGGGCAGTCTGTAATTCATTTCTGAGCTCCTGGAGTTGTATCATAGACTCTTGCATCTAATAAACTAAAGAGAAATTACTCTTTTTCTCTATAGGTCAGTTATTGGTATACAATGTCAGATAGATTTCCATGAGATTCCTGAATATCGTTATGAAGTGATCTGGATTTTTTTCAGATATGGTAGAGCATTGGGCTTGAAGGCTTGAGTTTTAGAGTCAGATCTGGATTTGAATCCTGGGTCTGTTGCTGCTAGCTGTGTGATACTGGGCAAGTTATTGATATTTTACCTTTTTTTGTGTGGGGGGGAGCTGTACCAGATCTTAATTATGACATGTGGAATCTCTTCACTGATCAGGGATTGAATCCAGGCCACCTGCATTGAGAGTGCAGTGTTAACCACTAGATCACCAGGGAAGTCCCAATATTTTGCCTTTTAAAGCTTTAGTTTCCTTATCTGTAGGCATCTTCTAGTAGTAATCATTAGATCATAAAGTTTCTCTAAGGACAGAATGAGATGGTACATGTAAAATGCAAAGCAGGTGCCCAGACATAGTGAATAGTCATTTGACAGAGGATGGTGATATATTTCTTTCTAAGCTTGGATGAGTCCAGTAACATCTGCCTAACTTAGTAAACTTAGCTGCCCTCCTCAATTAATTCCTCACTGTAGCTATCATGATCTCACCTCCAATACATAATTCTCAGGGCCCTGTGAGTATATTTTAAGATGTTTCTTGGCCAGAGATCTTCCATAGTGATTTTGTTACTCATCAACTAGGGAAGCAGATGAGGATTATAAATAATAAGCACTAAAGACAGCAAGTATATGTTCCAGAGTGAGAAGAATCAGTCCTTAGGGAAATCATCTGAACTTTAGAGCGAAAAGATGAAGAATTAATTGGAAGTGTGGGAATAATCATGAAGCTTAAAAAACCCCACTGTCTCTGCAGAACTATGGGCATTGATTATGGTAAAAATGGGTTCCTGGTTGTATTTGTTCAAAGATGGAGAATGGGGTCAAAAAAGAAGCAAGAACTTTTTTTTCAACAAGGAATCAAGACTCTGAATTTTCTTGAGAAAACAGGATAGAACAAAGACAAATAGGATTCTGTCATGCAAGGCAATTTGACAATGATGACTCAAGGCCCAAACAGATTGATTAGGGCACTAGAGAACTGAGAGGACAGAACAAGGGCCTTTTTAAATAATTTTTTTAATTTTATTTTTTTCTATTGATGTTATTTTATTTTTAACTTTTTATTTTGTATTGGGGTATAGCCACCTGATGTGAAGAGCCAACTTATTGAAAAAGACCCTGAGGCTGGGAAAGATTGAAGGCAGGAGAAGTAGGGGGTAGCAGAGGAGGAGATGGTTGGATGGCATTACCAACTCAGTGGACATGAGTTTGAACAAACTCAGGGAGATAGTGAAGGACAGGGAAGCCTGGCGTGCTGCAGTCCATGGGGCTGCACAGTCAGATGTGACTTGGTGACTGAATGACAAGAACATAGCTGATTAACAATGTTCTGATAGTTTCCGGTGATCAGTGAAGGGGCTCAGCCACCTGTATACATGTATCCATTCTCCCCCAAACTCCCTCCCCGCCAGGCTGCCACATAACGTTGAGCAGAGTTCCATGACCTATACAGTAGGTCAGAACCAGGGTCTTTTAGGAAAATCCCTGTCCCATCTCTTTTCACAGTCCTGGGTTGCAGCCATGATCTTCAGTTGATGAGATCACTGAGAAATTTCTGGTGTTTGGTGGGCTTCAGATCTCACTGAGATGCTGTTTGGGTGGCAGACAGGTTGGAGAGGTGGTGGCTAGGTAAAGGTTTTCTGGAGGTTTCTAGAAGGATTCTTCGCTGACTTGGAGTAAGGATTTGGGGATGAGACGGAGTTGTGTGCAACTGAGGGAACAGAAAATTAAATAAAATTAAGATAGAATTAGGGTTAGGTTTCCAAGGGCTTCCATGTGGGCTAACTCATGTAGTCTCAAATGATCCTGGGTGGGGGAAGTGATGGTGCCCTATCTGTGCTCCAGGCAACAGCAGTGCTTTGAGAGGTCAGAAACCTATCAGGGGTTATTCAGCTGGTGGGTGGTAAAGCTGAGATCTGAACCCAGGTCTGTAATTCTAAAACCCGTGAAAATCAGAATTCTGGTGAGTTTTCCCTCTTCCTCCTCAAGGAAAATTAAGAAAAGAAAGAAATAGATGAAAAAGGGGCAAATGAAATAAATGAATGTATTAGAATGTCCAAGCACTGAGGATTCGTATTGTGTGAAAAAAGACAGAGAGGGAATTTGAACCATGCATGGAAAACTCCTCCCCCTAAGAACAACAATGAAAACCAGTAAAACAAAAGAACAACAACAAAAACCCTAACAAAGCAAAGTTCTGTGGCTATGCCCAAGAAGGTATGAACTAGGGCACTGAGTTTTTCTAGGTGTTGCTCATCATCTATTCCTACAATCATGGTGAAGCGGTCGTGAAGTGAAGAAGACGCTGAAAAGTATAATGACAGATTTTGAAAAATGGCAAAGATACTGCAAACTGAAAGTGAATATCTCTTGAATAGATTTAAATTTCTTTTAAAAGAATGGAGCAAATACCAGGAGAAAAGAAATCTGGAGTCGTATGGAGGATAATGAAATCATCAGCAACAGGCAAGCTGAGAGCTGTAAACAAAGAATCTTGCCCCCAAAACCTGATAGCCTCTCACGATGGAATTATAAAATCAGTGGGCAAAGGGAAAATAAATTTAATATATTGGATATTTGGTAGCACATAGAGCGAGGTGGAGAAAAGCCAGGTTCAGTGAGCAGAACATTTCAGCAAAGTATTTGACACTAGTTTGGGATAGAGTTTTCTTTTAAAGAGTTACTTGAGTTAGACTAAATTTGTTAGAATTGCTCTCAGCATGCCTGCAGGTGGCTATTCCAACATATTTTGGATATCATAAAGGATCATGACATTATAAAAGGACAGGCAAAACCTGCCCCCTCTTTGAGATTATTGCAAACTCGAAAGAAACTATTCCCGTTTTGGTTTGACCCCAGATGGATTGTTTCCTGCTTGAAAGAAATCTTATGTAAGACATCTTTATCTCTTAACTTTACTCCTATGATGATATGATAATGTATCCCTAGTTGCTCTTTCCTGGAACACTCAGAGTTCCTACTAGTCTTGCTAGGAAAACCACAGAAAGAGATCCATAGAGGTCTTGGATGGCATGTTTAGAGCCTAGTGTAGCTTTGTTTCAGTTTGTGACTGATGAGTTTTCAAAAGCAGCTTTTATAGAATATCACTGAACTTTGATGTAAGTGGAGGTGACAGTTATAAATGACTTAAATGAAAAACAAGCTGTCCTGTTCTCTATTATATTATAAATCAGAATAGAAAGTGCTGATCTTTGTGACAGTTTTCCCTGGTGGCTCAGTGTTAAAGAATCTGCCTGCCAATGCAGGAGGTGCAGGTTCAATCCCTGGGATGGGAAGATCTCCTGGAGAAGGAAATGGCAACTCACTCCAGTATTCTTGCCTGGCAAATTCCATGGACAGAGGAGCCTGGTGGGCTACAGTCCACAGGGTTGCAAAAGAGTCGAACATGACGGTGATTAAACAAACAAAAAATCCCTCATTTATTAGAGGGACAGAAGAAAAGATGATTTGCTGGATTTATTGTCCCTTCCAAATGTCAATATCTTTACCTTTGCATATATTAATAACTTCGGGGGAAAATCCTCAGGTCTGGGAAGGCTGGATTTGGGTGATCAGACTTAGACGTTTGGAAAAAAGAGTCACTAAACCATTCCCTCAGTAATCATCAGTGAGTGGTCAATGTGGGCAAAGCACTGTGGTAGGCATGTGAATTATACAGGATTTGATAACATGCAACCCAAAGAACTCTTTCATATGATGGACAAAGATGGGCTTGGTGCATTCCTTGTATCTTACAAGGCTTCACACTTGCAGTGATCCAACTTTTCTGTACTCGGGGAGAGTAACTCGAAGTTGTTTTCTTGGGTGATGCAGGTGGAAGATGCAAAGGCAGAAACAGATGCTTTTGCACAGTCCAACCCTTCATCTCTTTGTGTTTCCCCTTGTGCTGATCTAGAGCCAGCTGATTCTGGTTGGTGAGAACTGATTGTGTGCATTTCTTTCCAATTTCTTGTCTGGAGATATCACACTAGTAGCTTCTAACTGGCCACAGTCAGAGTATTTATACCATATTAGTCAGCAAACACCACACATCAGAGCTTTCCCCTCTTCTCCTGACCTGGCTTACCAACACCCCACTGGATGAGAATCACCCTGAGGATGGAATGAAACCAACCCTATAGCTGGTTTCCCTCAATGAAAGGGGATTATAGTTCTTATTTTCTCAAGGCTGATGCCATGGTTTCTAGAACCCCTTAGGTAACCTTCTAGATTCCTCAGTGGAAGTTGTCTCACTTCTCCTGGAAATTTTTTCACTGTCCCTGATCCTATTTATTTCTTCTCTAACCTTCCAGTGACCCCAGTGGTCAGGGACTGAGGCCCTAATAGCAATGATAAACCTTCCCCTTAGTTGATTTTTTAACAAATCTTGGACGCTGGGATCTTTTTCATTGCATGGACATGAAAGCTGGTGTCAAGATCATGTGGGAATCTGACAGAGCTATTTAAAATATGGAGGATGACCCTTATCATGAAGTTTCTAGTAGACAAGAGCATGTTTTTATAGGAAGAATTTGGTGGGCAATTAGAAGCCAAACATTTCCTTCATCAGTATCATCAATTTGCATGCATATGTAGTTTGGTTGATAGTATTTTTTCTCTGTAGAGCTATGCAGTAGAGGGCAGCCTGGTTAGGTAACTGCTATGTGGCCACTTTTACATATGGGTGCACAGGCACCTCACACATGCACACACACACACACGCACATGCCTGCACACACGCACAGGATGGGTAGTGGCAGGGATGCTGCAGTGGGTCCCACAAGCCACATTACCTTAGTAATTGTCTGGAGACACTCAGCTCACAGACACAGAACTGCAGTTTACAAGAAGCCATCCATCTGCTTCAAAGCCGTTCAGGAAAAGAATCCATTTTCTTGAATACAAATCCTCTTTGTCTTGTGATGTATAAATCATCCCTTCAGAAGAACTCTTGTGAGGTATCAATTCCAGGCATCCTCCCAAAATACCATCCCTCAGTGCAGCCTCACAATGGAGGCTAATCCTCTGTGGCCACCCAAAGGCAGATTCATCCCATTTTTCACTGAATACCCCATCAAAAGCCGTCTGCTGTCATCTTAGCAATCAGGATGGACTATCGGGATCAGAATGACCTTAGCTGGCTGTGGTTGTCTGAAGAGGAAGAGAGCAGAGTGGTGAGTCTGTCTGACTCAGTGATTTCAAATTAGTGCCTCTCTCTTTTTTTAAAAAAATATTTATTTTTGACTGTATTGGGTCTTAGTTGCCACATGTGGGATCTTTCCTTGTTGTGCATGGGTTTCTTTCTAGTTGTGGTAACACATGGGCTTAATTGCCCCATGGCATGTGGGATCTTAGTTCCTTGACCAGGGATCAAACCCTCGCCCCCTGCATTGTAAGGCGGATTCTTAAGCACTGGACCACCAGGAAAGTCCCCAGTGATACCCTTAATGAACAAACATACTGAGGATCTTTCTACAGGAGAGTGATGAAGCTGCATACACTCAGCCGACAGCTGGGTCCCTGCTCATCCTTGGAGGAGTATCTACTCATCATCTGGAGGTGAAGGGTAATGGTCAAGCCTCTCTATGTGTAGTCTGCCTTTTAGGACACAGAATATGGTAATGGTCTCTCTCCAGATTTGCTGGGTTACATCTTTATCAGTTTTGTTTGCCCATCTTCAGCTGCTAACCTGAGGACTGCTCCCAGATGGGTAGAGCAGCCTCACCCAGCAATGCCTTGAAATCATATCTTCCCCCCTTACTTTGGAGCAGCAGAGAGTGAAGACTGACTATTGGGGTTGGGTGGGTAGGAGTTTCCAAAATCCCTTTCTCTTGCCTCAAGGTAGGGCAGCCTCCAGGGTCCAATTTGTGTTCCAGAGCTCCCTGTGGGATGGAGTTAAGGATAGATTTCATGTGAAATTCTCAATTTTACTTAGTTTCTGCCTCATCTTTCTCCTCTTGCTCCCTTGTAAGTTTCTTCTGGGAGTTCCTTGTAGACTTCCACCATAAGTCACTTGCACACAAATCCCAGTCTTGGTCTTTGCTTTTAGGAAACCCAGCTTCACCAGGTTTATCTCAAGCTGATTCAGCGATCTTGCAGGGAGTGATCTGTTCTCAGAGTGAAGGGGTTGTGGTTAATTCCATGTGGTCCTGAAGTTCAGTTTACATGCGTGATTGAGGGTAATTACAGCCTCTCTGGTCTTGATGGCTGTTAATCTTGTGCGTAATGTGCTTGATTGAAACTTTGGTATAATGCCTATGGTCGCCTGTGTTACATGTGAATTGGGTGCTTCCAAGGAGTCTCCCACAGATATCCCTCTGTGACTTACTGTCTCTGTTCACTGGATGGCTCACTTTGGCATAAGAAGGCATCTTGCCCTCAAGGAGGCTTCGGTTTAATTGGGCAATGGGCATACATACCCAAATGAGATCTTCTGCAGAAGCAACCTGGTGAATGTATCCATAGCATATACTCTGGGTAGGAGTTTAGAGGCTTCCGAAACCACTTTGGGTTGAATATAACAAGGAAGACATTTTGATGAGTGGATTTAAATTGGGCTTTGGAGAAGGAGTGGAGGATAAGGAGGGATCATTGGCCCAAGGCTGGAGAAGTCTTTGCGGCCTCTGCCAGCAGTACTTACTACCACACTTGAGAGTGATAAGGTGAAATTCAGCATCTCTTTCATTGCAAAGGACCTTCCAAGAAGGGCACATGGTACTATTGGACTTTCCCACTCCCTTTGAAGTTGACATGGCCATGTGACTTGTTTTGGCCAATGATATGTGAGGAGACATGCATCACTTCTGGGCACACATTTTCAGAGCCAGTGTATGGCTCTCCATCTTCCTTTCTCTTACTGCTGTCATCATGGAAACATATGAGGAGATGAAGTTTCTGTTTGAAGCATGCCTTCTTTTCAGAAAATACTTTGGAAGCCAATATGTCATGTCCCTGGATAAGTCACCTGCCCTGTGACTTATGAAATGATGTGATAATGTGATTTCAAAATGATGAGAGCTGAGCTGCTGGGTTCTTTCTAGCTTTTTTTGACTCTTTGATGGAGGACCAGCATAAACATTTAGCTAGACAGTTGTCTCTTCTTGGAAACACAAAGAAATGGGGGACCAGAAGCATCTTCTACAGAAAAGAAATACCAATAGTTCATTGTAATTTCAATGGATAAAAATCTACCAAAATAGGAAAAACACAGTTAAATGTCCTTTGCTTCTGTTATACAACTTTAAGTGTAGACCCTGACTCCATAGAAATTTGTCCTCTCAAAAAGCCAAAATGGTGATACTTAGGAATTGTGAAAAATTTAATTAATGAACATATTTGCGGCTCAGATGGATATTTCAGGGAAGTCAGAGGTCTCATTTATCCCTTTGGGTGTAGTTGTGTGTTTGATATTGTGTAAACTTCAGTTTCTTTATTATTTTGTGCAGAGGAACATCTGTTGTTCAGACTCGTTTCTCTAGGACTGCTATGAACATGCTTCTCCAGGCTTACTTTGCTTTCTGTCTTCCCAGATTGAGCCATCAATCTCTTTCTCCGCTGTTTTGTGCATCATTAGCAGCCACTCTCTGTGTAGAAGTGCTGCTCATGTGTTGAGTTCTTGTTGCTTCTGTGCCATACTTCTTGCCTCCTTCTCAGCCCAGCAGGAAATTACCTTCTACTCAAATGATCTCCTTTCCTTCCCTTATACCGCCATCATGTTAGTAGATTTTTCTCTTTCCAGATGATCTGAAGGGATCCTTATGCTGACAGTTTGTGGCAGGGTCACATGGCCACATAGAGACATAATTTTCATCTTGAGTTAAAGAAAGGGATCTTAAGCCTTCTGAAATCATTGTCTGTTTAATTATAGAGACCAGCCTTCTGTTACTCCATTTATACCCAGATTTTGTAGAATTTACACTTCTGTTAACAGGGTGTTAAAATAGGACTCTTTCTTTCTTAGTTTCCATAGAGGCAGCAAAAATCTAGGCACAGAAATAATAGATGCTACACCTCCTTTCTAAAGTGAGGTGCTAGACCACCTCAGTAGGGTTGTGAAGAGGTAATTGGGAACCACTGTTGTGATCTGCAATCAACCTCCAACTCAAGGATAAAATGCAATTGAGTTTGAAAAGGCTAAATGAGAGAATGTCTTTGAAGAAAGGTGATGGAGTGCTCTGGCGTCTCCCCACTATGTCTCCATTGGGGGACGGGAAACAATGCTTATGTGTACTGAAAGGTAATTGAAGGAGACCCCTTGGAGCCTTGCCATGTATTCTTTGGAACTTAGGGTCCCCAGTGGACTGATGGCTGACTCATGCCTGAAAGGGCGATGCAAGAGGTAGGTGGAGCAGCCTGGCTGGCGTTGGGGGGAAGAAGGATTGTGGTATTGGGAAATAGCGCTTCTCCACCAACGTCAGTGGTCATTAAAGTTGCCTTGATGGGGTAGTGGAATTTTGGAGTTCTCTCAAGAGGATGAACGGGTTCATAGAAGGGCTGAGGAGCCTTGGGCAGGGTGTGGTCCAACTGCCTGGTGCCCAGAGGTGGAGGAAGGAGGAAAAGCAGTGCTGCCTCCAGTAAGAGGAGCAATCTAGTGTCCTAGAGTGGAAACTCCCTTGAAACCTATGGAAGAAGTCCATGAGAGAGTAGTTTTTGAGCATTAGTCAGCCACTTGGCACCCTTCTCTCCTTATTAGAGGAACAACTCATCTTTGGGTGACTTTAAGGGGAGGCAGGGGCTCCCCTCCTAGCTCAGTCAGTAAAGAATCCATCTGCAATGCAGGAGACCTGGGTTTGATTTCTGGGTTGGAAAGATCCCTTGGAGAAGGAAATGGCAACCCACTCCAGTATTCTTGCCTGGGAAATCCCATGGACAGAGGAGACTGGTGGGCTACAGTCCATGGGGTCTCAAGAGTTGGAGACGACCTAGCGATTAAACCACCAAAGGGAGGCAAGGAGGAAAGTTGCTTTCTGCATGTGCATGTTGAATCTGGTTATATCAGTGTGGTTTTCCTACATGTTGATAATACACTTATTACCATGAATTATTTGTTAGAGTCTGTGGTCTTTTGAAGTTTCTGTTTGTCCTTATGGAAACCACTTAACTAAGCACAACCCAGTGGACTGTATGCTCAGATCTTCACCCAGCAGAAGCACAGAAAGATGTAGGTGGGGTTTTGAAATGTTAATCTTTCCAGTTTTTTTGAAGCCTTAGGTTCTGTAAATGAGATGGAGCAGAACAAATGCCTAATTCCTTACTTTACCAAAAAAGCAGCTCCCTTTCCCACTGGAAGGCAAAAGCGGCTCCGGTCAGTTTAATTTTACAGAAAAAAAAATGTTTATTTACTTGTCTGCACAGGGTCTTAATAGAGGCATGTGTGATCCAGTTCCCTGAGCAGGGATTGAGCCAGGGCCCCCAGAAATGGAAGTACTGAGTCTTAGCCACTGGACCACCAGGGAAGTCCCACCAGTCAGTTTAGACATCACATGACGGTTTCCTAACTTCTGTTCACTGGAAGCAGTGTGAGGAGAAGGCTGGATAGCAAAACTGGGACCAGACCATGAAGGCCATGTGCAAGGGTTTAGATCTATGTTTTTCACCTGAATAATTTATGATACCCCTAAATGGCCAACATCCGCTGGATCATCGAAAAAGCAAGAGAGTTCCAGAAAAACATCTATTTCTGCTTTATTGACTATGCCAAAGCCTTTGACTGTGTGGATCACAAGAAACTGTGGAAAATTCTGAAAGAGATGGGAATACCAGGCCACCTGACCTGCCTCTTGAGAAGCTTGTATGCAGGTCAGGAAGCAACAGTTAGAACTGGACATGGAACAACAGACTGGTTCCAAATAGGAAAAGGAGTACTTCAAGGCTGTATATTGTCACCCTGCTTATTTAACTTCTATGCAGAGTACATCATGAGAAACACTTGGCTGAAAGAACCACAAGCTGGAATCAAGATTGCTGGGAGAAATATCAATAACCTCAGATATGCAGATGGCATCACCCTTATGGCAGAAAGTGAAGAGGAACTAAAAAGCCTCTTGATGAGCGTGAAAGAGGAGAGGGAAAAAGTTGGCTTAAAGCTTAACATTCAGAAAATGAAGATCATGGCATCTGGTCCTATCACTTCATGGGAAATAGATGGGGAAACAGTGGAAACAGTGTCAGACTTTATTTTTGGAGGCTCCAAAATCACTGCAGATGGTGACCGCAGCCATGAAATTAAAAAATGCTTACTCCTTGGAAGGAAAGTTATGACCAACCTAGATAGCATATTGAAAAGCAGAGACATTACTTTGCCAACAAAGGTCCATCTAGTCAAGGCTATGGTTTTTCCTGTGGTCATGTATGGATGTGAGAGTTGGACTGTGAAGAAAGCCGAATGCCAAAGAATTGATGCTTTTGAACTGTGATGTTGCAGAAGACTCTTGAGAGTCCCTTGGACTGAAAGGAGAGCCAAACAGTCCATTCTAAAGGAGATCAGTCCTGGGTGTTCTTTGGAAAGAATGATGCTAAAGCTGAAACTCCAGTACTTTGGCCACCTCATGCGAAGAGTTGATTCATTGGAAAAGACTCTGATGCTGGGAGGGATTGGGGGCAGGAGGAAAAGGGGACGACGGAGGATGAGATGGCTGGATGGCATCACCGACTTGATGGACGTGAGTCTAAATGAACTCTGGAGATGGTGATGGACAGGGAGGCCTGGTGTGCTGCGATTCATGGGGTTGCAAAGAGTCGGACACGACTGAGCGACTGAACTGAACTAACTTTATCTTTTGGATAAAAAAATTCTCACAGTCTCTCAGTGTTGACAAATGATTTCACTGTAATTTAGCCTAAATGTATACAACCCTGAAACCAGGCTTAGAGTCATATTTATAAGTCTTACACAACTATGAAACCAAAGAAAATTTGTAAATTGTATTCAAATAAAACTGCAATCTAAACAGAAAATAAAATAAAAAATGAGTTCCGTGTGTCAGATCGAGTTGTTTTGGGGAAGCAAAATTGCCACTCTCAATGTGACAGTGACGCTTGCATCAGTAGAGTGCTTTGAACTTGACCTACTTGTACTGTATGTTAGAAATGACTCCAGAGCTCACCATTCTTCTTGACTTAAACACTGTGGAAGCTCAACTTGGAAGGTATGTGAAGTAATTCAACCTTCATTTGGCCCTGGGGCATCATTTATTCCCTGTTTGTCTCTGAACTGTCCCTCAGTAGCCTGGGGAAATTAAACTCCTACCACCTGGAGCCCACGTGATTGTTAACAAGTGCAAATGTGGGCACTAAAATTTCAAGGTAGCGCTTGGGTTTAAAGTGGAAATCCAGATGATCCAGAATGTAATGACATTAAAAATTGTAGGTATTATTAAAATGAAAAGAGGAAAAATCCTCTTACCGAGATTTTGAAGTCCCTCCTTATTATGTCTGAAGACCTCCACGGTCTCCAGCCGGGAGCTCAGATTTCATTCCAGAGATGATTTAGGTATTTAGGATGCTTTAAGGGACAAGACTGGAAGGTCACCAGATGGAAGGCAGAGAAGAGCAAGGAGTTTGAGACAAGACATCCTAAAGGCCAACAGGGACTGGGCTCAGGTTGGCAGTAGACAGATGGGTGGGAGCTACTGAGGGGGCTTCACCCGTGGCCGCTCTTTACGCTGCCACAGCTGTTGGGAATATCCGGTGTCTATGGCTACCACTGTGTCCTCCAGGAATTACCCTCAGTGACCTTGGGAACTGTTGTCCCCAGCTGACACCCCGCCCTAGGCATCCACTGATGGATTGGCTGACGGGGGATACAAAGACTTCAATTCAGGACAGCACTGAAGGGCCATTAGAGCTCTAGCCCTGTAGGGTCAGCTGGGGCCTCATTTCAACTTGCTTGGATGTCACGCCCAATCCTGTCCTCTTCCCTCCTTTTAGATGCATCTCCCAACAGTTCTTCCCAATGAAACGTCTGCTTGCAATTCCTTATCTGAGAATCTGATTCTAGAGCACCCCAGCTAAGGCGGATATCACCAGAACCCACGGGCAGAACCAGTGGGCATGTTCGCTGATGCACCTCCAGCACTCAGCGCAGTGCCTGGAGAGTGATGGGTGATCTGGAAACGCTAGAATGAATGATCGAAAGATGACTCTGGCAAAATCAAGAATGATTTCCAGATGCACTAGTGGTAAAGAATGTGCCTGCCAGTGCGGGAGATATGAGATGTGGGTTCGATCCCTGGGTCAGGAAGATACCCTGAAAGAGGGCGTGACAACCCACTCCAGTATTCTTGCCTGGAAAACCCCATGGACAGAGGAGCCTGGTGGTCTACAGTCCATGGGGTTGCAAAGAGTTGGACATAACTGAAGCGACTTAGCTTGCAAGGATGACGATCGAGATTCTGACTTTGAATACTGATCAGATGATGGGTCACTGTGGGGGAATATGATGACTTTAGATACTACAGGTTCTCTTGTGTATGTTCACTGACTCATCCTACGTTTTCTTCTTGGGCCTGATTTTATGCCCTGTCTCCTTCCCTCTAAATACACATAGTGTGGTTTCCTGGAGGTGGCTAGTGTTTCAGGACATTTCAAATGAAGTGCGGGGTGTCAGTGAGGATGAGGTCTGTTGACCATGCCCTGACATCCCCATCTAGTCATCTGAGCTGAGATTCCAGGGCTTTTGTTGGCCTGCAGGTGTCTGTGAAGCATGGCCTGCACTCCGCAGTGCTGAGTCCAAATTTAATGGCCTCGTTGCACAGCAATACATAAAATGACAATAGTTAGGCTGGATGAGGGGAGGAAATGCTCGGTTCTTTGAGCGTTCCAAATGTCATTTCTGGAGGTGTCTGGGGAGTGCTTTCATGGTAGAGACAGGAGCATTACCATTTTAACGAGCCCAGTCTCCCTGTAGCTTATGGCTTCCTTCCACCCACGGCAAATCTGATGGGCAATTGCTTTCCCTCTTCAGGTGGCCTTTCTGGGCTCTGAGATTAGGTCAGACACTCCTCCCCACTGTCAGGCAGTCTCATAAAGCTCCTTGATTTAATTGGAATTCCAGGCCATTAAGTAGTGGCCTAATTTGTTGTCTTGGACTGCTTCTCCTATTAACTTTGCCAAAGGTAAGAAGTAAACTGGATGTGAGTATGGGTCCTTGCCTGTGTTATTTTTCTTAAAGGGTCAGATTTGTATTTCTAGAAGAGAGAAGCCTTGAGTCTATTTCAAGGGGGAGGAGCGCAGGGAATTGGGGTGGAGCTACTTCAGTAAAACAGAATTATGGAAATGGGGAGGTGGCTGAGTACTTGTAGAGAATCGGGCAGCCCCTCTCTGCACATTATAATCCGGGTGTGGGGGGTGTTACAAGTCTTAAATTATAGGGCTGACTTAGGGCACAGAGTTGGCTGCAATCTGGGCCAACTGAGGTTACCAAATGGGAAGGTTTTGTAGGAGTTGTGAGGTTTCCCTTTTTAGAACAGACTCCATTTCCCTCGGCAGTAGAACACCTGGGCAAGGGGTTGAGGGAGAAAGTTAAGCTGTGGGTCCAGGTTCCTTACTTATTTTTTCCTTTTTAAAAATTAGAGGTGATGGTTTTACAATGTTGTGTTAGTGTCTGCTGTACGACAGTGTGAATCAGCCGTAAATATACATAGATGCCCTCCCTCTGGAACCTCCCGCCCTCTCCCCATCCCACTCCTCTGGGTCATCGCAGAGCACCGAGCTGAGCTCCCTGTGCTAGACAGCAGCTTCCCACTAGCTGTCTATTTCACAAACGGTAGTCTGTATATGTCAATGCTATTCCGTCCAGATTCCCTCTCTCTGATGTATGGGGCACTCGACAAGGCCTGTCACCTTTCCCATCCTAAGAGATATCAGTGAATTACAACTGCCAAACAAAATCTTCATGACGGTATAAACTTCCAAGGTTATTAGGACTAGTTTGAGAAGGGTCTTCAGCCAGTGGAATTGGAGTTTCTGATCACATTCTGGCTGAACGCTAAGCTTTCCAAACACGAGGGACTCACAGAGGACCCAGCTCACTATAACCTATGATTGTGGTCGTTACTGATGTCCAGGCTGCCCGCTGCAGGTCTTTCCCTGGAGTCTGCTTTCAAGATAGCGAGAGCTCTAGATGGCATTTGGTACCAGCCATGGCCCGTGGCCTGTCACTCTGGGTAAATCCCTTAGTCTTCTTGGATCCCTCAAACAAAGCTAATCTGCTATCTGACATCTGGGCTTGTCACCTTTAATTCCAGGCTTCTGTGCTGCTGTCTCCAAGGAAATAAAGGGATGGATTTCTCTTCTTCTCTCACCGTTATTCCACTCGTGGGTTTCTGCCCCAGGGGGCATGAAGCTGCCGTCTACTTTTCTATTTAACAGTGCAAAGTCATTCCTGAGTTTCTGACCTGCCCATTTTGCAGTTTTTAATTTTGGGGTGAAAGAATCCTGTGGCAACAAAGCAGCTTCTTCTTCCTTTTTTTTTTTTAAGCTATTTATTTATTTCACTGCACCAGATCTTTAGTTGTAGAATGTGAACTCTTAGTTGAAGCATATGGGATCTAGTTGTGTGATCAGGGATTGAATCCAGCTCCCTGCGTTGGAAGTGCTGAGTCTTAGCCACTGGACCACCAGAAAAGTCCCCCAAACAGCTCCTTTTTAGAAGCTGCTACTGTTAGAAAGTTTATGAAAGTTCAGAAAGACTGAAAAAGCAACTGTTTCCTCATGCTAGAATTTCAGATATTGGAGACTGTTGTAGGGGAAGTATTCTGAGGCAGAGGAGCTATTTCTAGTGTTTCCCCAGCTTCTCCCTTCACCCCCACATCCTGAGGCTGGAGAGGGTGGGTTTGTTCTGTCTTGTCCTCAGTCTTTCGGTGATGGGGCTGACGGCCTGGCTGGGCGATTGACCCATTTTGTCCAGGGGACACAGTCATGTGATGGGTCAGGAAGAGTGTCTGTAAACGTGAGGCTCCTCTGGGGCCTTGGGATACTGTGGTCCAGAGGTTAATCAATACACTGAAATGTGTACACAACAGAGAAAGGGGAAATGTATGAATCTATCGTCATTGTTCGGTCGCTAAGCTGTGTCTGACTCTTTGTGACCCTATGGACTAAATCTACCTATCTACATATATAAATTTATACACACACACATTGTTCTGTGTATATGTATGATGTGTGTCTAGATATACACATGTGTATGTGTGTGTGTTTGTGTGTGCTCAGTTACTCAGTCCTGTCAGACTTTTTGTGACCCCTTGGACTGTAGCTCACCAGGCTCCTCTGTCCATGGGATTTCCCAGACAAGAATACTGGAGTGGGTTGCCATTTCCTTCTCCAGGGGATCTTCCCCACCTAGGGATTGAAACCCATCTCCTGCATTGGCAGGTGGATTCTTTACCAGTGAGCCACCTGGGAAGCCTGTGTGTGTGTGTGTGTGTGTGTGTGTGTGTGTGTGAAAGTCCCTCAGTGGTGTCCAACTCTTTGACCCCATGGACTGTAGCCTGCCAGGCTCCTCTGTCCATGGAATTCTCTAGGCCAGAATACTGGAGTGGGTAGCCGTTCCCTTCTCCAGGGAATTGTCCTAACCCAGGGGTTGAACCCATGTCTCCTGCATTGCAGGTGGATTCTTTACTATCTGAGCGATATATCTGCAATATATATATATACTGCAGTAGAGCAATCTCACCAGCTAAAGCAGCTGAGCTAGAGAAGAGTTACAGTAATATGGAATAGTTGGTGTAGGAAAGTTAAAAGTCCATCCCTGGCCTCGTGACCAGTGACAGACACAAGATTATAGCAGCTCCTCCTATTTTCTGGCTTGCTCTGTTTTGCACGTATTTTTTGTAGGTATTTACTTTTTAGCCATTTTCTTTCCTTTACTATTCTAAGATGTCTTGCTGGTGGTGAACCACACAGTTTAATCCTCAGGTTACAATTTAAGCCAAGGCGGGAACCTGGCAGAATTGAAGGATAGTTGAAGACGGTTCAGTGATGGACAGGGCTTGGGCTCTTCCCTTTTGGGGTGAGGTGAGATGCATCTGTTTGTATGAGAGACAGCTGCTTGTATTGGACATTGTTGCTGTTGGAAGCTTACATATGTGTCAGGTGTATTTGGAGTGCTGAAGGGGTGGAACCTGTAGTCGGTAGGGGGGATTGGTTCTCTCAACTGCCATTTTAGATGTTGGAAGGTTCCCACCCCCATTCCCAAGACTCTTGCAGCCAATTGGTTCTGCAAACCAATTAGCTGCTGATTAGATGCACTTGTGGAAAACTAGAAGGTGGAAGTGATTCAGAGTTTGTTTTCCTCCTGGCAAATGAGGTCATAAAACTGCGCATGCCTGGAGGCACCAGTGGCCACTGGCCTCAGCAGTTCCACGTGTGATCCTCAGCTTCTGAGGCTCTCAGACCATTGTGGCAGGAGCCGTGAGGGGAACAGCTTCCTGGCTTCCGGGTCACTCCTCCGTGGTGAACTCAGCAGTCTTGTGGTAGGCCTGCCTCTTCTGTTTCACCAGCACTTCTAGGATTTGGTAAGGTAAGCACCTAATACTTAAAATAGTGCTTACGGGCCCAGCTGCTTCAGTTGCGTCCAGCTCTTTGCAACCCACGAGGCTCCTCTGTCCATGGGATTCTCCAGGCAAGAATACTGGAGTGGGTTGCCATGCCCTCCGCCAGGGGACCTTCCCAACCCAGAGATCCAGCCTGCATCTCCTGCACTGCAGGTGGGTTCTTTACCCACTGAGCCACCTGGGGAGCCCACTTAATATAGTAAATATCTTTTATTTTCTATTTATTTGTATTTCAATATTGTTGATTTACAATGTTGTGTTAGTTCCAGGTATACAACAAAGTGATGTATGTATGTATATATGGGGAAGGGAATGGCAACCCACTCCAGTATTCTTGCCTGGAGAATTCCACGAACAGAGAAGCATAGTGGGCTACAGACCATGGGATCACAGAGTCAGACATGACTGAGCAACTAGCACAGACATATATCTGTATGTATCATTTTCCATAAGTTTGCTTCCTGTGTCTGTGGGTCTATTTCTGGTTTGTATGTCTTAGTATGATCATCTCTAGGCCCACGCATGTCGCTATGTATGGCATATTTTCACTCTTTTCCTGCCTGAGTGGTATTCCATTGTCTGCGTGCACCTCATCTTCTTTATCCATTCCTCCGTTGATGGACCTTGAGATTGTTCCCATGTCTCGCCTATTGTGAACAGCGCTGCTCTGAACACAGGGGTGCATGACCTTTTTGAATTATAGTTTTGTCTGGATATATGCCCAGGAGCAGGACTGGTGGGTCATCTGATAGTTCTGTTTTTAGTTTTCTGAGGAACACCCACCCTGTTTTCCATTGTGGTCGCACTGACTTACATTCCCACCAACAGTGTAGAAGAGGTCCTGAGCCTGGCCATTTAAAGGAGTGGAGTGAGTCCATCGCAACTGAAGATGAGATGGCAGAGGGAAGCAGATCACGCCAAGCCCTGCAGGCAGGGGAGGGGCTTGGGTTTAAGCCAAAGCACACGGGGAAATCTTTGAAATCTTCAAGCCTGGAAGTGACATGAAGTCTCTAGTTGCTGCAGGAAGAATCGTCTAGAGGGGTGAGCATGGCAGAAGGTACTGCTACTTAGGAGGCTGCTGCGAAAGTCTGGGAGAGAGATGCTGCTTGTAATAGAGGTGGAGGCAAGTAGACCGATTCAAGATACAATTTGCAGGTGGAATGATTTTTTATTTAACTGACCAAATATTGTTTATCTTTTTCTCTCAATTAAAAGACTTCTCAGCATACAACAAAATGGACTTTTTTGGGTGGCTGGGTCAAAATATGGGTCTAAATATTGTAACACATCTAGATTCATGTGACTAGCACCACACTTGGGATTCAGAACAGCTTCATTACCCCTCACAAAGTCCTCCTTGTGCTATTCTTTTGTAGTCACACCCAACCTCTTCACGCCTGATAGAGCTAGAAGGGTGGGAAACTGAACCCAGACAGAACAGTTATCCATCTGGATCCCAACTGTCTGACAGTAGTCCTTCTTTACTCAGGAGCATCTAACCATGCCTAGCCTTTCTCTCAGTTTATTTCAACCTCTTGGCCCACCATAGGAGTTCTACAGTAAGCCCAGTCCCTCTCTTAGGCAAAGAAGATGCAAGAAAAGCCTTAAGAGCCACATGAGCTGACCAAAAATTTCCACCTCCTGAGACATATCCACAAAGTTAGTAATGGGGGATGGCAATTTATTTTTAGGCACATAAATAATTTAGGTCAGAATACTCCAGGTAGGATTGCACTATAGCTGAAAACCTCAGTTTGCATGGTGATAAAGTGATTTCAATAAGCATCATTGCTAAAAGCATAAGCATTTTAATTAGCTCATCTATAACTCTGCAGGGCCTGCTGAGATATAAATATACATATATATTCATAATACAGATTGTTGTGAATATGTCTGTCATTAGTTGCATCTCTCTCTCCTCCTTTCCTATTATTGTTATGTCACAAAATATCTTCTGTCTCTTGAGTGAGAGGAGAGTTCTGTGTACTGATATTCTGGGGTCTTAGAAGATGGACATGATTGTTTTTTCTGGAAAGGGAGAGGGTCCGGGATGGCCTGAAAGTGAAAGTCTCTCAGTTGTGTCCGACTTTTTGCGGCCCCGTGGACTATACAGTCCATTGAATTCTCCAGGTCAGAACACTGTAGTGGGGGTAGCCTTTCCCTTCTCCAAGGGATCTTCCCAACCCAGGAATTAAACAAGGGTCTCCCGCATTGTGGGCGGATTCCTTACCAGCTGAGTCACAAGGGAAGCTCAAGAATACTGGAGTGGGTAGCCTATCCCTTCTCCAGGGGATCTTCCTGACTGAGGAATTGAATCAGGGTCTCCTGCATTGCAGGCAGATTCTTTACCAGCTGAGCTATCAGGGAATGGCTTACATTTTCTCAGTTCACAAACACACTTCAAATATCACTTGATCTGGAGTTGCGACTTCCTTGTAAGGAAGTGCTGAGTTGATGGGGTCTTGTCCTGGGTGGAGGCACTAGAGTGCAGGGAAACGTGGGCACGCCCCTATCAGATCGTCATGTGCATCACGCTTGCCCCATTGGACAAAGGTAATCATGTGGCCAAATTCAGAGGCAGTGTGGGAGAGGGCTGCCCAGAGACATTAATGTGGTTCTTTGGGGGCCATCAAAGTGGTGGCAACAGTAATAGTTTGCTGGCGCCTCTAAGAACCTGCCCTTCAACCACTGTCCACAAAACAGGGTCCACAGCTGAGTCCCTGTCTAAAGCCTCATGTCCTGTCACAACTTCTTTGCCAAACTCTCTTAGAATGTTCCTTCTGATACTGACTCACCTTTGGCCGGCCAGTCTTACCCATTAGTCTTGGTTCCCTTTCTGGAGGACACTGCCAGGCTTTGCGAGCCACAGAGAAGAAAGAGGAGCCCTGCCCTGTCTTCAGAAGCCTGCTGTCCAAATGGGGAGATAAAGAGAGGGATGGAAAGTCAGAAAAGGAAGAGCTAAGTAGGAACCAGAGGAGGAGGAGAGAGCTGCTTGACTCCCTCTCACCCTCCATCCCTGCCTCCTTTCTCTTCTCTGCCCTCCTTTTTGTTCTCATAATCTCCACCCAACCTCTCTTCTCGTTCTCTACTCTCTCAGGCATGGCTTCCTCCCAAGGTGAGCGTGAGTGTGGGTCAGCTACTGTATTTGTTAGCTAGTGCTATGTAACACATTCTCCTCAAACATTGTGGCTTGACACAACAATAAATCTTTCTTGTCTTTCGTGATTTCTTTGGGTTAGGAATGGAGGAGTGGCCAAACTGGGTAGTTGCGGATCAGGGGTCTTATGAAGCTGTCAGGATGTCACCCGGAGTCCCTGAAAGTCTTGACCTTGGCTGGAGGGGCCCCTATCCAAGATGACACATCACAGGGCTGGCAAGTTGATGCCAGCTGTTGTGGGGAGGCCACTTTCTCCCTGGGAGGGCCTTACACAGGGTCTTTGTGGCATGGTGGCTCCATTCTCCCAGAGCAAGCACGCCAAGACAGCAAGAGCCAGGTGAAAGTTATCCTTTTTACTGCCTCCCCTCAGCAATCAGGGGCTTCCCTGGTGGTCCAGAGGTAAAGAATCCGCCTGCAATGAAGGAGACATGGGTTCAATCCCTGGGTCAGGAAGATCCCCTGGAGGAAGGCATGGCAGCCCACTCCAGTATTCTTGCTGGGAGAATCCCTTGGACAGAGGAGCCTGGTGGGCTACAGTCCATGGACATGCAAAAGAGTTGGATTCTACTGAGTGACTAAACAATAACAACTCAGATGTCACGTAGCACCACTTTATCCCCATGCCATTCCTTAGACAGACACCCCCAGGTATGACCCGCTTTCAAGTGGAGGAGAATTAGCTTTTTTTTTTTTTCTTAAGGGAGTGGTGTCAAGGGATTGGCAGACACATTAGAGCCGCTGTGTCTATAGTTCAAGGGTTCTTCCTGAGGTCAGTCAGCATTCTTTCCCTCTTCAGTAATTTCTGAGGCAGAAACAGTCCCCACCAGGGGGAAACAACTCCAGGAAATGCTGGGAAAAATGACTTCTCAGTAACCGAGTCCTTGCTCCCCAGTGTAAGAAAGCTCTCCTCTCACACAGCCTGAAGCTGATGCTCACCCTTGCGAGGCAAAAGCCAAAATGTGTTTGAAAGGGCAAAGAAGATTTGAGTAGGGAAGATGGCCAGGAGAGACTGCTGTCAGCCAGGTAAACTGTGAAGAGCAGGCCCTTTCTAAGGATGAACTTCCTGGGACAGTCCCCTGGCTCCCCTTGAAATGAAGTGTATTTAGACTGTGTGCTCATGTTTTCCTTCCCCTTGTGTGCTCTCTATGGAATTCATTATCTCTGATTTAGTAAACTGCATTACACACCCAAGGAGTCAGTTTAACTAATTCCAGCTCATCAGCTAACATCACTCTCCGCCTGTTGGTGAAATCTGCAAAGATGAGGTTTGACCTGCTGCTGTGAAAGATACGGAAAGGAGAAAGATGGAAGCTGGAGCGAGGGGTACTCAGCTCTTGGAAGGAATTGTCTGGGATATTTAAGGAATAGGTTTTACTTTTTTTGGTCCGTCATCATTTTCTCTGTTCCCATTTTCCACTGGGACTTGTCTGCTCAGGTTCGGTTCTGCCTGACCACAGCTGTTCAGAATGACAGGCTTCAGCTCGGGGTCTTTTTTTGACTCTGGTCACAGCACCAGGCATGCAGGGGACACTCCATAGGTGACTGTGGAGTGAGCAGATGCAGAAGGAGGCTGGGGCTAAATGCCGACCTGAGTTCTAGCTCTCGATCTGTTGCCCAGCATCCCAGCACTTGAATCCTGTGGCCTCGATGTTTGTTTCTGTGAAATGAGAGGGGCAGAATTTGACTGAGGAGCCTTGGCATACCCTGGTTCTGGGACATTTCTGTCTATCCCCCCTTTGGAAGGATAAGAACCAGAATCACCAGATGTGACAATATCTAGAGAGATGCTTTAGCTTGAGACCAGCTCTGTTCCTGAGGTTATGGTCCAGTCAGAAGGTAGATGCCCTTTGGGAGCTGGTGCAGGTCAGAGAGCCTCTCTGGACCACACTTGACTCACGTCTAGAGTAAAAGGATGTGGCTGCTTTTCTGGCTCTAGGTCCTCCACTTCCAAATGTTCCCTCCATCAGCAGCTATCCTGAGTAAGAATCCTGGGGATTACTTGGGCAGTGCCAAACTTCGGTGGTAGAACACACTTAGCATGGTCCTGAGTCTCATTTCCTGATGCGGGGCTGTCAGGATGGTGAGATACAGGCTCCTTTTCCACCAGGGAATCTGTAGTTTGAGAATGAGCCAAATTTGGACATTCAAGGGACTGTTGATACTGAATCTTTTAGAATTGGAGGCAATTTTACAGATATATATATATATTTATTATATATATATATATATATATACATATATACATATATAATATGTATATGCCTAGAGAATCCCATGGACGGAGGAGCCTGGTTGGCTATGGTCCATAGGGTTGCAAAGAGTCAGACATGACTGAAGTGACTTAGCATGCACACACATATGAATATATATATATATATAACAACTTCATTTTTTCCATGAGCCCCAGAGAGACAAAATGAGCAACATTTTAGCAAATTAATGGTTAAGCTCAGATTGGTCAGTTTTGAGTTTCTTCTCCTACTAGGTCTAATTATACTTTCAAGGAGACAAAGAGAAACCAAATCACAGTTCCAGAGATTTCCAATGCCAGCATTGAGTGGGAGTTGTCTGAGGTGAGGTGCAGCGTAGTGCCTGTCACATAGTAGGTGCTCAATAAAAACGAGTCAGGACAACGACTGTGTGAATTTCTAGGAGATAAGTGTTACCAAGTCTGTCTTTACTTTTTTTGGGTCACTCTGTGCAGCTTGTGGGGTATCAGTTCCCCAACTAGGGATGGAACCTGGACCCTCAGCAGTGAAAACACCAAGTCTTAATCACTGGACAGCCAGAGAATTCCCTGTTACCAACTGTATCAATAGTAAGGTCTACTGTTTGTTTTGTGGATACAAACTTAGCAATAATTCTTCCAAATCAAATTCCTCATCCCTTAAGCTCTTTCAAACCTCTTTCTGTAAATACCTCAGAGGTATTTTCCTTTTGTTTATTATTATTATTTACCATATTCTTATATCAGTCCCTTTGTCTTATAACAAGACCTAGATACATGCATACTATGACTCATGTGAAAAAACTGGGTCACTTTCAAACTGATTTATGGGACTGGCCCAAGGGCAATTGTTTATTAAGTTGATTCAGGATTTAAAAAGAAGACGTGCAAGTGAAAAATTATGTATCTTTATTGATTTAGGAAACTTCAGTGTCAAAAGTTATTTGCAAAAGTCTTGCTCCCTTTGTATTCCTAAAAAACTAATTTTCACTGTTATTAATTCACTACTTGTGTCCTAAATAAGGGTATTACAGATTTAATTGATTCTGAACTCACTGATTTTGAAGTTAATGAAATTGTTTATTTCAGTAACTTCACTTTCATTTCTTTTCTTCACCATTAAACTTGGTGATATAAATCCCAAACTGATTTGCCTAGCAGCAGAAGGGGCTAAAAATAAGAAATCTCAGTTCTCTGGAAAATTTCCAAATATATATCCTGGGTAATATTCCAGTTCAAGACATTATTCTGGCTCTTTCTCTTGAAAGATATTTTCTTTATGATTCCAATCTGTCTTATTATTTAAAGAGAAAGTTGAGTCCTTGGTTTTCATAAAGAACATTTGATGCCTTCTCATTGTCCCCATGAGAATCCCTAAACAGCATGGGATTCTCAGCTCCTGATGATCTAGCTGCAAATCTACCTGCTTTTCCACATCCCTTCTTCTGCTCCTTGCTATACACTGTTTATTCCATGTCCCTCAAGTACACGACAAGCTTGAGGAACAGTACTGTATTAGTTATCTCTTGCTGAGTAATAAGTCACCCCAAAACTTTAAGTGTTCGTCCATGGCTTCTGTGGGTCTGGAATTCGGGCGTGGCTCAGCTGGGTTTCTCCTTTCACAAGGCTGCAGTCAAGGTATGGCTGGGACTATAATCCTCTCAAGGTTCAGCTGGATCAGGATCTGCATCCAAGCTCATTCACTTGGTTGTTGGCAGGATTCCCTTCCTCTTGGACTTGGCTCTTTGTTGGCTGTTGGCCTGAGATCACCTTCCATTCATTGCCAAGGGTGCCTCTCATCCAAGAGAGCGTAAGAGCAAGAGAGAGAGAATACCAGCCTCCTGGAGGTCACAGTCTTGTGTTAGCTAATCCTGTCACCTTTTGCTGTTTCCTTTGGCTTAGAAGCAAGTTGCTAGGGTCAGCATATCCCAATAGAGAGAGGGTTACACAAAGTCATGAACACTATGAGATGGAGATCGCTGGGGGCCCTGTCAGAAGCAGCAGACCACACATGGTATTTATGGTTCCCATTTATGAAATATGTACTGTGCAGCAGGCATTCTGCTAAGACCTTTCTCATATGATCCTCACAAAAGATTCTTTTGAATTGACAGTGTTTTCATCTTCATTCTGAGGCTCAGAAACTTTAAGTCACTAGAGGCACGGAAGGGTTAGGTAACTAGCAAGTGGCAGAGGCAGGATTTGATCCTGGTTGCCAGGCTGCTAAGCCTTGAGACAGGTTTCAGATTCCTCATTTCTCTGTTCTTAGAGGTCAGTGAAGGCTCTGTGACATAGGAGCCTGGGAGGTTCTGAGTAACAGCTGAATGAATGAATGGGTGAAGCTAGATCTGGGTCACACTGCAGTTGCTTTTGTCTAAACTCTGGTCCTAGTCCTGATCCAGTCTAAATAATAAATAAATCACCAGGTGGTTAGATAAAGCTGACTTATATTTAATTATTCAGGAGAGCTCTGAATTTTAGGTTCTGGGTCCAAGAGAGGAGATGGGGTTTTGTAAATTGTTCTCATGTGGCAAGCAGATTTCATGACTATAGAGAACTTCCAAAGGATATTCAGGAAATTAGAACACCAGAACCCAGGATCAGAGATTATGGAGTTATAGGGGAGACTGCCATGAGTTCAAGAGGAATATTAGTGCAGAAATTGGAAGGTGGAATCGGCAGCTAATTGTTGGCAGGGTTTTTAATCAGACTTCCTCTTTTTAAAGAAGAATTAGATTGAAGCTAGCAGGCACGTGCTTAGCTGAACTGGAGATAGACTGGTGGTGTGTTCGTGGCAGAATGGGTTAAGGAGGCATGGGCAAGCAGGGTCCTGGCACAGAAAGATGGCCCTTCTGCGCCCAGCAGACCTTGACTCCCCAGTCCTTTTTATAGTTTTCCATGGTCAGGATTCATTGAGGTGTTTGGGCTCCTGTAGGAACAAGGCAGTAGGACCCAGATGTCTGGGCTGCTGGATAAGCCTGCTGTTATATGGGCCCTGTGACACTTAGCATTTGAGGATGTCCATGCAGTACCCAGCACTGAGGGGTAGATCAAGTGCTTCCTCTTATGGTCTTTTTTTTTTTTTTTCGTTTATGTGTTTATTTGATTATACTGGGTCTTAGTTGCAGCATGTGGGATCTTTAGTTGTGGCATGCAGGCGCTTTGTTGTAGTATGTGGGATCCAGTTCCCCAACTAGGAATTGAATCTGGGCCCCCTTCATTGGGAGCATGGAGCCTTAGTCCCTGGACCACCAGGGAAGTCCCTCTCTTGGGGTCTTATTCATGCCTTATAATGAACCTCCAGAGTGAAACTGAGGAAGACTGAACACCCAACTAGCCCCTTCTCCAAGAGGAAGCGATGTGGTAATCAATTCATCACGTTTCCCTGCTGACAATGGACCACGATGGATCCCAGTGTTTACCGGCATCAGACTAATAGTTGAGCAGCCTCTGGGTTGGTGGGCTGTTAGGGCCAGGGACTCCCGGTCTTGGGATCTGGGCTGTCAGCTGTCACCTCTCTGCACCTCTCTTCTGAATCCCAAGTGGAGTGCCTGCAGCCCCCACCTTCAGATACTTCTTTTTGTTGATGTGATTGTTTGTGTTCTGAATTAAGACCATGGGTACAAATGAAGCTAATTTGTTTCTCTCTTTGCAGCTGGCACAGGAAACATTCTGTCTCCGAGGTGCCATTTGCAACTGACCTCATACATTATTTATTGGTTTTATAATTTAGCCCAGCCTTTCAGATGCATGCAGGATGTCATCTGCTCATGGGTATTATTATCTCCAGTTTATAAATAAGGGAACGAGACCTAAGAAGTGGGGACAGGGGTTTTCCAGGGTCATGCAGTCAGTCAAGGGGAGACTCGGAGGCAGGTTTTCTGACTCTGGACTCCAAGTTCTTTGGGCTCCCATGCCTGCCGCGTGCACGGCTACCCGCAGAGTCACACCCGGGGCCCTCGCTGTCCTTCTGTTATCATGCAGTGACACCTGGGCGGTGCTCTGTTGTTTGGTAAGGTTGGGCTGTGAGCAAAGGGCAAACTTAGGAGCCAAGTGAAGAGGTAAACTTAAAAACTAATCATTTATTTGGTTGCACTGGGTCTTAGTTGCTGCATGTGGGATCTAGTTCCCTGACCAGGCCCCTTGCATTGGGAACACAGAATCCTAGCCACAGGACCTCCAGGTAAGTCCGAAGAAGAGGTAACCTTAGAAAAAGAAGGAAGCCAACGAAACAGCAGGGTAGAGGGGTTGTGTACCCATCTCCCATCTCGAGGAAATGAACGATTTAGTGACACAGGGGACTTGCCCCCCAGGTGCAAAAACAGGGGAGGCGGTGCTTGCTCCCACTTCCTGGCTCCACCCCCAGGGTAGGTTGGGGCCACATCTTTGTCCATCATCTTTTCTTCGCTGGAGAATCTCATCTTGGCTGAGTGACAGAGGCTGCTGTTCCCCCATCAACAGCCGGGGGCTTGGCGAGAGGCAGTTACTGCCCCTAGAGGTCTGGAAGGCAGGGCGGGAGCGGCCCCGACAGTGGCATGCCCCCCGATCATGTTCAACCTGAAGGTAAAGGCTGGTCAACGGAACAAGAATGTGATAAGGAATGGTGTGTGTGCCATTCGGACAGAACCTCCTCTGGCGTGCTCGCTCTTGTCTTTTTGCCTCCTTGAAGTCCCCAACCTCCTCAGGATGGCCTCTTTGATCCCCAGCAGCCTTCCCCTACTGGAGTGTTCATCGTTTCCTGCTTGGTCTTGGCAAGTCTCCACCTCTCCCATGAGTTGGAGAACAAGTGAGCTGGTGTCTCAGACCATGTCATCTCCAGGGAGCAGAGGGAGAGAGGAGTTGTCTCTTACCGGCACTGGGTCTGGCCAGCTCATTCCCACTGTGCCATGCATTCAAACAACCCCCAAACTGAGATTAACTCTGCAAGGCCAAGACCCAGATTTGTACCAGACATCCAGCAAATCTTCCCTGAACCCATCCCATGATCAGGCTCCGGGGCTGGGCAGGTGTTACAGGGGAAGAAAAGGGTGACGTCAACACTCAAGCCCTGGGCCTGGACCTGAGCAGCCCCAAAAGGGGCCATTTCCTGTTCTCCCTCCCTGGTTCAGAGGACAAGCCAGAGATGCATGGCCTCGTGGCAGTGATGTGATGTTGAACTGTCAGTATCCTCGGCAGAGGTGTGGGAAAGGAGTGGGGAGAGTTCCCCCCGGGGCAGTGTCGGCAAATGGAGCAAGGACCACACTGCTGGCTGGGCTGCACAACAGCTTTTAGAATCCAGATGATGCTCTTCAGCTTTTCTCTAGAGGGAGTGCCTCACCGTTTTCCCAGAGAACCACCCATCCTCTGCGCCTCACTGGCAGCGCCCCTGCATGGCCCTCAAGCACTTGTCCACAAAGAGGAAGCTCTTCCAGCCTTTGTCTCCAGGATCTAAGTACCTTCTGCTGGCCCATGGATTAGAAAAGTGCGGAGGCTTCTGACTTACAGCTTGATGGGAGAGAAAGTGGACAGTATTACCAGAGGGGGGCTGACTTGATGCCCGGAGGTCAGGAGGACCACGAGGACAGCTTGTACCAACTTGGCTTCTTTCATAATTCCCTGTACTCACCCAAAGGCAGACCCCCTTGAAGGACCCCGGCAAGTCAAAATCTCTCTGAAGAGATTCTGAATAATATCTTTTTACAGATGAAGCTGCAGAAAAACATCCAGAGAGAAATGACTCATTATTTCCTATTCCATTTACAGGACTCATTCTGGGCTTATAAATAAATTCCTCATCACTCGCTTGAAGGTAATAAAGCTTGTAGAGTTTCTGCTCTGAAGTTTTATGTCCCCACTTGCCTTTTTTCTGCCATCCAGCTGTGTCTCACTTTACCTTACTCACCACTGGTTGGTGTGTGTTTAAGGAATGAAAAATAATTTTAATATTTGCCAAGGTAAAATATAACTAGGTCGGTAGATCTGCTGTTGGAAAGGGCATGAACAGAGTCCTCAGACTAAAGAGAAATTATTTTGGGATTGTCTTCTGTTTTCGATTATTTCTATTATCTATCTCTTCTATTACCATGGGTAATCGAGAAATGGATCATGTTTAAAAAAAAAAAAAGCCGAAACAGAACAAAGTAAACAAAAAACCACCACTAGGAAACGAGGTAGGAGGGGAAAAAGTGAATGAACCATATGGGTGCTTTGCCCATCATCAATCTCTTTATCCACCCATCCGTCCACCCATTGTTTCTAACGTGCCTGCATATGCAAGGCATGATTCTGCTGGGAACTGTGTATCAGAGTAGAAATCCCACAAGCTTTAAAGCCACACTGGCCTGAGTTAGAATCCCAGCTACAAATTTGTGCTGGTTGTGTAATCAACAAAACTCTGGCTTGGCTTCCTGTTGCTCAGCTATTAAGGTTTCCAAATCCTTTTCTTATAGGACTGTTAAATACCTGAACAAACACCTGATATCTGAAGGGTTTCCTATACCTTGTTTCACTCTTCCTTGTCTAGTTTCTGATTTAACTGATATGCACCTTTAAGAAAAGTCACTTTAAAATGGAACTTGCTATGACCTTCCCATCTTGCCATTTTGTGAAAAGAAGTAACCGAAGAAAATTCCAGTAGATGATATGGAAAATAAGAGGGCCCAAGACATCTTGCGTGTTAACGTTTTCCAAGGATTTCCGAGTTCCTCAGAAGACAACACAAACTTTCAGAGCTTGAGCATCCTGGGCACTGGGTCAAGGCGAATGTCCTTGAGACGTCGCCTGTGCATTTGGTTACACTGAGCTGGTCTTGGGAATCTGCTGCCCGTAATCTCCATCATGCTACGTGCGGATTCCTTGGGGAGCTGCCATCGCATTAGATAAGCAGATTCAACTTCAGCAACAGATGTGGTTTTGCATTCCCATGCCAGAAGCTATCAGGACACATCATGCCACCCACCTGGTTTCCTTCAGTGACCGCTAAATGCCTGAGTGTCCTGGCATTCTCTCAACTGGACATTCATCCCCTCTGGTTCCGTTCATCCTCTGTGCCTGGGTTTCTCAGCCCAGGGTTTCTGACACTGTTGACCTTTTGGGTTGGGTAACTCTTTGTTATAAAGGCCAGTTCTGTCCATGTTTGGCAGCAGCCCTGGCCTCTACTCACTAGATGCTGGTAATACCCCCTCAGTTATGACAACCAAAAATGTCTCTAGACGTTTCCAAATGCACCTTGGAAAGGCACCTTTCCAAATGCATATGCCACTGCATCAGCATAACCTGCATCTCCTGTTGTCACCGGGAACCTCATCCTTGTCTTCTCCGGCTTTTCCTGCTTGACTTCTTTTCTCTGTTTGAAACTTGGTTCTGCCTGGGTTGTCTCAGATGGGGACTGTCCCTTCTCCTGCATCTTACCAACCCAGAGGTCAGGAGGTGGAGTAATTGTCCTCCTTGCTTCTCATCACTGCGCTGGAACAGGCCTTTCTACTCTGCCCACAAAAATCTGCTCCTCTGAAACTCATGCCATCTGATAGTGCTCTTCTTCCTGATGCATCATCCACTGATGGCTGCATCTTCCTCCCTCATCATGGGAGAATTCGGTACCTGACTGGCCCTGTTATTCCTCCTCTGAACACCGTCCTCATTCTTAGTGTCTTTAGCGTCCGTATTGATGACTCATCCAACATCATGGCCTCTCAGTTCCTGATCTCATCTTTACTGACCTTTTAATTTTCCCAATAAATGATGGAGCACTGATGACTTGCCAGGCACTATTCTAGCTCCAAGGGTTATAGATGTAATTGGGTAGACAAGATCTCTGCCCTCATGAAATTTACATTATAAATACGCTCAGAGAAGTGCAAGCAATAAGCAAACAAGAAAACTTCATTTTGCTAGTTGATATTAAAGGAATAAAGAGGCTGTTTTGGATAGGGAATAATAGGGTTGAGGGGGTGAGTTCGCATTGAAGGGCGAAGGATGTTGTCTCTGAGATGTGAAATACTGAATTGAGACTTGAAAGGTGAAAAAAGGTTGACCATACAAAGAGCCAGGGGCGGAAAATACAGGAAGATGAAACCAGAAGTCCAAAAAGGCTTTGGAGTGGTAATGAGCATGGGGTGTTCAAGGAATAGAAAATCGGCGTAAGTGGCTGGAGCAGTGAGTAGAGAGGATGGCACTGGATGAGATATATTTGTGAAGCAGATGTATGCACCTTTGCTGATGTGATTGTATCTTGTGTGCACAAAGTTGAATTGATCATTCTCCTCCATTTATTATACCATTGCTGGTCTGTGGCTGCTGTCTTTTACATTTTAAAATATGTTATTTTCCCACCTTATCTCTCATTTCCAATCCAATTCCCCTACCTCCCATATGTTTCCATTTTTGTGTATTTATCTTCTGATTATATTATTCCATTCCACTTTCCATATGTCTATTTATATGCACATATCCATGTTTGTTGTATTTCAAAGTATTTTTGTCAGTGGTATTGTGCAATTGATCTTTTTTCTCTTTAAATTTTTCATTCAACTTCAGTTTTTGAGGTCTCTTCATATTGCCGTATGTATCTATTTAATTTCATTAACTAGAAATTAACATAGTGTTAATAATATTTGCCGCATAATATTCTATCATATATACCTGCACCTTTCAATGATCTCGTCATCCCTTGTGGCTCAGCTGGTTAAGAATCTTCCTGCAATGCAGGAGACCTGGGTTCGATCCCTGGGTTGGGAAGATCCCCTGGAGAAGGGAAAGGATACCCACTCCAGTTTTCTGGCCTGGAGAATTCCATGGGCTGTATAATCCACTGGGTTGCAAAGAGTCAGTCAGGACTGAGCAACTTTCACTTTTCAATGATCTATTTCTCAGTTGGTGGCTACCCAATTTGTTTCAGATTATTTACAATAAGCAACACTGTACCTATGCTCCCCAGTGAGAACTACTCTGGGATATGTCCCCCAAAGTGGAAATGTTGGGTCATAAAATATGAGCATTGTTTAATTTCACTAGTTTGATCTAAATTCTATAGCTGTGTACCCTTCTCATTAGAAAAACTCTGATGGCTCAGAGGTGAAGAATCCACCTGCAGTGCAGGAGACATGCGAGCCGTGGACTCGATCCCTGGGTGGGGAAGATCCCCTGGAGGAGGAAATGGAAGCCCCCTCCAGGATTCTTGCCTGGAGAATGCCATGGACAGAGGAGCCTGGTGGGCCACAGTCAAGCGGTTGCAAAGCGTCAGACGTGGCTGAGCACGCATGCGTGTGGCACTCTCATTAGCCAGGCATGGTTTTCTCCGTGTTTATCATTAGTTCAGCTTAAAGCCCTCCCACAGTGTGTGACACTATTCTCTGAATGCTCAGTCACATTAGCCATTCTGTTAATTTTTCTTTTAAAGAAATATCTTCCAGTTTTTGTCCTGCTCCAAACTGAGCTGGTTGCTGTCCAGGGCACCTGTCGTCCAAGGTCTCCCTTCACCATCACTCTGGGGCTTTTCTTCTCTTCTTTCCTGCATTTGTGGGTTTTTACCTCTTCCTCTTTCTTGGGATACTCTCTCTCTTTTAAAAAAATTTTTTTTTGAAGATCATTGCTTTACTATATTGTTCTGGTTTCTGCCATACATCAACAGGAATCAGCCACATACATATGTCCCCTCCCTCTTGAGCCTCCCTCCCACCTCCCACCCTTCCCCACCCTCTAGGTTGTCACAGAGCCCTGGGTTGAACTCCCTGTGTCACAGAGCAGACCCCACGGGCTATCTGTTTTACACATGGGAATGTATGTGTGTCTGTCCTACTCTGAATTCGGCCCGTCCTCTCCCTCCCACACTGTGTCCACAAGCCTGTTCTCTCATGCCTGCGTCTCCATTGCTGCAAATAGGTTCATCAGTACCATCTTTCTAGATTCCACACACCTGTGTTAATTAATATACTATATTTATCTTTCTGACTTCCTTTGCTCTAGGTTCATCCACCTCATTAGGACTCACTCAAATGCATTCTTTTTTTTTTTTTAAAGCCAAGTGACATTCCATTCGGAGAAGGCAATGGCACCCCACTCCAGTACTCTTGCCTGGAAAATCCATGGATGGAGGAGCCTGGTAGGCTGCAGTCCATGGGGTCGCTAAGAGTCAGACACGACTGAGTGACTTCACTTTCACTTTTTATTTTCATGCATTGGCGAAGGAAATGGCAACCCACTCCAGTGTTCTTGCCTGGAGAATCCCAGGGACGGGGAAGCCTGGTGGGCTGCCGTCTATGGGGTTGCAGAGTCGGACACGACTGAGGCGACTTAGCAGCAGCAGCAGCAGCAGCAGCAACATTCCATTGCATAAAATATATGTAATGCATCATAAATTTGCATGTCATCCTGGCACAGGGACCAGGCTACTCTTCTCTGTATTGCTCCAGTTTGGGTGTATGTGCTGTTGAAGCAAGCACATCCTCTTGTTTTTGTGACACACATCCTCCTGTAGCTTTCTGAGAAATGACAGAAATTTTACTGTGAGTGTTCTATATCTGAAAATGTCTTTATAGGACTTTCACATTTAATGAAAGGTTTGGATATGAAATTCTTGGTTGGAAATAATTTCCCTTACAATCCAACAGCATTGCTTATTGAATTCTACCTTCTACTGATGCTGTTGAGAAGTTCAGGACTATTCTGATTTTTGGTACTGTGTGTATGTATGTGTGTGCGTGTATTTTTTTTCTGCTCAGGAACTTTAGCATCCTCTCTTTGTCCCCAGTTCTGAAATATAAAAATGATGGGTTTCAATGTGGCTCTATTTTTATCTCTTGCACTGAGAACTTTGTGAGTCTTTCAATATGGAAAAACAGTGTGGAAACAGGTTTTCTCTCTAGAGTGCCTGCTGTTTGGAGTTGAACTTCTTTAAAGTGTTAGACACTCAGTTGTGTCCAGCTCTTTGTGACCCCATAGACTGCAGCCCACCAGGCTCCTCTGTCCATGGAATTCTCCAGGTAGGAATACTGGAGTGGGTTGCCATTTCCTTCTCCAGGGGATCATCCCTTTTCCATATGTTCGCTCTGCTGACTAACACTTCTGGTGGTTTTTAAAAGATATTTATTTATTCGGCTGTCAGTTCAGTCAGTCAGATCAGTCGCTCAGGCGTGTCCGACTCTTTGCGACCCCATGAATCGCAGCACGCCAGGCCTCCCTGTCCATCACCAACTCTCGGAGTTCACCCAAACTCATGTCCATCGAGTCAGTGATGCCATCCAGCCATCTCATTCTCTGTCATCCTCTTCTCCTCCTGCCCCCAATCCCTCCCAGCATCAGAGTCTTATCCAATGAGTCAACTCTTTGCATGAGGTGGCCAAAGTATTGGAGTTTCAGCTTTAGCATCATTCCTTCCAAAGAACAGCCAGGACTGATCTTCTTTAGAATGGACTGGTCAGATCTCCTTGCAGTCCAAGGGACTCTCAAGAGTCTTCTCTAACACCACAGTTCAAAAGCATCAATTCTTCAGCGCTCAGCTTTCTTCACAGTCCAGCTCTCACATCCATACATGACCACTGGAAAAACCATAGCCTTGACTAGATGGACCTTTGTTGGCAAAGTAATGTCTCTGCTTTTCAATATGCTATCTAGGTTGGTCTTAACTTTCCTTCCAAGGAGTAAGCATCTTTTAATTTCATGGCTGCAGTCATCATCTGCAGTGATTTTGGAGCCCCCCCAAAACAAAGTCTGACACTGTTTCCAGTGTTTCCCCATCTATTTCCCATGAAGTGATGGGACTGGATGCCATGATCTTTGTTTTCTGAATGTTGAGCTTTAAGCCAACTTTTTCACTCTCCTCTTTCACTTTCATCAACAGGCTCTTTAGTTCCTCTTCACTTTCTGCCATAAGGGTGGTGTCATCTGCATATCTGAGGTTATTGCTATTTCTCCCAGCAATCTTGATTCCAGCTTGTGCTTATTCCAGCCCAGCGTTTCTCATGTGTACACTGCATATAAGTTAAATAAGCAGGGTGACAATATACAGTCTTGAAGTACTCCTTTTCCTATTTGGAACCAGTCTGTTGTTCCATGTCCAGTTCTCACTGTTGCTTCCTGATGTGCATATAGGTTTCTCAAGAGTCAGGTCAGGTGGTCTGATATTCCTATCTCTTTCAGAATTTTCCACAGCTTATTGTGATCCACACAGTCAAAGGCTTTGGCATAGTCAATAAAGCAGAAATTGATGTTTTTCTTCCTTTTTCCATGATTTGGCTGTATCAGGTCTTAATTCCAGCACGTGAGATTTGCATTGCATCATTCAGGATCTTTTGTTGCACTGCACAGACTCTCTAGTTGGGGTGCATGGTCTCAGTAGCTGTGGGTGGCACGGGCTTAGTTGCTCTGTGGCTTATGGGGTCTTAGACATGGGATCCCTTTGACCAGGGATTGAACCCAAATCCCCTGAATTGCAAGGTGGGTTCTTAACCACTGGACAGCCAGGGAACTCCCTCTAGTGGGTTTTAAGTTTCTACTCTTGTGTTTTTATTCTTTAAAGGGCTCCTTTTTGGAGTCTCTGAATATTTTAAAAGGTATCTTGGTCTTGTTTTGTAAATACGTTTTCTCTGAGATATTAATGATAGTTTAAAGAAAGGTTTTATCTTCTGCATGCTCCCTGCTTCTCTAATCTCCCCCAACCCAATATGTTTGTTTTGATTTTTATTACTCATTTTAGGTTTCCTCAAATTTCTTGTTATCTTTGGTTGTCTGTTAGTCATTGAAAGGAACATGAGAAAGCTCATCTGACTTCTGTGTTGCTCTTCATGGCTTTCACTGTAGGGTGAAGCCTGGGTACTTCACTGGGTACTGTTTCACTGGGTAACTGCTGATCTCAGTATCTTTATATTTGATTTTTTTAATAAAAATTTTTTAAAATTGGGTAATAATTGCTTTACAAAGTCATGTTGATTTCTGCCATACAACAACTCGAACCAGTCATACCTGTATGTATATCCCTTCCTTCTTGAGCCTCCCTCCCACTCCACCCCCAACTCTCCCTTCTAGGATGTTACAGAGCACCAAACTGGGTTCCCTGTTTTATATGGCTGCTTCCCACTAGCTATTAACATCTGCTTCACATATGGTAGTTTATATACATCAATGCTGCTTTCAGTTCACCCCAGCCTCTCCTTCCCCTGCTGTGTCCCTGAGTCTGTTCTCTATGCCTCTGTCTCTATTCCTACCCTGCAAATATGTTCAGCAGTCTCATTTTTCTACATTCCATGTGTGTGTATGCTGAGTTGCTTCAGTCATGTCCAACTCTTTGAGACTCTATGGACTGTAGCCCACCAGGCTCCTCTGTCCATGGGATTCTCCAGGCAAGAATACAGGCGTGGGTTGTCATGCCCTCCTCCAAGGGATCTTCTGGACCCAGGGATTGAACCCATATCTCTTATGTCTCCTGCATCAGCAGATGGGTTCTTTACCACTACCACCACCTAGGAAGTCCTAGATTACACATATATGCACTAATATATGGTATCTGTTCTTCTCTTTCTGACTTACCTCACTCTGTATAATAGGCTCTAGGTTCATCCACCCCTCTAGAACTGACTCAAATCCGTTCCTTTTTATGGCGGAGTAGTATCCCATTGTATCCATGTGCTGCAGCTTCTTTACTGAGCATCTTTGAGTGCCTGCTCAGTCTCCTCAGTTGTGTCCGACTCTTTGCAACCTCATGGACTGTAGCCCACCAGGCTCCTCTGTCTATGGGATTTCCCAGGCAAGAATACTGGAGTGGGTAGCCATTCCCTTCTCCAGGGTAAGTATCTTTACACCTTTTCTATTAGGCTGGCTAGATTTCTCAGGCATGTGTTAGTCTCCTGGTTGAAGGATTTATCCTGACAGTGTTCTGGAAGCTGAGGTAGGCGGAGAAGTCTAGGGAAGAAAAGTGGAATTTTAACAATCAGTGTGGTTCTCTTAGTTAATGCTCATATTTTTGGTACAGTTTAAGTTGTCCCTCAATTTTCCTTGATGTACCCCAATCCAGGGAGACCACTTTTACCTTCTTTAAAGCACTGGTTCTCAAAGTATAGTCTGTGAGCCTTTAGGAGTCACTCAGACCCTTTTAGGGGGTCAGCAAGATTAAAACTGTTTTCTTCAATATAGTGAAAATGAGTGTACTACCCAAAGCAATCTATAGAGTCAATGCAATCCCTGTCAAGCTACCAATGGTATTTTTCACAGAACTAGATCAAATAATTTCACAATTTGTATGGAAATACAAAAAACCTCGAATAGCCAAAGCAATCTTGAGAAAGAAGAATGGAACTGGAGGAATCACCCTGCCTGACTTCAGGCTCTACAAAGCCACAGTCATCAAGACGGTATGATACTGGCACAAAGACAGAAATATAGATCAATGGAACAAAATAGAAAGCCCAGAGATAAATCCACACACCTATGGTCACCTTATCCTCGAAAAAGGAGGCAAGAATATACAATGGAGAAAAGACAATCTCTTTAACAAGTGATGCCGGGAAAACTGGTCAACGATTTGTAAAAAAATGACACTAGAACACTTTCTAACACCATATACAAAAATAAACTCAAAATGGATTAAATATCTAAACGTAAGACCAGAAACTATAAAACTGCTAGAGGAGAACATAGGCAAAACACTCTCCGATGAGAGTACATCACAGCAAGATCCTCTATGACTCACCTCCCAGAATACTGGAAATAAAAGCAAAAATAAGCAAATGGGACCTAATTAAAATCAAAAGCTTCTGCGCAACAAAGGAAACTATAAGCAAGGTGAAAAGACAGGCTTCAGAATGGGAGAAAATAATAGCAAATGAAGCAACTGACAAAGAATTAATCTCAAAAATATACAAGCAACTCGTGCAGCTCGATTCCAGAAAAATAAACGACCCAATCAAAAAATGGGCCAAAGAACTAAATAGACATTTCTCCAAAGAAGACATACAGATAGCTAACAAACACATGAAAAGATGCTCAACATCACTCATTATCAGAGAAATGCAAATCTAAACCACAAGGAGGTACCATCTCATGCTGGTCAGAATGGCCGTGATCCAAAAGTCTACAAGCAATAAATGCTGGAGAGGGTGGGGAGAAAAGGGAACCCTCTTACACTGTTGGTGGGAATGCAAACTAGTACAGCCACTATGGAGAGCAGTGTGGAGATTCCTCAGAAAACTGGAAATAGAACTGCCTTATGACCCAGCAATCCCACTGTTGGGCATACACACTGAGGAAACCAGAACTGAAAGAGACACGTGTACCCCAGTGTTCATCGCAACACTGTTTATAATAGCCTGGACATGGAAACAACCTCGATGCCCATCAGCAGATGAGTGGATAAGAAAGCTGTGGTACATATACACAATGGAGTATTACTCAGCCATTAAAAAGAATACATTTGAATCAGTTCTAATGAGGTGGATGAAACTGGAGCCGACTATACAGAGTGAAGTAAGCCAGAAAGAAAAACACCAATACAGTATACTAACGCATATATATGGAATTTAGAAAGATGGTAATGATAACCCTGTATGCGAGACAGCAAAAGAGACACAGATGTATAGAACAGTCCTTTGGACTCTGTGGGAGAAGGCAAGGGGGGGATGATTTGAGAGGGTAACGTTGAAACACGTAAATTATATGTAAAACGGATCACCAGTCCAGGTTTGATGTGTGAGACAGGGCGCTCAGGGCTGGTGCACTGGGATGACCCAGGGGGATGGGATGGGGAGGGAGGTGGGAGGGGGGTTCAGGATCGGAACGCATGTACACCCGTGGTGGATTCATGTCAATGTATGGCAAAAAACCACTACAAAATTGTAAAGTAATTAGCCTCCCAAAAAAAAAAGTTTTCTTAATAATACCAACACTTCATTTGCCTTTTGCACTCTCGCTTTTTAATGAGTATACAGTGAAGTTTTCCAGAGGCTATGTGACATGTGATATCACAATAGGTTGAATGGAAGAGTACATAGAAGACCAACTATCTTATATTAAGCCAACTATTAAACAGATTTGAAAAATGTAAAGCAATGCTGTATTTAGGATTTTTTTTTGATTTAGAAAATATAGTTATATTTACATAAAATATATTATTTGAGTTAATGTATATTTACTGTTTGTTACCACTACCACTATTTAAGATAAATAAATAAATATTTTTAAATGACTCGGTTTTAATTTTTCACATAAGTATCAGTATATGCAATTCTCATGATCTTTTTGGAGTCCTCAATAATTTTGAAGACTAGTTGTCCTGAGACTAAGCGTTTTAGAATCGTTGTTCTCGAGAACAGTCAAATGAAACTGGGGAGAAATCTGAGGATTCTAACTTGTTTTTGAACAGAAAACCCATTTGCTTTTCTTCTCTCTTTTCCCCTTCTTTTCAGAGGCTGCTGTTCTGTAAGCAGCAAAGCGGAGAAACAGAGGAGCCTGTGTCCCTGAAGACTTCATCAGGTGATGAATCAACCAGCCCTGAAGGCTGGCTCACCTCTGGAGATGCTTCCTGTTTTGTGAGATGATAGCTTTCTGTTTGGTTTGATGTGGTTGTTTATTGCGGCTGAAAACCTACTGGAGGCCAAGAGAGGAGAGGGTTTCCAGAAGCCAGCAGTGATGGCGTCTGTAGATGGTGGGCAGTGAAGGTGGTCCTAGGCTTTGGCTGCAGAGAGGCCCTAGGTGGCCTTGGCACGTCATTTTCACTGGGGTGGGTGGTGGCACAGACCAGGTCAGGTCCTGGCAGACCCTTCTCTGTTAGTTCCTCTCTTTCTCTGTCTTTTTCTCTGTCTCCTTTAATCCTCCAGACCACAGGATGCTGGGGGTTCTTCTCAGCTTAGTCTGGGCTGTCTTCTCCCCTCTCTGTGTTTTTTGTCTGACGTCACCCTTTTCTATAGGAAATGTCATTTTGTGCTGGCGTTGCTGTGCCAGGTCTTCGCTGCTTCCCACGGGTTTTCTCTAGCTGTGAGCAGGGTCTGCTATTCAGCTGCAGAGTGCGGGCTTCTCTTGTTGTGGAGCACGGGCTCTAGGCATGTGGGCTGCAGTAACTGCGGTCCACTGGCTCAGTTGCCCCATGGCATATGGAATCTTCCTGGACCACCAGATATCAAACCCATGTCTTCTGCATTGGCAGGTGGATTCTTTTCCACTGGCCCCCCAGGGAAGTCCAGTGCTGTCTTCTTCTTCTTTTTTTAAATTGCAGTATAGATCATTCACCATGTTGTGTTAGTTTCTGGTATACAGCAAACTGATTCAGCTATGCATATTCTTTCTCAGATTCTTTCCATTATGTGTGTGTGCGCTGAGTTGCTCAGTTGTGTCTGACTCTTGAGACCCCATAGACTGTAGCCCGCCAGGCTCCTCTGTCCATAGGATTTTCCAGGCAAGAATACTGGAGTGGGTTGCCATTTCCTTCTCCAGGGAATCTTCCCAACCCAGGAATCGAACCTGGGTCTCCTGCATTGCAAACAGACTCTTTACCAGCTGAGCTACAAGGGAAGACCCTCTTTGCATTATAGGTTATTATAAAGTATTGAGCATAGTTCCCTTGCTATATAGTAGTAGCACAGTAGGTCCTTGTTGATTATCTATTTTATATACAGTAATGGATCTATATTAATCCCAAGCTCTTAACCTATCCATCCCCCTGCCTTGCCCCTTTGGTAACCAAAAGTTTGTTTTCCATGTCTGTGAGTCTGTTTGTGTTTATAAATAAGTTCATTTGTATTATTTTTTAATATTCCACATATAAGTGATATCACATGACATTTGTTTTTCTTTCTCTTTCTGACTCACTTAGTGTGATTATCTTTAAGTTCATCAATATTGCCGCAAATAATAATTGCATTCTTTTTTTATGGCTGAGTAATTATCCATTGTATGTATATATACATACCACACCTTCTTTAAAAATACATGCACCTCAGTGTTCATAGCAGCACTATTTACAATTAGCCAAGACATGGAAACAACCTTAATATCCATCAAATAGATGAATACCATCTTCTTGACCCATGATTGCAGAAACCTCCTAGCTGGCCCTTCCTTTCTTGCTGTCCTTTACCCAACAATCAGACTGCGCTTATAAAAAAAATACAAGAAAGATCCTGTTCATCCTGCTTTAAATCCTTCCACTGCTTCTGTCCCTATGATAAAATCCAGACCCCTTCCAATGACCCATGAGGCCCTGCCTGCCCTGGCCTCTGTTGTCTTCACGCGCCTTATTGCACATGGTCCTTGTCATTGCTCACGTCTGTCTAGCTGTACTGATCTTTTTTTTTTTTTTAATTAATTCATTTATTTGGCTGCACTGGGTCTTAGTTGAGGCACTCAGGATCTTCAGTCTTAGTTGTGGCATGTGGGATCTAGTTCCCTACCAGGAATCAAACCTGGGTCCTCTGCATTGAGAGCACAGAGACTTAGCCACTGGACCACCAGGAAAGTTCTCGTACTGGTCTTTTAGTCTCTTGAACAAACTGCTCATTCTACCTAGGAAGGGTTTCCTCATCCCTCATTGTTTGGTTAGCTCCTTATATTCCTTTAAATCTCAGCTAAATGTCATTTCTTCAGCAAGCTGTTTCCACTGATTTTATCTAAAGTCCATGTTCCATGTATTTTCTCCTACTAAGCTCTTTGTTTTGTTTGATTACTTATTTCTTTTGTTTCAAGGCATATATAGTAGTTCAGATTTATTATGTAAAACTGTTTTCTAAATAATCTGGGTTTGAATGCACAGTAAGAAGGGTCTTATATTTATTTGCTAACTGCTCTCAGATGAACAATGATTCCCGTCATGGCCTTAGCTAAGAATCTCTTAGAAGAGTTCAGTAATTCTTAGTAACTCAGGGAAAAAAATTACAGGAAACACCAGAGACCATATTGACTCTTAGAACTCCAGAATAATTATTTTTGAACTTTCCCAAGTGAACCCATTGGAGTTTAATTTAATAACATTAGATCTCTTCAAAGATCCAGACTTTTGTCTCAGATTTACTGAGTATGCTACTGAATCAAATGTCTTGTGACTCCTCATTCTGATTTTTAGTAACAGCGAATTAATAACCTTGTCCTCGTCCTTGGAAGTCTGCAGATAAAGTGTATCTGAAAGGGTCCCAGAGTCTGGGAAGAGAAACAAGGACCCAGTCCTGGGATTTCTGGCTCAAGCTACAGCTTTTGCTGGAAATGAGGTCAGTGGTTGCAAGGGATCTGAGTTGGTCCCTTGACAGTTGCACGATGATAGACTCAGGGTGTGTTTGCAGCCAGGCACCCACCTCCTTTTCTGGTGCCTCAGCAGCTGGTGCACATGCTTGGTCCCTGACAGGATTCTGGAGGATGTAGCTCTTGGGTCATCTCTGTGTGAATGTCTTGGAACCAGCACCAGAAGCAGACAGAGGATTCCTACATTTTCTTCTCTTCTTCCTCTCTGAACTGAATTTTGATAATCTTTATAGGCAAGAATAGGAAAGTGTGCTTGGCGGTGCCAGCCTGGGAGGAGGTCACAGGAAGGAACGTGGCTTCATCTTCTGAACATTTCCTTTTTTAAAATTTTGCTTCAGATATTATTATTATTATTTTAATGTCTTTTGGCCACATCTCACGGCCTGTGGGATCTCAGTTCCCTGATGACGGATCAGATCCACGCCCATTGCATTAGCAATGCAGGGTCTTAACCACTGGGATGCCAGGGAAGTCCCTGTTTCAGATATTATTTTTAATTTCAATATTTTGAATCTATTATTGAAACACAAGCTACACCCTCTCTCATTACTGTCCCTTGGAAATATAGCCACTGCCTTGAGGTTTGTGTGTTTAATTTTACCACAGACACATACGAATGTGACAGTTGATCAGTCGTATCTGACTCTTTGCGACCTCATGGACCGTAGCCCGCCAGGCTCCTCTGTCCATGGGATTCTCCAGGCAAGCATACTGGAGTAGGTGGCCGTGCTCTTCTCCAGGGGATCTTCCCGACCCAGGAATCGAACCCAGGTCTCCTGTACTGTGGGCAGATTCTTTATTGTCCAAGCCACCAGGGAAGCATGTATATCCATGACCAAAAAATATAGGGTTCTGGATTTGCATGTTTTTACATTTTCCATGAATATATTTATATGTTTTTGCATCTTTTTTCACTGAACATTGTTTCCCATATTCATCTGCATAATCAGGTGATGCAGTTAATTAATTTGAACTGTTTTAAAGTATTGCACTCTGTAAATATTACTCACTTAACCATTCTCCTACTGATGAGTACTTAGGTTGCTGAGCTTTTTATTTTTTAAAAGATATTTACTTAGCTGTGCCTGGCCTTACTGTGGCATGTGGGATCTAGTCCCCTGACCAGGGATCAAACCTGGGCCACTGGACCACCAGGGAAGTCCTCACTCTTGATGCAGCATTTCATACCCCTTGGTCAGTCAGTCATTAGCTGCAGGTTGTCCCTGTGGGGACCCGAGGCTGTAAACTCCTGGACAGGGCAGATGCTTTGGCCCAGAGCAAGTCTCTGGAGAAGGCAGCTGTGAGCACTTTGCAGGCAGTATTCAGAGCAGCAGGGGTGTGGCTGCACCCATATGACCAAAAGGATCTGGTTGAGATACCAGCACATCATGAGGGCTTCTGTCCCTGGAGGGGATATTTCCTTCTTGTTTGAAGGCTGGGCCATCCAGCCAGAGTTAGCTGCGCCTTCCCCTTAGTCTCTTGGCCATCTCACTGTCATCTTATTGTCACTGACTCTTCTTTCTCTTTCTTTAATAATTTTTTAAACTCGAATTATAGTTGATTTACAGTGTTGGACCAATCGGTTGTACAAAATAGTAACTCAGTTGTACAAATATACACATTTTTGTTTCCTTTTCCATATCAAACACAGTTCCCTGTCCTACACATTAAGACTTTAGTGTTTATCCATTCTACACGGAGTAGCTTGCATCTACCAACCCCAGACTCCCCGTCCATTCCTCTTCGTCCCTTCCTCAGCAACCACAAGTCTGTTTTAGTTGATATTATAATTTAAGATATTTACATTTATTATTTTATTTTATTGGCCACACTGTGTGGCACGTGGAGTCTTAGTTCCCCAGCCGGGGATGGAACCCGTGCCTTCTGCAGTGGAAGCATGGAGTCTTAACCACTGGACCACTAGGGATGTCCCTGTCCTCAACTCTTCACTTGCTTATCTCCTCCACCTACTCCTTGAGGCGGAAACCTGGGCTTGTCCACCTGTTGTCCTTCTCAGCCCCACAGGGTGGCACCATCCTTGGCGTGGAGGAGGTAAGCACATTCCCTGAGTGCCCTGGGTTCCCCGGCCTCAGTGATCCTAGTTGTCTGTGCTCTCTCCATGGCCTCGAGTCAAGTTCGTTGACTAAAGAACAGCCGTGGGAGACTTTGATGAGACAAAGTGAGAATCAGGCAATCATGGAAGGGCAAGTTTGCAGTGTTCTTGTGTTTTGGTTATGTATGCCTTTAAAAAGTTTATTTAAAACAGATTATATGGTAGGTTTCTTCTCCCTACCCCCCAAACGTCTCATGGAAGACAGTTTTGCTGTGTCCTTCTTGGAGGGAGAGAAACGAGGAAATCTTAAAGCCGAGTAATTACTTCCATCAGCAGGAAATTGGTACTCTTTGTGTGAACTGAACAGGTACTGAGAAAGCCTGACTGTTTAATTTCCTTGAATTCCATTTGCATGTATTCAGAGCTGGGAGGATCACTTTGGGAGTTAGGGACTGGAAGAGAGGTCAGTGGAGAGAAAGGAGGGACAGGGTAGCATCTCAGAAGACTGGGGAGCAGGTGATACTTAGGAAAGAGATTTCAGAGTTTATTGAGAACTGCTCACCATCCCCATTAGGCTTCTGGGCCATGGAGAAGCCAGCAAGACCCAGGAGGTATCAGCTTTGGGGGACACACTGGGATCACTTCCTGCACTGAGTGATGGTTGAACATCTCTTGTCTGTAAGAGAAGTAGCTCGGGGACCTGCATAAACTTCTCCTTGCCATCTTTTAGGGGTCTGTGGCTGTAAGGTGGTATTAATAAAGGAAAGAGCCTGCCCAGAAAACAGCCAGACGAGGGTCTGGGGGATCTCAGGGATGCTCAGGGTGAAGACGGAGGAGGTACAGTGAGTCCTGCAGGGACTCTGGGCTCCCCTGTATTCCTCCTTCTTTGTTAACACCTATAGGGGGCTTTTCTCTACACTCAATCCTTTCATCTTTTTAAAAAGTTGAAGTAGAGTAGATTTATAGTGTTTCAGGTGTATAGCAAATGATTCAGACATATTGAGCTGGTCAAAAACTTCATTTGACGTTTCCCATATGGACACACTGGCCAATGCTGTGTGTGTGTGTGTGTGTGTGTGTGTGTGCGTGTGTGTGTGTGCATGTGTGTGTATACATATATATACACATATGCATATATATACACACACACAAATATACATTATATATACACTCTTTTTCAGATCTTTTCCATTATAGGTTATTACAAGCTATTGACTATACTTGCCCATGCTTCAGCCTCTCCATCTTAAAGATTGGTTTTTTTTTAAAAATTTTTTAATTTTTATTTTTACTTTATTTTACTTTACAATACTGTATTGGTTTTGCCATACATTGACATGAATCCAGCACGGGTGTATATGCGTTCCCAAACATGAACCCCCCTCCTACCTCCCTCCCCATAACATCACTCTGGGTCATCACCGTGCACCAGCCCCAAGCATGCTGTATCCTGCGTCGGACATAGACTGGCGATTCGATTCTTAAGATTGTTTTAATAGTAGGATTCAGTTTTCTTTTATTTATTTTTTAGCTTTCTGTTTATTATTTTTGGTTGTGCTGGGTCTTTGTTACTGTGTGCAGGCTTTCTCTAGTTGCAGTGCCCGGGCTCCTGATTGCGGTGGCTAATCTCGCTGTGGCTCACAGGCTGAGGAGCACAGGCTCAGTAGTTGTGGCCTGTGGACTTTCGTTACTCCTTGGCATGTGGGATCTTCCCGGACCTGGGATCTAACCCCTGTTCCCTGCCTTGGCAGGTGGATTCTTACCCACTGTACCACCAGGGAAGTCCAGGATTCAATTTTAAAATGAAGTTCAGACGTGTGAAACACCGCTATGTGCAGAGCCCTTGGCTCGCTGCTGGGGGCTCAGCGATCACAGTTGTATAAAGGAGGCAGGCCTGATATGAGCAGGTGTGGGCACGCGACACCAGATGTCAGAAGGAAGATGCTCTTTGCTGTGCTGGGGCCAGGGTTGGAGCCAGGAGCGTCTGGAGGCAGTGGGGTTCGACAGGCAAACAAGTTGGGTGAAGGCTTTCTAGGCAGACGGAACAGTCTGTGCAGAGCCTGGGGGTCTGAACAATGTCAGGTCTAGGGTTGTCCGAGCAGTTTAATACTCTGGAGGGTGAAGTCAGGGTGTAGGGAGTTGACTTGAGGTCAGAGAGATGGCTGAGGAGCTTGACCGAGGCCCTGCCGTAGAGGCCTTAAGAAGATCAGCCTTATGAAGGGGTGAAGGTGCAGTGAGACTGAGGTGTGATGTTTCCCCATCGTCATGGCAACAGTAACTGCTGGGAGTAGGGGCGATGATGAATTAAAATACCCAGTGATGGGATTGTGGGAGTCAAAGCAACTGTGGGTGAGCTTTCTCCTGGGCTAGAAAGCTTCCCTGGCTCCTGCTGTCGGCTCTTCTGAGGTGTCCTGAAATATACCCACTGTGGACAGTCACTGTATATTAACTGAGCACCTACTATGTGCTCAGAACAATATATGTGGCTAAGAAACACTGTGGTACCCCAGCTTGTGGGCTCCTGTGGCTTCAGTGGGGCAGAGTTTCCCTGAGTTCTGCTTATCACCAGCACCAACTGCCCATCACACCTAGCTTCAAACAGGCTGAATTCATTTTTGAATCCCTTGTGCTCAGGAATCCCAGGATGCATGCTCCATATCAGTTTGCTGAGTGAATGACTCGCAGACATCACATCATTTTTGAACACAGGTTGGGCGGAAGTCATTTGTGAATCTGGCATTAATAACTATTATCTTCTGGAAGTTAGGGATGAGGAGAGTTGACCTACCCTGAGAAAAATAGGTCTGATTTTGCTTCTTCTCTGAATTGTTTTGTGACCTTAGATAGTCCTTGGCTGAAATAAGCCTCTTTTCAACATGTGTAAGATAAGGGATTTGGATCAGCGCTTCCCTAATGTTGGTTCTGGTTCAAATTTCCTAGTATTTTCAGTCTATAAATAGGAATCCAAAACTCCGGATTGAAAGACGTAAAAAACCGCGAGCCCGGAGGGTGGTGGAAAGATGCGGAAATGCAAGAGCACCTGGGGCTGCACTGGTGACCTCCAAGTGCTGGCTTCCCCCCCTTGTAAGATACAGGCAGAAACTTACCATCTAGTCTGGGGTGCTCTGACAACTAATTAGTTCATGTTTGTGAGGCACAAAAGGAAAAAGGTACCCGTAAGAAATCATATCAACGCTAAGTGTTGTTTTCCATCTGATTCTCCTCCAATCAATCGCACCTTCCTATCAGAGTGTTGAAACAGCATCAGTTGGGGCTCCTCTGGCTAATTGTGCTGCCAAGAAAAGGGGGACGATTCTCTTACAATTTTTCATTTTAATTTCTCTCTGTCTATGACTCCCCTCCCCGCTTTTTCTCCAGTGAACTGTTCAGAGCTGCTCCCTGATCAGGGGTCAGTACAAGTTAGTGCTTCTGTTTTCTCTCTGTTCCAGTCTAGTCTCCACGGAAAAGCTCTGGAGGATGCACAAATAAACACCCCAAGTGGGTCTCCATCCTTCGGAGGCTTCTATGTGTTCAGGAAGGGCAGAGACCAGTCCCCCCTGACCTGCCGCAGGCGACCACCATTCAAGGCAGGGTGTGAGAAGCTTGGTGAGGGCAGGGCTGTGCGGTTTCTGATGAGCTTCATAATAAATTGTGGGGTGATTGATCCAAATGCAGCTTCCTCAGCGCATCAGTTATCTACCGCTGTGATAATGCCATGTGACAAACCAAGCCCAAACTCAGGGGCTTAAAATAATGGCATTTATTTAAAGAAGCTGCAGATTGGTGATTCAGACCAAAACAAAGCTTGAAGCTCAAAACAAAGTTTAGTATCTAGAGTGACTAACCTGCTGGGTCCCCCCAAGTTTTGAGTAGTGTCCTAGAGTGGGTGGCTTCACAGGGCCCCCTCAACCCTGATCTTAACTCAGCACCTACGCACTGACACCCACCATGTGCTGGCCGGTGGCTAGACCTCTATGCAGGGAGGCAGACGACTTCCTGCTCAGAGTTGCTCGGCTTCCTCAGTAGTGGGGCAGGATCTCGGGGGAGCGGTGACTCACTGAGAACAGGCTTCGTTGTTGCCCTGGATGCTCTTTCCTCATGCTCAGCATTGTGGGAAGCTTTAGCTGAATCATTGCATCTTGGCCCAGGAGGCTGTGAGCAAAGGTGGGAGGTGAATGATGTGGACAGACTGCAGTGATCCTACAGATATGGCCAGGAGAGGCAGCTCCAAGATAAAACACAAAAGAGAAAATTCCAGATTTCACTTGACTTGTTGGGGTTGGGGTAGAGGGGGGCAGAGGAGAGGAAGGAGCAAGAGGAGACCCCAGGGAGGGACCCGGAGGCAGAGATGCAGTCATTTTTTAAAAACAACGTTTATTTACGGCTGTGCTGAGTTTTGGCTGCTGTGGATGGGCTTCCTCTGGTTGCAGTGAGTGGCGGCTGCGCTCCAGCTGCCGTGCACGGGCTTCTCTCGTTGTGGAGCGTGGACTCTAGGCGCTCAGGCTTCAGTGGTTGCAGCCGTGGGCTCTAGAGTGCTGGCTCAGTAGTTGTGGGGCACCGGCTTAGTTGCAGCTTGTGGGATCTTCCTGGACCAGGGATCGAACCAGTGCCCCCTGCATTGGCAAGGGGATTCTTAATCACTGGACCACCAGAGAAGTCCAGAGACATAGTCATTAAGGTCAAAATAACATGCAGATCGTTTTGTGACTTTTTCTTGAAACCACATTTTATTTGAAGCTTACAAATTTCTGACTCTCATTGTTTCCTTGGCTATTGGTCCTTGCTGAGAAATTTTGCTAACGAGATTTAATTCTCCAGTCAACTCTTTCTCAGTGGCTGTGATCACCTTGGCACTAAAGGTATCAAATAGGCAGCTTGCTCAAGTGCTGGGGACAGTTGGGTTTCTCAAAATCGAGGACATTTCAGAGCATGAGTGAATGACTGCAGGAAAACATTATTGATGTGAGCGCAATTCTTTCGTCTTAGTCCAAGGTCCTTAGTTTCGCCCTCCCTGCCCTTTCTCATTTATTCCTCAAACATTTATTGAGCATCTCCTATGCAGCAGCTGGGATATACAGATAAACAAGACAGGTATGGTCCGTATCTGCTTAGTGTTGATGTGGTATGAGCTGAGAAATCCCTCATTCGTTTGTTTGTTCAATAAACATTCCTGTGGTGCCTGGTATTTGACAGTCCTTGTGTTTGGTGTTGGGCCTATGGGGCTGAACAAGAGAGATGTGGGCTATGCCTTTGTGCACGTTAGAATCGGGGCGGGGAGAGATGTCAGGCAACAAAGTTCATAAAATAAAAATATAATGAACCTTGTTTGGAGGATGCTTAGTGATCCACACACCAGTGTACACAGGCGTCTTTCCTGGTGGGTTCTGGTTTGATGGGTATGTTCAACCTTGAACTGGTGAAGTGCATGCTTATGTATTAGAATAGAAGAGTGTATGTCTCCTTCTCCATTCATTTGCTAGAGGGGACAGCTTCCTTGCGAATCACAGATCTCAAGTTAGGGCCTTCCACCCTTTTGGCCGCTCTTCCTTATTACCAAGGAGACCCAGGGGCTCACTTACGAGGGGTGGGAAGCAAGTCCAAGGCACAATGTAAGTGGGGCTCTTCAAAACAGTGTTATTGGGAAACCAAATGTCAGCAGGAGGCTGCTGTATTCTGGGGCTGGCTTTCAGGCTGGGAAGTGGAAAGGCGTCAAATGCAGCTCATGATTCCTCAGTGCCCACTACGTGCGTCAGACCTCTCTCTAACCTCTATGTTATTCCCTTAACACGTATTTCCATTTTATAGATGGGGAAACTGAGGCTCAGAGAATTGACGTGGCTCACCTAAGGAGCCAGGGTAAGAAATCAGGTTCCCAGACACCAAGTCTGATGTGACTGGAGGCAGTCACTTGGAATTTGTGACCTCAACACAAGATGGAGAAGGTACGAAGGCGTCCGAGAGTTGTGTCGTTTTAATCTTAAAGCGCTGGCAAGCAGCGATTCTTTGAACTTGAAAAATAGTGAATTTTTTTAGAAGCTGGAAACACTAGAAATTTACTCTTTCCAAGTGATAGTTCTTGGCAAAATAGACTTAAGTAGCATCTTCTTCCTCCCATTTTCCTTCTGTTTGGAGCATGTGTGTTCCTCTGTTCCGAAAGTTTTTCTTGACAGAAGCAGAGCGGTTTTTGACAAACAACTTTAATATTCTTTGTGTCTGTTTGCCAGCTCTAATAATCCCACAAGCTTACAAGGTCACTGTGGAGATTAAATCTGAGTCATTGGAGGCAGATGTTGACACATCATTATTTCTGGAGCTGCTGGGGACTCTCATTCCCTGGAGCTATGATTCACTCTCCAAACGAATACCCGAAATTCCACCTGGCCTGCTGAGCCAGGGACTCAGGATGATAGGAGGGAAGCAAGCCCACCTCGCCACTGCCTTGCTCTGTGTGTCAAGAAAGCCCTGCTTGCTGCTGGGGTGGAGAGGACGTGAGAGCCGGGCTCCTAGCTCACCTCTGCCACTGGCTGTGGGCTATCATTTCATCTGTTCTTCACAGCCTTTCCGGTAATTGATGTGTGTGTATGTCCGTGTGTGCGCACACACACACTTAGCCACTCAGTCGTGTCTGACTCTTTGTGACCCCATGGACTGTAGCCTGCCAGGCTTCTCTGTCCATGGGATTCTGCCGGCAAGAATACTGGAGTGGGTTACATTTTCTACTCCAAGGGATCTTCCTAACCCAGAGATTGAACCCGTGTCTTCCGTGTCTCCTGCGTTGCAGGCAGATTATTTACCCACTGAACCATACAACATTTTTTTATTTATGCAGGAAAATGGATTATCTTGAGTGTCCGGTTTGAAGAACTTTTACAGATATATGCTCCAAGTGAGCACCATCCAAATCAAGACCCAGAACATTTTCCCCACCCCACAAACTCCCCTCCTGCCCCTTCCTAATCAATAACCCTTCAAAGTTACCCTGTTCTGACTTCTGACACCATGAATTAGTTATGTCTGTTCCAGAATTTCACATAAAACCGATCAAATGACATGTGAAAAGTCGAAGTGTTAGTTGCTCAGTCATGTCTGACTCTTTGTGACCTCAGACTGTAGCCTGCCAGGCTCTTCTGTCCATAGAATTCTCCAGGCAAGAATACTGAAGTGGAGAGCCATTCCCTGCTCCAGGGGATCTTCCAGACCCAGGAGTCGAACTCAGGTCTCCTGCATTGCAGTCAGATTAATTGCCATCTGAGCCACTAGGGAAGCCCCACAAAAAGCAATCAAATGACATGCACCCTTTTAAAAAACCTGTATTTTATGTTGGAGTATAGCTGATTAATGGTGTTGTGATAGCAGGTGGACAGCAAAGGGATTCAGAGAATGGACGTGTGTCCATTCTCTGTCAAGACACATATCCTTTTGTGTCAGCTCTCTTGCTCAGCAAAATGTGAAATTTCTCCAAGGTTCTGTGTTATCAGAAACATGTTCCTTTTAGTTGCTGAGTAGTATTCTACTGTATCGGTGTGCCACAATTTGTTTATCCATTGTCCTATTCACAGACACCTGGGCTGTTTTGAAACTTTGGCTATTATGAGTACAGTTTCTATAGATATTTTTTAATTTAAAATTTTAATTGAAGCATAGATGAGTTGCAATGTTGTATTAGTTTCAGGTCTACATCAAAGTGATTCAGTTTATATAGATATTTCTGATTCTTTTCCATTACAGGCTGTTCCAGGATATTCAATATTTTCCCCTGTGCTACACAGTAAATCCTGGTTGCTTATCTGTTTTATATATAGCAGTGTGTATCTGTTAGTCCCATACTTCTGATTTACCCCTCTCTACCTCCCTCTTTCCTCTAGTAACCATAAGTTTGTTTTCTGTGTCTATGAGTCTGTTTATGTTTTGTGCCTAGATCCATTTGTGTTATTTTTTAGATTCCACATGTAAGTAATATCATATAATACTTGTCTTTCTCTGTCTGACTTGCTTTGCTTAGAATGGCAATCTCTAGATCTATCCATGTTGCTGCAAATGGTACTGCTTCATTTTTTTTTAAATGGCTGAGTCATAGCCCCTTGAGTGTTTGTACCACGTCGTCTTAAACCAGTCACCTGTTACTGAACATTTAGGTTGCTTTCATGTCTTGGCTGTTGTAAATAGTGGTATGGCTCTCCTGGTACACATCTTTTTGTAGACTTAAGTTTTCACCTTTCTTGAATCAAAACTTAGAAATGGGATGGTAGAGTCACGGGGTAGGCATACCTTCAACTTTATTAGAAACTGCTCAACAGTTCATACACATCTCCATGGCAGTAATTGCCCTTTGGTGTTACCAGGAAGGGGGAGAATGGGGAGCCTGGAATTGGGTCGGTAGTGGCCTGTTCTGTTGAAAGAACTCAGTCCTGCTCACCTGGCTCTTTGCTGAGTCACAAGAAGAGAGGAGAAAATGAGTCTCAGGGCTGTTCAAATTTGCCCCTCTTCAGGAGAGTTCTTAAATCCCCCCAAATCTCTGTTTTCTGTCTGTAAGATGGGAATGACAATGCATATTTTGAAGAATGATTGGGAAGATGAGAGGTAATCACATAAAATACCAAGCACAGGGCCTGTGATCTAGTAAGAGCCCTACAAACATCAGTTTTCTTCATCTCAAAGGAAGAAAATAAAATACTTAATGCTGTTGTGGAGTCTTGGTGCTAATGGGCAGTGTGGCTGGTTTGCTGGTGACAGCTCTGTGCCTGGGAGCCCTTTAACTTTCCCGCGACATTACGCTTCCTTATCTAAAACCTGGGAGAAGGGTCTTATGATGATGGCCTCTGGAGATTGTATTGAGCATGTGGTGAGGGCAAGATGCATTCTACACATGCTGTTATTTGTGGTGTAGCATTCATGTGAGACTTTTGATGTGTAATTAAAAAAATTTATTTGGCTCCATCAGGTCTTAGTTGCAGTGTGTGGAATCTTGTTCTCTGACCAGGGATTGAACCTGTGCCCCCTGCATTGGGAGTATGGAGTTTTAGCCACTGGACCACCAGGGAAGTCCCTAATGGTCCATTTTGATGTTGGTATAGGGTGAAATTGAGTTGAAGTTGAATACTCCAGCATCACAATACTGGACTCTTGGCTGCATGTAGAGCTCACACAGCCTAATGCATGAAAGTGTACCTTATAAAATACCAGATTTTTATAATGGAAAAATAAGAGTGTTAGAGAAAAACATCAAAAACTTTCCTTTCATAATTTTTGTAATAAAAGCTGATTGTTTATTAAATGGACTATGGGTTGCTATGGCAACACAGGGTGCTGAATTAGAAGAGGATTGAAGTGGATATTCTAATGTGGACAGGCATCACTTATACACACTTAGAAAAAAAAATACTGAGATGTTGTGGAGAGTGTTTTATGGTGTCAGTAAAATTTCCTGAGTTTCTGTGTCAGACTGGCCTCTGTTTTCTAGGTTTCCCATTTTAATCCCCATTATATTTTGTTTCTTAATCATAATTGAGATAGTTTATTTGTTCATTCATTCGTCCATACATCAGTAAATAGCTTTTGGTAGCCTATGTGTCCACATTCTGAGGGCTATTCAAAGAAGTAAAACATCCAGTCTGTCTGGAGGATTTCACAAGCGCAGAAGCACGTCTTGGCCCCTGGCTGACTTTCCTCTCTGAATTCAACTCCATTCAATCACTGTATTCAGTGATTTCAACACTGGGGAAATTTAATGTAAAGAATTTTAAGGCTATGATAAGATAGTATGTGTAAAGATGGAAGAAAAACAAGAACACGAAAAAGTACTCATGGGCGGATAGACCTGGAAGGGAGGAGTCCAGTTCTCATAGAACTGGAGGTCTGGCTGCAGCACCCCGGGTGATGGGAGAGTTTGCTAGGCTGTAGGAGCCAGAGCTGGTCCATGGTAACTGGACAAACAGCAACAATCCTATGGGGCATGGGTGAGCTGAGGCTGGGAGATGAGAGCGCAGACGGAGTGGGCGAGGTGCCACTGTGGTGTGGAGTCTGGCAGACTTGCAGGGTCTACAACCAGAGGGCTGCAGGAGGGTGGTCTCCGGGCCTTGGTGGGGGTGGGAGGTGGCAAGGTTGCTGGGGGATGGCCTACTTTGGACATGCAAATAGGGCAGAAGGTGCAAGTGGAGCTAGAAAAAGCAAAACTGAGCAAGATGAATCAGGAAGCGAAGTCCCCCGCCTCCTGCGATGTCCTGCCAGCGCCCTCTACTGACAAACTTTAGCATTGTGCTCACTGTAGAGGAGACCCGCTTCCTTTATCAGAGGGCAGGTATTGAAGGGTGAGTTTGGAGCTTAGAAACGGTATTTCAACAATGGCCCACCATCTGGGTTGTGGTTTATCTTGTAAAATCTTTGAAAATATTTGTCTTTCACAACCTTCCTCAAAGAGGCTTCATGGGCTGCGAAGCTGGAAAGATGCACCAAGGGTTCCTTCGAAGAGAATGACAACCTTGTCAGTCCTTCCAGGAGGAAGCTCTGGGATGCAGGCTTGGCTTGGCAGCAATCATTTGTACTCAGTCCTTTCCTGCTGAAAAGGAGTTCATATCCATTTGGTTTGCAGACTTGAGATCACAAGGACATGGGCTGGAGCCCCTGTTCTGCCACTCACCAGCCGTATGATTGTGACACTCTGCAGTGACGTCCTTGGTAGTTCAGACACCAGTGTGTACCTAATGGTACCCCAAAGCTACAGGTCTCCCATCATATCAGAAGCTTAGCTACCATGCTGTAAGGCAGAGGCCAGCACACTTTTCCTGGAAGGGACCGTGTAGTAAATATTTCAGGCTTTGCAGGCCACAGTGTCTCTGCTGCAGATATCCAACTCTGTCTTTGTAGAGCAGAAGCATCCACAGTTTACTTCAGTTGCTCAGTCGTGTCTGACTCTTTGTGACCCCATGAATTACAGCACGCCAGGCCTCCCTGTCCATCACCAACTCCTAGAGTTCACTCAAATTCATGTCCATTGAGTCGGTGATGCCATCCAGCCATGTCATCCTCTGTCATCCCCTTCTCCTCCTGCCCTCAATCCCTCCCAGCATCAGAGTCTTTTCCAGTGAGTCAACTCTTTGCATGAGGTAGCCAAAGTACTAGAGTTTCAGCTTTAGCATCATTCCTTCCAAAGAACACCCAAGACTGATCTCCTTTAGGATGGACTGGTTAGATCTCCTTGTGATGCCATCCAACCATCTCATCCTCTGTCGTCCCCTTCTCCTCCTGCCACCAATCCCTCCCAGCATCAGGGTCTTTTCCAATGAGTCAGCTCTTCGCATGAGGTGGCCGAAGTATTGGAGTTTCAGCCTCAGCATCAGTCCTTCCAGTGAACACCCAGGACTGATCTCCTTTAGGATGGACTGGTTGGATCTTCTTGCAGGAGACTCTCAAGAGTCTTCTCCAACACCACAGTTCAAAAGCATCAATTCTTCGGCGCTCAGCCTTCTTCACAGTCCAGCTCTCGCATCCATACGTGCATCCATAAATAGCAAGCAAAAAGAATGGCCGTGTCTCTGTGTGGGGAAGAGTGTCGGGTACTGGATCTCACTGTGTGAGATCCAGCCGCACGCTGGCCCTAATGTTACACTGCCATCTCCCATCCCAGACAAAATTTTCTTTAAATCTCAGGTTTTATTGATTTTCCCTGCTATGGGTCTTGTTTGGAGCCCCTGAAGTTATCCTAATGAGTTGTCCTGTCTTTGAATCTGGAGCATCATGGATTGGGGTCTTGGGATTGGGATTGAGAAATGCCCCAGTCGTCTTATTTAAACTTGTTCTTTAGTGTCCAGCTCTGCAAACCTCAGCTTTTGCTAAGCTACTCAAAAAACAAGATGTTATTAGCTTACAAACAGTAAATGCTGGAGACGGTGTGGAGAAAAGGGAACCTTCCTGTGTTGTTGGTAGGAATGTAAACTCATAACAGCCACTGTGGATAACAGTATGGAGCTTCCTTAAAAAACTAAAAATAGAGCTACTGTATGATCCAGAAATCCCACTTCTGGGCACATATCTTGAGAAAACCATAATTTGAAAAGATACATACATGCCAATTTCATAGCAGCACTATTACAATAGCCAAAACATGGAAGCAACCGAAATGCCCCTCAACAGATGAGTGGAAAAAGAAGAGTGTTGTGTATAGACAGTGGAATACTACTCAGCCACAGAAAGAATGAAGTAATGCCATCCGCAGTAACATGGATGGACCTGGAGATGATCTTACAGAGAAAGATGATTATTGCATGAGTTGGCTTATTTGTGGAATCTAATTTGGAAAATTCTGAAAGCGATGGGAATGCCAGACCACCTGACCTTACTCTTGAGAAACCTATATGCAGGTCAGGAAACAACAGTTAGAACTGGACATGGAACAACAGGCTGGTTCCAAATAGGAAAAGGAGTACGTCAAGGCTGCATATTGTCACCCTGCTTATTTGACTTCTATGCAGAGTACATCATGAGAAACGCTGGGCTGGAGGAAGCACAAACTGAAATCAAGATTGGCGGGAGAAATATCAATAACCTCAGATATGCAGATGACACTACCCTTATGGCAGAAAGTGAAGAGGAACTAAAAAGCCTCTTGATGGACGTGAAAGTGGAGAGTGAAAAAGTTGGCTTAAAGCTCAACATTCAGAAAACTAAGATCATGGCATCTGGTCCCATCACTTCATGAGAAATAGATGGGGAAACACTGGAAACAGTGTCAGACTTTATTTTTGGAGGCTCCAAAATCACTGCAGATGGTGACTGCAACCATGAAATTAAAAGGCGCTTACTCCTTGGAAGGAAAGTTATGTCCAACCTAGACAGCATATTAGAAAGCAGAGACATTAGTTTGCTAACAAAGGTCTGTCTAGTCAAGGCTATAGTTTTTCCAGTAGTCATGTATGGATGTGAGAGTTGGACTGTGAAGAAAGCTGAGCACCGAAGAATTGATGCTTTTGAACTGTGGTGTTGGAGAAGACTCTTGAGAGTCCCTTGGACTGCAAGGAGATCCAACCAGTCCATCCTAAAGGAGATCAGTCCTGGGTGTTCATTGGAAGGACTGATGTTGAGGCTGAAACTCCAATACTTTGGCCACCTGATGCGAAGAGCTGACTCATTGGAAAAGACTCTGATGCTGGGAGGGATTGGGGGCGGGAGGAGAAGGGGACGACAGAGGATGAGATGGTTGGATTGCATCACTGACTCGATGGACGTGAGTCTGAGTGACCTCCGGGAGTTGGTGATGGAGAGGGAGGCCTGGCGTGCTGCGATTCATGGGGTTGCAAAGAGTTGGACACGACTGACTGACTGAACTGTACTGAATTTTAGAAAAGATATAAATGAACTTATTTACAAAATAGAAACAGACTTATAGAAAACAGACGTTTGGTTACCTAAAGGGAAATGTGGTGTGGAAGTATAAATCAGGAGCATGGGATAAACACACACACACTACTTATAACAAAAAAATGACCATCAAGGCCCTACTGGGTAGCACAGGGAACTCTCCTCAGTATTCTGTGGAAGCCTATATGGGAAAAGAATCTAAAACGGAATGGGTAGTTATTCGTATAACTGAACCACTTTGCAGTGCACCTGAAGCTAACCCAAGATTGTGCATCAACTGTGCGAGTATGTGCTCATTGCTCAATCATCTCCGACTCTTTGCAGCCCCATGGCCTGTAGCCTGCTAGGCTCCTCTGTCCACGGAATTTTCCAGGCAAGAATGCTGGAGTGGCTTGCTGTTTCCTACTCCAGGGGATCTTCCCAACCCAGTCTGTGGAACCCACATCTCTTATATCTCCCGCATTGGCAGGCAGACTCTTTACCACTGCCCCATACTCCATAAAATTAAAATATTAAAAAAACCCGCAAAGCACAAAATGTTGTTAGACAGCCCTGCAGTGATGCCGTGTAGAGCAAAGAAGACCCACTTCCCCATTTAAGGAGCAGCCGTAACAGTACAGTATCATGGAACCATCCCCGGCTCTGTTGTTTTAGTGTTACTCTAGCTACTAAAGGTAAAGCGTTGTCATGCAGGCAAAAGATCATCTGCTGTTGTCATCTGCGGATTTTCTTGTCCAGAGAAATTGTGGTTAAGTGTGAATTTTAATGAAAAGTAGGGGCCTATTCAGGTGAAACAATAAACTGATTGTCCTGGTGTTGGGGAGTGGGTGAGTCTCCCCAGACTGACATCTGTCAACATGCCTATACCCTGGGCTAGTCTGTGAGCCTGTGAGCCTTGCCCCCCGCCCCACCAGCTCATATGATAAGGTAATCACCGCACCCTGGCATTTTCTTTGCCTTTTTTAAAAACTCTGTTTAAATTCTGGGGCAGAAGCACTGATGCTGAGATACTTATGCCCTTTTGATAACTGCTGCTTAAGCTGCTTCTTTGACAGACAAATTCTAATTAAACAGTATAATAAGTTGCAGAAACACAACAGCTCCCAGTGCTTTTCCTGTGGCATGTCACATCTGAAAAAGCTACATCCTGTAACTTGCAGATACATTTTTAGGTTCTGTCTCCATGAAGTCGCACTGGCTGTTTCTCCAGAGATGTAGGTTAGGCTAACACCCTCTTTTTTTCCCCCCTCAGTAGAAATATTTCTAGGCAGCAAATTAATTGTAGGGAAGTTAAGGTCAAAGAGGTTTGTATTTCTTTGCACCAAATTCTGCCCTTGGCTTAGGAAAGTTACCACAACCCCTTAAGTGACTTGAGTTGGGATTTGATCCCTGGGTTGGGACGATCCCTTCCCTGATATTCTGGAAAATTCCATGGGCACAGGAACCTGGTGAGCTATAGTCCGTGGGGTTGAAAAGAGTCGGACATGACTGAGCAACTAACTTTTACTTCTCCTCCCAGCACCATACATTCTGGGAAATAAAAGGAAAATGAAAGAAACAACCGTGAAACAACAATAACCAAGATGCTGGATTTTTGGATCTATGATTTGACTTGGATTTGAGGAGAGGAGGGGCATTGCAGGGTTGTTATTCTACTGATTGGAAATGCAGGCCCATTGCCTGTAGGTGGCAAGTGCAGAGTACAGATACAGTTGTAAGGGTCTTCTGTTTGGGGATGCATTTTTTTAAACCCAGTGGTCTTTTCTTAGCCTTGTTAAATGGCATTTTTTGTAGGTTACATTAGAAGAAGCACTACAGAGGAGTCAAGAAAAGCTTCCTATACGGAGTGTTGCTTTTATCACAACTTGCTGTGTGCCTTTGGGCAAATCCCCGAACCTCTCTGATTCTGGAAATTGAGTCACCAAATCTGAGCTTGGTGGAAGTGGTAGGCATTCAGGCTAAACTGGGCTTGTTCACATGGCAGGCATAGGGTTCCGCGACAGCGAGTGGAAGCAGCCAGGTCTCAATGCCTCCTCCCTCACTTTCTGTCGGTAAAAGCCTAACGCAAGGCCAGCCCGACGCGAGGGGCTGCAAAATGACACTGTGAAAAGGTGAGGGAAGTGAGAGGAGAAAGATCACAAGCCGTCTACACTGAGTTAGTGCTCATTCTGGGATCTTCAGGGAAGATGAATGGTTAATAATGTGCTGGTTTGGGTGTGTGATCTGCCTGAGCTGCGACTTCAGCCAGGAGCAGAGACAGGTTCAAACAACAGGAGAGAACAGAACACAAGGAGTCATGACTCGATCACTGTGTGACCTTGGACAAAATACTTTGCCTGTCAGAACCTCAGGTTTTTCTTATCCTAAGTTTCCCTAAAACCTGCATTAAATCTGTTCTATTCTGGGTACTGCAGTCAGAGATGAGAAAAACAAGGTGACCCTTGTGAGTTTCTGCAGTTGAGTGTGTCAGTGACTGGGGAGTGAGGGACCCTGGCACCGGCTGCTTCTGCCAATAAAGGGTCATCTGGTTTGCTCATGTGCTGTTCAGGGCAGCTTTGAGCCTGGACCCTTGCCTCCCTGAAGGCATCGAGGACTGGCAGGCAAGCAATGTTCCCTGTACCTCCAGCAGGCATTTCCCCATGGGAAACTTGCTCTTGTTAGCCCAGCTTCTGAATTGCTTGACCTCTTTGGGGCCCATGAGTTGGGAAGGGCTTCCGGTGCATCTATATTTGGCTCACTTGTCCTGGCTAATTTTCAACTTTGTTTTCCAGCTGTGAAAAACATCTATATGGATGGCAGTAATTGGGAATTTAATAATTTTTTGATGTTTCTTGTGGTGCTTGGAAAATCCACCGATAATGGTCTATATATTTTCAGTGTTTCCCCATTCTGTGCTAAAACTCTGTGTTAAAAACTCTGCATGAATTTTATTTTCTCTTTTTCTTTCTTTCTTTCTTTTTTTCTTAAAGCACAAAGCAAGCTAACTTTGAAGTCAAGTTTCCTTTTTAGTCAAGTGTGTGTACCGGGTCCTTATTTTCTCCTTTTGTTTTTATTGCTACTGTGTTCTTTATTACTTTTTTCTAAGTCATTTTAGAAATAAAAAAGATGGGGGAATAAAACCACTAGAGTCAGAGATTCAGACAATCTAAGCGTTGTCTCCCCATGAGAATTACTCTCTTGGCTGGAGTGGGAAGCTAGTGTTTCTTTACCTGGTGTTATTTGATTACTAGGTCATCAAAACTTTATCAGCTCTATTGCACCGACTCCCAGAAGCTTCAGAGTAACAGAGGAATTGCAAGTAGGGCTCTTATCATGTCACAGAAGCTCCAACTTCATCTTCAAAGGAGGCAGTGCAAAGGAGTGGATTTTTTTTTTTTTTTTTGGAAAGAGCATGAATGTGTCTGGGTTAAGGTCAAGTTCTACACCTAAGGTGCTGCTGGGTGACCTTGGGAAACCTGCTTCACCTCTCTGGGTCTTACTCCCTGCACCCTAAAGATGAAGCTGCTTCCAGAAGTTACTGTAAAATGTTTTCATTTCAGATGTAAAGAGGAATCGCTCATGACTCGGTTCATGGGTCTTAGGTTAAGACTTATTTAGGGCTCTGTGGGGTTTTATCATAAATATTAATATCAGTGACACAGAGACTTTGAGAATGTTGGAAGTCTTGCATGTCCTCTCCCTTCCGTGAAGCCCGCTTCCTCCTTTGAGGAACTCTAGGTACTGGGATCTTGGACTGGTAACTGCTGAGGTCTGGCTTCACCCTCACTCATCTAATGAAGGATGACTGTGATGGACCCTACAGAAGCAGTGAGAGATCCAGGTTGCAGGGGTTGGACGAGGGGGAGAGAGTAAAGGTCCAAGCCTTTCAGCCTTGGCAGCCTCTAAACGCACGATGTGGGTCTGCATGTGTCTGCTGGCTATAGCGGCAGATTTGTTTTTCCTCGGGTCCGTGTTCTCCGATGTTCCTATGGACCATACGTGGCATCCCCTGTCATTTAGGGGTGCTTCCCGGGAGTTTCGGGGTGAGACAACTCATTTCCACTCCTCAGTCTACTTTTATTTTGCCCTAGCCCAAAACATGAGTGACAGATGGAATCTATGAGGTATGGAACAGGGGGAATCAAGCAGTTAATTATTGTTACTTTTATCTGTCTGGAGAGGGAGGAACACCATTAGCACATTTCTGGGAGAATTTCAAAAGATGCCCATGAGCAGGAATGCTTTTTGTGACTGGACCTCACACCCTCCTTATGCTGTGGGGATCTCTTGGACTGTTTATGGGTTACTATCCTGGAGGGAGGCTGCATCTTGGGCCCCAAAGTCCAGGAGACACAGTATCCCATGCTGTCACCCTTTCTGCTGATAGGACTCAAACTATACCTACTACTGTTAACCAGCATTTGTTAAGTTCTTGCTAGGGCTCAGGCAGAGCACATCTGTCATCTCAGTTAATACTGAAAACATCCCTCTAGTATGCGTTAGTTGCTCAGATGTGTCCAACTCTCTGTGACCCCATGGACTGTAGTCAACCAGGCTCCTCTGTCCGTGGGATTTCCCAGGCAAGAATACTGAAGTGGGTTGCCATTTCCTACTCCAGGGGACCTTCTCAACCCAGGGACTGAACCCAGGTCTTCTACATTGCAGGCAGATTCTTTACCGTCTGAGCCACCAGGGAAGCTACTGTGTAGGTAGGATTACTGTCCTCATTTGGCCAATGTGGAAATTGAAGCACCAGGCTTCTTTTGTCTTTTTCACCCAGATGGCTGGTAGCAGAGATGTGACTCAAAATGAGCCAGGTAGCCTCGAGAATATTCCTCTGAAGCATCATGCTGTGCTGTGTCCACACACACGTGTGATCATCTGTGTCTGACCGCCAGGATCCCAGGGATCCAAACACTGCCCCCTGGTCCATAGTTCTGCCACTAGTCTAAGCCTCTTTCAGCGCCTTGAGTCGGAGCTGCAGACGTACTTGGAGAGCAGGATCTTCAGAGGGCCCCTGAGAATATACTGTTCGAGCAAGTAGATCGTAGCACTTCCTTCGTATTACCTACGAGACCTCCGTGTCTGCTCCTGTCTCATCTCCATGTTGACTTCTTAACTATCTTCCCTTAGACATTTAATATCCGCCGTATCAAAAACCACATAGTTCCTGAGTTCCCCGTGCCCTCTGACTGCCTGGGATGCAGGCTCCTTCCCCATCATTCACTAGCAATGTTCTCTGTCCCTCCAGACTGACCAGATGCCCAGCCTGGGCATTGTCTTAACATTCTTCTAGATTTTTCCTGGTTCCCTGGAAGTCCTTGCTCTCTGTCAAAAGTGACACCCATGTGGCTTTTATGATGGCAAATCCACATGATCTGTTTCATATCTGTTCCCTGAACCTCTGCAGAACCCAGGCTGGGTACCATCCATCTAGCATCTTCAGCGTCTGGCAGGAAGATCGCTGATACACATTTGGCACATTGCCAGTGCCAGCCGAACCTGGATAATGTGCTCTTTTCCAAGTGAATAGTTAGCTTTTATTGCTGTGTTATTAGATTGACTCACATGAAATTGCTGTTTTCATAAGTTAAAATTGCTCGAATACTGGCATTTCAGATGTGTATTTTTCTATTCCCACGAGCATTTTCAATCTGTTCCTCCCCTCGGTTCCTCCCCTTCTGCTTCTGTACACCCAGGTTCCCCGGCATATCCTAAACTCATCTTTTCCTTTTTCTAACACTGACTGCTGAACTTCCAGAAGGAGTTGGTTACAGTCACTGGTTCCATGTCTGCACCAGCCATTCCTGCTTCAGTCTTTTGCCGTCTAACCCCTCTCTCTCTCCTCCTGAAGCTGCTTCAGGTGTTTTTAAGCAGCACAAAAATTGCTCCGCTCGCAGGCTGATCCTGTTCTTCACCCTCTTGCACTTTCTCGCCGTATGAAAAGACTGGGGTGACCCCTTTTGAAACTCTCACCTTCTGTGACTTCCATGGCCTGACTTTTAAAAAATCCTGCTAATTTATCCCATATTCACTCCATTTAAAGTTGAAGGATAAAATGAAAACCCATCTTGCCCTTCAGTTGCTCACAGCACAGAAGTTACTACAAGGCATCGTGACACACATCCTGGTAAAGTAAATGTAGCCGATCAGTCCTATGCGATTAACAGATAACCACACGTGTATTATTTTAAAACTAGGGAGAACATACGCAGGGCATCTAGACATGAGCCCCCAAAGATTTGAAGTTCAAAGACAAGATTCTTCATAATCTAATTCAGAGTATATATAAACTTTACTTACATTTATGGAACCAAATTAAAGAAGCTGTATTAATAAAGGGTGTTTGTTTTTCCCCTTCATTTCAGGCAAGGCTTTATTGGGGCCCCTGCTGCAGCAGAGAGGATCGAAGAAAAATAGCAGTTTCCCTTGCTCACTTGCTCACTCCCTGAGCAGGGAGTGGGAGGGGGTGGCAAGGTTTTCCCTTATATGAGCTGAGGGTACGGGTGTGTCCAGGGCTGGAGGGCTGCCTGAGGTGGCCACCCACTCCCTCCGGTGCTGTTGAGTGCGGGGGCATGCTCAGTACCCAGCTTTTGCTCCCAACATCCTGCTTTTGCTCCAGGATCTTCAAAAGTGGCAGTTGGGATTTTGGTCTCTTTGTATCTTTTGTCCAGAATTTGTCCCAACTGTGCATGCCCCCAGGGGTTTTTTTATAGAATCAAGAATTGAAGCAATAAAACCATGCCACGGCACTTGTACCTTTCCTGTCTATCTTCTTCCATGGTGGAGAGCTCTCCTGGCTCCATCTCTCCTGGCCATGTAATTGACTGTTCTTCCCATCCCTGCCTAAGTCCTGCCCATGGGCATCCTCTTCTGTCCTCCTCCCCTTGGGAGCCTTGCGCATCTACTATTTGTGAATATCTGCACATCCAGCGGTAACGTGTACTCCAGGTGAGACTCACTCTGGCTTTGGGGTATCAGTTCAGTTCAGTTCAGCTCAGTCACTCAGTTGTGTCCGACTCTTTGCGACACCATGAATCGCAGCACGCCAGGCCTCCCTGTCCATCACCAACTCCCGGAGTTCACTCAGACTCAAGTCCATCGAGTCAGTGATGCCATCCAGCCTTCTCATCCTCTGTTGTCCCCTTCTCCTCCTGCCCTCAATCCCTCCCAGCAACAGAGTCTTTTCCAGTGAGTCAACTCTTTGCATGAGGTGGCCAAAGTATTGGAGTTTCAGCTTTAGCATCATTCCTTCCAAAGAACACCCAGGACTGATCTCCTTTAGAATGGACTGGTTGGATCTCCTTGCAGTCCAAGGGACTCTCAAGAGTCTTCTCCAACACCACAGTTCAAAAGCATCAATTCTTCAGCGCTCAGCCTTCTTCACAGTCCAACTCTCACAACCATACATGACTACTGGAAAAACCATAGCCTTGACTAGATGGACCTTTGTTAGCAAAGTAATGTCTTGCTTTTGAATATGCTATCTAGGTTGGACATAACTTTCCTTCCAAGGAGTAAGCGTCTTTTAATTTCATGGTTGCAGTAACCATCTGCAGTGATTTTGGAGCCTCCAAAAATAAAGTTTGACACTATTTCCACTGTTTCCCCATCTATTTCCCATGAAGTGATGGGACCAGATGCCATGATCTTCGTTTTCTGAATTTTGAGCTTTAAGCCAACTTTTTCACTCTCCTCTTTCACTTTCATCAAGAGGCTCTTTAGTTCCTCTTCACTTTCTGCCATAAGGGTGGTGTCATCTGCATAGCTGAGGTTATTGATATTTCTCCCTGCAATCTTGATTCCAGCTTGTGTTTCTTCCAGTCCAGCGTTTCTCATGATGTACTCTGCATATAAGTTATATAAGCAGGGTGACAGCTTATTTAACTTATATACAGACTTGACGTACTCCTTTTCCAATTTGGAACCAGTCTATTGTTCCATGTCCAGTTCTAACTGTTGCTTCCTGACCTGCATACAGGTTTCTCAAGAGGCAGGTCAAGTGGTCTGGTAGGACCCAAACCAAGACTGTCGTCCCCCAAATCACCTTCTCTTCCTTTCATTTCCCCTTTCGATGGTCCTCTTTACCTTTTTTGCCTCTGGGCCCACCTCTGTAGCATTTCCACAATTCTTGCCCCAGTGTCTGTTTCTTGACTGTTTCTTCCAGCATTCTAACTTTTCTCCACCAGTCTGTCAGCTCCACATACTCACATGTTGAAAACAGTTGTTAGTGAGCCTGACTTAATCATGTTTGCATTTCCCACAGTGCCTTAGCATTGTGCTCAGGGTAAATAGGCCTTCGATGCGTATATATTGAGTTCAAAGAAATTGATCTTTTAAATGACAGGCACAGTTGGACTGCGTTGTCCTAAGCTTTGATAAATATCAATAGGAGAAAGGAAAAGAATCCCTCATAAATTGACCACCCCAGCACACGGTTCCAGTTACTGGTGTATTCCGTCATGAATTTCCCCATTCCTGTTTTTAGATCAGGTTGACAAAGTTTTTATTGTTACCACAGTGGTCCAGAGGGCAGAGTTGCTTAGCAAGGGCTGAATCCTAATCATTAATGTTGCTCATAACATTTTTCCAGCACTCTGCCTTCCTGTTGGGATCGTACTTCCCAGTTCCCGGAGGTTAAGTGAGGACTTGTGCCCAGAACTGGCCGATGATCATTTAACTGGTGATCCCTCAGAACATCCTCTCCATGGCTGTTCCATCACCCTTGGTCCTCAACTGACATCATGATGCAGAGAAGCCCCCAGGTGACCCATGACGGCCGTGAAGTAGGAGAAAAAAAGCTTTATTTTCAGCTGTTAACATTTTGGGTCTATCTGTTTCTGCAGCAAACTTTAACTCGATTGGAGATGTAGATTGCTATTTCTGGGAGAGTCTCTGATTTATTTTTTATTTTTTACTTTTATTTGCATTAATATTTTTGTGGCATTTATTCCCAGGGCACAAGTTTTTGTTTTTTCAGTTTCTCCTGGGATATATTTTTCTTCTGTGCAGCCTTCTCTTCCCGTTTAGGGAAGAGCTACTCTTTTTTCAGTAAGGATCATTTCAATGTGGCCGGTTGATCCTACCATGAGCTCTGTAAGTCCTCCTCCGCATCTTAGGGGCTTTGTTCACCTGGATATGTTCAGTGACCAGAGAATCTACATCTAAGCTCTTCAGTTCAGCATCACTCTCTGCATTTTTGAGTAGGTGTGCAGGAAAAATTCAGCACTCTGTTTAGGCCACTGACACTGCATCCAGCCCCACTGTTTGGACAACGCCACCGTTGTATGAGGGCTTCCCTCATATCTCAGTAGGTAAAGAATCTGCCTGCAATGCAGGAGGCCTGGGTTTGATTCCTGGGTCAGAAAGATCCTCTGGAGAAGGAAATGGCAACCCACTCCAGTATTCTTGCCTGGAGAATCCCATAGACAGAGGAGCCTGGTGGGCTACAGTCCATGGCGTTGCAAGAGTCGGACATGACTTAGCGACTATATCACCACCACCACGGAATGGTACCCTTTGCTTCTTAAAGGGACATCCTGCACTTATTTGGTGGCTTTTCATTTGTTTTTCCTTTTTAGATTGGAGAAGCCCCACAGACAGGAGAGCCTGCAGGGCTACAGTTCATGGGGTCACGAAGAGTTGGACGTGACTGAGCGACTATCCACACCCACAGCACATAATCGCTTTGCCATGCTGTGTTAGTTTCCGTTGTACAGCGACGTGATTGTTGGCATTTTGGATATGCGTACCCTTACAGGCCTGGGTCGTTTCATGAGTGTTCTTAGAGTGAACACGAAGATTTGAACAACCTCTTGATTTTCATGATTTTGAGGGGTTCCTGGGCAAAGTGAATTGCGAACCGTTTTTAGAGGTCATCTCAGGCTGCTTACTGGAAAAAAAAGGGAGGTTCTCTGATTTAACACCATTCCACTCGACAGGGGAAATGACCTAGGTCATAATGAATGGGTCTTGGCGAGTGGCTGGAGCTGAGGTTGGCTGACTCCCTGGACATTCTCCCTCGTTCACAGCACCCTGGGCCCAGAGGGAGGCTGGCCTTGCAGGATGCTTCCCTGCATTTGCTCTCTGCCTCCTGGTGATGTTTCTGCTGCAGAATGTGTCGGGCCAGACTCTCCCTGGATTCTGGGTCACTGACCTGCTGTACTTTTCTACCTTGACTGGTCATCTGAGAGAACCCGAGGGTCCACTTTGCAAGCCCTCTGCCGAATGCCGTGGCACAGGTGCCCACCTCAGCCCTAGGGCTGCTGGAAGAATGCTTCCTTTTCCAGGTGATGGAGTGGAGGCAGCAGCCTCTCTGTGCAAGTGAAAGTCCAGCAATTCAGCTTTGGAATTATCCGAGGGTGACCGGATTCTCAGATCCAAAGGTATGAGGATAATTAGGACTCTTGTTAATCATTCTGGATCCCCTTCCCCACCCCCACCCCCCAGTGACGCGATTCACACAGATTAATTACTGCCTGCTATAAATAAACGCAGAGAAAAGCAATCTGCATCGCTGAGGCAGAGGGTAACTGTCATTTAATATATCACAGCTTTCCGCACACCTGTTCTCCCTCCACTGTTGCCATGGAAACCACACTCTATAAGAGAAGCTCTGCATAATTAGTGTGGATAGAGGTCTATGTCAATCAGAATAATTTGAAAGAATACTAAAAACCCAAAGGAGCAGCCAAAACTACTTGTCTCAATAGGAAGGAATCCGATCTCTACTGTGTGGTAAATGAGGAGGCAGTTACAGGAGAAAATCAGCAAAATTAGCAATTCTAGGTCAGCTGAAAAACAAGGTGCCAACCTCTTCCTGCACGAGAGAGGAAGAAAACTTTGTCATCGAGTTTGACTCTTTTAAGTGCTCTTTCGAGCCACACAAAGGAGATACAAAGCCAAACAAAGGCGTGAATGTATGTTGAGGTGATGGAGCTCCAGAAGGGTAGGAGGGCTCTGCACACGTGGGACACCCCCATTGCAGTGGTGGGCAGGGAGGCTGGGGCTTGAGACTCCAGCTGTGGGAGGGGCTGGTGGCTGAGGGGGTGCTCCTTCAGGAGCAGTGAGCAGCTTTCAGTCAAAGTCTGGGATTTTATGAGTGGCTGGAATCACCAAACTGCTTCTTAGTGGTGGAAAGAATTTCAGAAAGAATCTAGTTCCAATGTGCTAGTTTTGCAGGGAGGAATGGGAATCTCGCAGAGAGGCAACTTGCCTGAAGTACCAGAACAGCTGTTGGCCAGGCTCTCTGGTTCTCAGCAGAGCTCTTTACTAAGGCCATTGATTGGACCACCACTGGGTTGGTGGTCTTGGTCAGAAAATCTTTTTTTTTTTTAGTTTATTTTTGTTTATTTGTCTGGCCGTGCTGGGTTTTAGTTTTGGCATGTGGGATCTACTTTCCTGATCAGGGATGGGACTTGGGCCCCTGCATTGAGAGCTCTGAGTCTTAGCCACTGACCACCAGCGAAGTCCCTGGTGAGAAATTCTTTGGTTCTTTATTACCAAGGGGATGAAATTGAGTACCTGGCACCAGAAAGCATTTGGACTTTGGCATTTACAATCTGACAATTTCCCTTTGGGTGTGGATATGCAAATTCATTCATTCATCCATGCAGTATGTATACATTAAGTAAAACAGGATCATATCAAGTTTTTTTGAGAGACACACAAACTTCCTGCAAACTGGAAATTTCCAGATCTCTTACTGGATCCATGTTTCTTTTTTTTTTCTATTATTAACTTTTATTGGAGTATAGTTGCTTTATAATGTGTTTGTTTCTGCTATACTGCAAAGTGAATCAGTTACATGTATACATATATCACCTCTTTTTAGATTGTCTTTCCGTTTAGATCACTACGGAGCACGGAGCAGAGTTCCCTGTGCTGGGTCCGTGTTTATAGTAATTGATAGTCATTCATTCACTCAGCATTTATGTATTGAGTGCCTACTATGAGCCCCCTATATTCCAGGTGCTTAGGAAATAGTCACTGGTAAAGCATGAAGATCTCTGCCTTCACAGAACTTGCATTCTAGTGGGGAGAAACAGACCCTAGGTATGGAAACAAATAAGTATGATAATTTTATTTTTTTGTAATTAAAAACCTTTTTATTGAAGTATAGTTGATTTACAATGTTGCGTTAATTTCTGCTGTATAGCAAAGTGATTCAATTATACTTAAATATATGTATTTTTAATATTCTTTTCCATCATGGTTTATCACCAGATATTGAATATAATTCCCTGTGCTATACAGTAGGACCTTGTTTTTTTCTCCTGTGCTATGGGGCTTGAAGGATCTCATGCTTTACCCAACCAGGGGTTGAAACTGGGCCTAAGCATGAAAGTGCCGAGTCCTAATAACTAGAGCACCAGGGAATTCACTAGGGCCTGGTTACTTGTCAGTTCTCAAACTATATAATAGTTTGCATCTGCTAATCCCCAACTCTGAGATGATCCATCCCCCAATTCCTTCCCTCTCGGCAACCACAAGTCTCTTGCGTGTCCCTGATTCTGCTTCTGTTTCATAGATAGGTTCGTTTGTATCATATTTTAGATTCCGTATGTAAGTGGCATCAAATAGTATTTGTCTTTCTGACTTGTCTCGCTTAGTATGGTCATCTCCAGGTCCATCCATGTTGCTGCAGATGGCATTATCTCACTATTTTTAATGGCTAGATTACTCCACTCTTACCAGAAAGGTGGGGAGAAAGGATCTGAACAAGTGTCTGGTTCTGATTAATGTAAATGACTTTCAAGTCGCTCCCCAAACTTCTACTCCTCTATAGTTTAGCCGACTCTTGATTTTCAGCACCCTGGGCCTTGTTTTGGAGGTCAGCCTGCAAATATTACTGTCCCTTCTTACTTCCTCTGGTCTCTGTTCTTCCTCTTAGAATTCATTCTCTGAATATTTATTGTGTTCAGAAGCCACTCACTTCTCTAAGCAGACTTCATCATTTCCAAGTTTGGTGGTGGCTTACTTACTAAGTCGTGTCTGACTCTTGTGACCCCATGGACTGCAGCCTGCCAGGCTCCTCTGTCCATGGGGATTCTCCAGGGAAGAATACTGGAGTGCATTGCCATTTCCTTCTCCAGGGGATTTTTCCGACCCAGGGATCGAACACAGGTCTCCTGCATTGCAGGCAGATTCTTTACCAACTGAGCTACAAGGGAAGCCCCTTTCCAAGTTAAAGATTTATATATTATTTTTTTCTTTGTGTGAGGGGGTGCTTTCAGGTGGCTCAGTAGCAAAAAATCTGCCTGCAATGCAGGAGACCCAGAAATGGCAACCTACTTCAGCATTCTTGCTCAGAAAATCCCATGGACCAGAGGAACCTGGTGGATTACAGTCCATGGGGTTGCAAAAGGGTCAGATGCGACTGAGTGACTAAACAGCAACTTTTTCTTTCACGGTAGAGTATTGATAAAAAATGATAAATGAAACAGGGAAAATTTTTTCCCTGAAAGCTGTCCTGGGCCTGCTAATCTTAGTTTTTATGCATTGTTTGGGAAAATGATTATCCCTTGAAAACTAGAATGGATAATGGGAAAACTGGAAATAGCCTTGCAACTGGAATGGGTGTTTTAGTATGGATGCCAACTCCGATGGTGTTTGTCAAGGAACAAAGCATATCTTGAAACTAGGCATTCATTCCTCTTTATTCCAGAATCTTATCAATGGTTATTGAGGCCAAGGTTTAGCACAAAAGATTGATTTTCTGTTTATTCCTTTGGCTTTTATATTGATTGTACATTTGTCCTGTTGTACCAAATATGGTTACTTATATATATGTACATGAATAAAATATGTTTAATAAGCATGCATAAAATATATGAGCTTGAAAACTGTTCCCTGGTGGAACATTAGTGTCTTGGTTGAAATATCTAAGTGACTTCCAGAAGAAATCATTAGTTCCCCTCTCTTGTACTTTGTTCCTGTGTGGGAGTTCATACTCTATACAACAATGAGTCTTAATTTTTTGTTGTGGTTGTTTTACTTGTCCCCCGAGAATTCTAGTGACTCTTATGTACAGGACAGAGTATGTGCTTAGTCGCTCAGTCATGTCCGACTCTTTGCAACCCCTTGGACCGTAGCCTGCCAGGCTCCCTTGTCCGTGGGGTTTTCCAAGCAAGAATACTGAAGCAGGTTGTCATTTCCTTCTCTAGGACAGGACAGAATGATTAAAACAAAAACAAAATCAGCTCTTGGGGTTGGTTCCTAGACGGGCAGACAAGTCTTTTGATTCAATTCCATTATTACGGTGGAGGACTTTTACAATGACAAAATACAGTTGTGGGGGTAGATTGCAAAAAGGCTCCCTATTGCCCACCTCTCTCTGTGTCTTCGCCCCTTGTAAAGTGACTCTGCAACTCCTCTCGTTGAGAGATGAAGTCCGTTTCCACATCTCTGAATCTGGACTGGCCTCATCCCTCACTTTGCCTGTACAATTTGGTAGAAATAATGGTTGCCAGCTTTGAACCATTAGGTCTCAAGAGTTCTTGTACTATCAGCTATTCCTGTTTGGATTCTATCTTCCACCCATATAGTCAAGCCTGGGCTAGCTTGCTGGAGGATGCAAAAGAATGTGGACTAGAACCAAGTCAGTCTGAACATTTCAGAGGAGGCCACCGAAGGTCCACAAAGCTTTCCTCAGCGGCCAACTATAGATACATAAGTGAGTGTAGCCAAGTTCCAATAAGCCTGACTCAGATTTGCGGAACCATTAACCTATAGACTCATGAACAGTAGTAAACTTGCACTATTTTAAACAACTAAGTTTTGGGATATTTTGTTGTGCAGTGATAGCTAGCTGATACAGATAGAACCACAAGAAAGTGAGCTTTTTGAGGGAAAGACTCATGTCTGATTCTCTAGCTATTATGTGCTGCTTGCATTCTATTATTAAATGTACATTAAATTTGTGAATACAATGCGATTAATTCTGTTTCCTGGATTGGAGGTCTTTCTAGCGGCATAGATAGAGGGATGGTCATTTCCCTCACAAACCGTGTGATTTCCATAGGAGAGGAATGGATTCTGTAGCAGAGAAGCTAGTTTTTTCATAACATCTGCTCCTCCTTTCTTAGTTCTAGGCCCTTAGTTTTCAGTTGGACATATGACTTTTTTAAATAAAGATTACATTTTTCTGGCCTCTATCACAGATATCTGTATGACTAAGTTCTGGCCAATGGGATATAAGTGAAAGAGAAGGGGCATGCTTTGTATTTCCTTCCCTCATTTCCATTGGATGGGAGGCAGATGTGTTGGCTGGCACAGGGCAACCACATTGGAAATTGAGGTAGAAATATATGCTGAGGGTACAACAGCAGCAAATTTAAGGATGTTGAGTCTGTGATCAGTGTTCTTAATTGCTGACTCCCTCTTCCTTGTAGGAGAGAGAACTCTTCATTCCTAGTCAGTTATCTAAGTCTGACTCAGGTGCATGTATATCCATTGACTTATTTCACATTTCCAGATAAGAAGGAATAGGCGTGATGGCAGTCTAGGATGGACTATTTCAATTCTCATTTCATTTCACATAGACTGCCTGCTGTTTGCCTAGTTCTATTGTCCAAGATACTAAGTTGAAAAAACAATGAGTCATGTTCTCTCTGGATATTAGAGATAAGATGTGCGCATAGGTGGTTGCCCAGGCAGTTAACAACACAAGAGGTATAAGCCAAGTGGCCAGCTGAATTCTCTTGGGCACTCCACATTCCCTAGGTCCAAGGGAAGGTTGATCATGGAGGTGTGGAGTAGATGGCAGCCTCATGAATGAGGCAGACAGGTGTCCTGGATCTTGGGCTCCACCCTAGCTCTTGCCGTCTCCCCAACATAACTTTGTCTTGGTGGGAGAGGGCATCCTGCCAAAGAACAAGAGGCTTCTGCAGGGCCGGTGGGGATGTACAGAAGGGACCTGCTGAACAGTAGTGAGGGGCCACGTGGGCAGGGGCCTAGAGAGGAGTCCCTTCAGCAGTAAGTTGAGGACTTTGAACCTGAACCTGTGGGTCTGGCCTTAAGGGTTTCAGAGGACAGCTGCAATCTAACAGCGTTATATTTTAGTGAGACTAGTTGTGTGACTCTGTGAAGGGACTAGAATCGAGTGGGGCCGAAGGAGGAGGAGAGAGGCCTAGGTACCGCAGGTAGGGGTGATGATGGTCCAAGCAACATGGCATTCTTATGAGATGGGGAGATGAAGAGGGATAGATTTTGCAAAGAAAGCTGCAAAACAGACCTGGTGTCTGGACAGCAGGGCTTAAAAAGATGTAAGAGCTCAGCTTGCCTTGTTTCTTTTGGTTTGTTCTTGTTTTGGTTTTGTTTTCCTTTCTGTTGGATTATACTTGGTTTACAATGTTGTGTTAGCTTCTGCTGTGTGGCAAAGTGAGTCAGTTACACATATACATACAGCCGCTCTTTTCTCGATTCTTTTCCCGTATAGGCCATTACAGAGTATTAAGTACAGTTTGCTGTGCTATACAGTAGGTCCTTATAAAACAGATGACTAATAAGGACCAACTTGCCTTCTTTTCATACATGGAGATGGGAAGATGGGCATTGCCAATGAGAGAAATGGGCCAGAGAGGCGGGCTCCAGTCTGACGAGGACTGGGACCGATGTCCTTAGTTTAGAGACTCTTGTCTGTGCATTGCGACCTGACCATCCTCAGGGGATCTGTTCAGTGGGCGGTTGGCAGTGGAGGGTGGGGATGAAGCTGAGAATGGAAGTGGAGAGCACTCCCTGGCTGCTCAGCAGAGGCAATTGGACTGACACCTGGATCATCTCTCCCTAGAATTAGATGGGCAAGTGATGGAATGTGATCAACAAGGGTAAAGACATGTTTATCTGCAAATCTTTTTGTTCATTGCTGATTACGTGGTACTAGGTGTGGAATAGCTGGCAGGCACTATTCATCTCTATCCTCACCCTACCGGGCAGCACACCAGCAAAGAAAGACGGATGAAGAGAGGGAAAGCCTCAAAGTGGAGCATGCTCCGGCAAGGATGGGGTTGAACAGTTGAGAGTTCAACCTCTGTGACCTCAGGGAGCCACCGGAACATCTCTGAGGTTCTGTTTGCTCTGCATAAAATAAATAAGCGTAGTAATAAATAAAGGCTTCCCTTGTAGCTCAGATGGTGAAGAATCTGCCTGCAATGCAGGAGATCTGGGTTCTATCCCTCAGTTGGGAAGACCCCTGGAGAAGGGAATGCACTCACTCCAATATTCTTGCCTGGAGAATCCAAGAACAGAGGAACCTGGCAGGATACAGTCCGTGGTCGCAAAGAGTCAGCTACAACTGAGTGACTAACACTTCCGCTTCCAGTGGTAAATAATAGTAAAATCACAAAAGATGAAAGTGATATGATAGTAATTTCTATGCTCTGTATCTATCGTGGCATGCATTACTCACAGCTTAATGTCTTAAAAGGCTGATGCTCATTTGTTGTATTTGTGAATCTGCAGTTTGGGTTGGGTCGGGGGGCGGGGGGCGGACAACGTGTCTCTGCTCCAGAAGATCCGAGTCCTGTGTTGGGTTGGCTGGAGAGGCTGGGTGGGTTGGGCACCCCTCTGCTTGGGGTCTGAGGGCCTGCCTGTGTGCTCACTCCATCAGGGCCCCTCAGAGGTCCAAGAGTGAGAGTTCCAGGAGACAGAAAGCAGAGGCTGCTGGTCTTTTAAGGTCAAGGGCTGAGAGCTGGCATAGCTGTACTCCCACTGGGTTCAATCAGCCAAAGTAGCTGTTGATTCAGGGGAAGGAGACACACCCTTACCTCTCAACGGAATGTCCCTCTTTTGTAGTTTTTTTTTTTTTTTTTTTTTTAAATTTTTGGCTGCACCAGGTCTTCACTGTTGCATGTGGGGCTTGTGCAAGCGGAGTTTACTCTCTAGTTATGGTAATTGGGCTTCTCTTGTTGCGGAGCACGGCCTGTAGAGCACGGGGTCAGTAGTTGCGATATACGGGCTTAGTTCCCCGATCAGGGGTTGAGCTCGTGTCCCCTGTGTTGGCAGGCAGATTCTTAACCACTGGACCACCAGGAGTGTCCTGAAGTCCTCTTTAATTGTTGCAGAGTAAATAATATAATGAACACGGAAGGCTTAACATCCCATGGAGAACATAAGAGCTCAGTAAACAGTGGCTACTGTGATGACTCGAGGTAGTGTCGGTATTATCAGAGTTTCAGGCTTGAGTAGAGGTGCTGGTTTCAATGGCCAGGAGGCCACTGAGTGAGCAAGATGGCCTTGCTTTCTTGGATGTGGCGGGAGTTGGGGGTGGCCACCGTGCGGGTGGTAAGGAGTGAGTTGGTGGCAACTCCAGAAAGGCAGCACTGGGGTGAGAAGCTGAATTGCGGAAGGACAGGGAGAAACTGGAGAGTTGCTGTGGATGAGCAGGGGCAGGGTGGCGAGGCGTCCGGAGGATGCTTCTTCCGTGGCTCAGGGACAGGGTGGCACAGAGTGGGAGGCAGGCGTGTGGGGAGGATGAGAAGAAGGAGAGGGAAGAGGAAGAGGGGAGAGGCAGAGGGACGGAGAAAAAGTGTGAATATCTGTGTGTTTTAAAGGCCAAGTTTATTCTAGGCAAGCTATTTATTTAAGATTTGCATGCAAATGAAAACAGCCAGGATATAAGCTCCTGAGAGGAGGGAGTCTGAGCGGAAGAAGGGGTTACAATTCTCATTACAGGCTGGCAGATAGGCAGCTGTCTGGGCCAGGCTAAAGGCAAAGCTTCAGCTGGGAGGGCATCTGTTAGGGCAGACGGAGAAGTATTAAGCTTTTTGTTATTGGAAGCAGGGGGCATGGGTTCGATCCCTGGTTGGGGAACTAAGATCCCGCATGCCACTTGGTGAGTCCAAAAAATAAAAGTAACATAGTCAGTAGTTGAGGGCGTCAATTTTATACCTAAAAGTGAAGGGTGACATACAAGCCTCCACTCTTAAGAGTTAATATTAAAACGAAGGCCCTATCAAGAGTAATTATGGATATCCTAAGAGCTAAAATGTGTATGATTTTTCTTTTTTTTTTTTTTTGGAATTTGTTTTATTTTATTTTACTTTACAATACTGTATTGGTTTTGCCATACATCAACATAAATCCGCCACGGGTGTACATGTGTTCCCAATCCTGAACCCCCCTTTCTACTTAATTGAGTAAAAAGGAAAAAAAATTAAATTATAAAGTTAGTGTTAAGAAGTCAAGCCAAGTTCTGCTTTTCCACATGACCCTTAGTGCTTCTTTTAAAATCGAAACTGTGAATGTTTTAAAGAATGAAGTGTTGGTATCCTTACTTTGTGTGAGCCTTAAGTCTGGACTTGGCTAGCCTGGAGGGCAGCCTGGTGCGGTGGGCCAGGCCCTGTGTCCTGAATGCTGGCCCCGGTGGGCTACACTGGTCCTGAAATTTCTCCATCACAGACTCAGCTTTTTGGATAAGGGTTCCTTCCAACACCCAGCCACCTTGGACAGACCTGGGTCTTGCCTAGCTGCCTGGTGTCCTGATTGAATATCCCTGAGGATTTCTCCCTGGGAAATTCCCTTTGTCTCTGACACAGGCTTTTGCATGGTGCAGAATTTTTTGATTAGTTTGTTCCTTACTGTATCCCCAGAGGCTGGCCAGGAGCTGGCACTGGATCATTTGTTGCATGAATATAAGAATGAAGAAGGAGGGACTTTCCTGCGGTACAGGCGTTAGGACTGTATGCTTCCAATGCAGGGGGCACAGGTTTGATCCCTGCTTGGGGGGCTGAGATCCCAGCTGCCACATGGTGAGGCCTCCCCAAATTAAAATAACATAAAAAGTTCAACGCTGAAAAAAAAGAGGAGAGGAGTTTCTTTAAAACAAAACAAAACAAGAAACAATGAAGGGGCATCATAAGGGGGCTAGATGTGGAAGGGGAGCTCTGGGAGCAAATACTGGGCATTTCACAGGCTTGTGGCAGCCTCTGTAGGGGGTGCCTGTCTCAGGCTTCCCAGGTGGCCTAGGCTAAAGAACCCACCTGCCAATGCAGGAGACGTAAGACACTTGGGTTCGATCCCTGGCTTGGGAAGATTCCCTGGAGAAGGGAATGGCAATCCACTCTAGTATTCTTGGCTGGAGAATGCCGTGGACAGAGGAGGCTGGCGGGCTACAGTCCAGGGGGCTGCAAAGAGTCAGACTTGACCGAGCGACTGAGTATGCACTTTAGAGGTCAGAGTGAAGCAGTTCAGATAAATGGGTGGCCAAATCCTTGAAAAAGGGATTTCAGTGTCCTTGGGAGGAAACATGGAAGAAAGGAAGGGTTAGTTCCATGGATCCTGGATAGTTTTTTTTTTTTTTTTTTTTCCCTTACAACAGCTGAGAAGTTTATATTTCTATTTGAAATGCAGAGTGAAACTGTCTATGGCCCTTTAAAAAAGTAGAACGTATTTACTTCTGCACAGACCATATGGGACTTTGGAGTGGGTGTTGATGGGACCAAAATAAACTCCCCGGATTCACAGCCAGGAGCAGTAAGGCTGGAGCAAAGTTTCTCTTTCACCTTAGAAAACTTGAATTTATTTTAAACAATTTAAAATAGAGTGGGTTTTCCCATTATGAAATCAGTGCAGGCCTATTATAAAAATTTGGAAAAAACACAGAAAAGACAAAGTCTTGTCGTGTGAACTTTGCTGGAGTGCAGGCAGGTTGCTGGATGGTGGCTGCGGGGATGATTCTTGAGACCATGGGAAATCAGAACCTTGGGGACATTTTGAGGGCAACCTTGAGAGGTGGGCTGTGGCAGGACCACCTCTATCTTCTGGGGTCTGTAGGTCCTCTGTTGGGCTTGGGAAGGGTCTGGACTCTCACTCTGTCCCTGTAACTCCAAGTCACAGTACTTGAGTTTCTACAATCCCCCAAAGAAGAGTGGGTCTCTCCTTGGGGGCAACAACGCAGACTGGTGTTTTGCAAAGAGCATCTATATTCTGCAACAGCAGCAGCTGCTGGAGCAGGTGCAGGGACCACAGGGACAACAAGGAAGCTGTAACCGACCCTGAAGGCCAAGAGGGCTTATCCTTTCATGCAGCAGCTCCACAGAGGCCCTTCTCCATAGCGGGCCCTGAGCTGTGGGTACAGTGGTGCGTGAATAGGTATTTTGCCTGCTTCCACGGATATTACGGTTAAGTTTCTGTTGGCTGAGTTTTATGCTGTAGTCTCACTGTCTAGTCCTATCCAGCTCCATCTTTTAGGAAGGGGTCCTCATCACCTTAGCCGACCCATTCCAGAATCTTTGCAGTTGTTCTTGAAATAGTCACTCAGTCGTGTCTGACTCTTTGCAGCCCCATGGACTGTAGCCCACACGGCTCCTCTGTCCATGGAATTCTCCAGGCGAGAGTACTGGCGTGGAGTGCTACTCCCTTCTCCAGGGGATCTCAACCCAAGGACTGAACCTGCGTCTCCTGCATTGCAGGTGGATTCTTTACCATCTGAGCCGTTAGTCGTCCTGTGTTTACTTTGCCCCAGAGGCAGACTGAAGGAAGCAGCGTGGAGATGGGTAATAAATGCAGGCCCAGAGGTCCTTTCCCTGCTGGTGATGAACAGGGTGGGGAAGCTGGATCCAGCAGCAGGATGAGTGAGAGCCAGCCTTATTAGTGCCCCAGTCCTGCCCACCCCGGGACCCTTTGCGTGTCCTCTGTGATTCTCTGTCCACAAGCCTCTCAGACAATTGGTGTTCTCATTATATCTCCTCTTTTCCTCTCAGAAATCTTGAATCTGAAGGGGATAGTGACAGTTTAAACTGGTATCTTACCCAGGGGATTTACATCACAAGAAAGATCCAAACACCAAGGCTGGCTTCTCAGTGGTTAGGAGAGGATTTTGGAGACAATAGTTTGATTGACAGAGAACCCTTCCCAGGTGGCTCAGTGGTGAAGAACCTTCCTGCCAGGACAGGAAATGCAAGAACATGGGTTCAGTCCCTGGGTTGGGAAGATCCTCAGGAGGAAGAAATGGCAACGCACTCCAGTATTGTTGCCTGGAAAATTCCATATCCAGAGGAGACTGGTGGGCTACAGTCCACGGGGTTGCAAAGAGTCAGTCGAGACTGAGGACGCAAGCACGCCCGGGAGAACTCTGGATGCAAAAGGTGGAAGCCTGGGGGATAAATTTTGCTCACAGTGAGCTCATTGCCTCAGAAATTCAGCCCTAAGGAAGCATTTCAAGCATCTCCTGAGTTCCCCATTCCCTTTACAGCACTGTAATGATAGCTGTGACTAACACAACTCCTCAGCTCGGATTTCCTTTGACAACTCTCAAAGTTTCTGTTGCATCATCCACACAAATCCTGAAAATATTTTAGAAGCACTGCCATTTTGGCATCTAAGTCCTACCACTCATTGTCTCATACCTAGAAGTAATGGAAAACTGTTTTGTCCGTTTATGCTCTATAGAGTTTGGAGAAATACAGCTATTGGATTTTTCATATATAGCACCACGGGCAGCGCTTGGATCACCACCCAGGAAGGGCTATTTGCTGTGTGAATCAGAAGTCCTGATTGTTCATAAGTCCTGGAATAGCTCCAGCTTCACATACTCCATTCTGACCATCAAATGCATAGGTTCTGAAGTTTGGTTTTGAAAATATATCCTCATAGCTGGGAGGCAGTTCGTGTTTTGTAGGGACAAGGACTTCATCCCTGTTTCAGGCTCCCCAGGGGGAATTAGAGACAATGCCACTTCCATTCCAGAAATTGCTATGAGATTTCATGCAGGGGAAGTGGGACTTGCCCTTTTTATTTCTTATCTTTTCTCCTATAGTGACTGCATTTTTTTTTTTTTCCCTCTGAAGACAGAGGTTTTCGTGAGATTGAAATACAGCAGTGGTTCAATTCAGACGGTAGCTTAGGAAATAAATGGAGACTCTGGTACCAGTTAAGCTTGAATCCAATCCTGGGGTTGTTTCTTTGGGAAGGAAGATCCTTCCCTTGGTCAGGAAGTCAGCTCTCACTGAGGTGAGTGGGCCTTGGGAGGCACTGCAGCTGACCCTAATCTATCAGTGGGTCATTTCCGAATTCCTCCTTCTACCCCGTTCTGGATGCCATTTTGGAAAGTATGTGAATCCATCAGGACTCCTGGTTTTGTTTTTTTTTCCCTTGAAAATTTATTATATAAATATTCTTGCAATAAAAGTTGAAGAAAGATAATGTGAGATTAAAAAAATATAATTACTGTTTCTAAACATTGTCATCATTTTTAGACATATCCCTCTAATCATTTTTTAAATTGATTTTTTGGTGACTTTTGTGAATAGATATCATTTTATTTTATTTTTGTTGTAAGTTTTTTTTTTTTTTTTTTACCACATTGAGAGGCATGCAGGATCTTAGTTCTTGACCAGAGATTGAACCCGGGCCCTGTGCATTGGGAGGGTGGAGTCTTAACCACTGGACCACGAGGGAAGGGAAGTCCTCCTAATCATTGTTATGTGCATGGATTTTGTTAACTTTTAAAACAATTTTGTCTCTATAGTAAATGCAATTTTCATTTTTTTTTTAACAGTATAGCATACTTGGTAACTAATGTTTGTTATTGACTATTCTTGCTCACTAAATACTTTATTTACTTAAGTGTTCCTCAGCTGAAGGTTATTCAAGTTGTTTCCAGATTATCATTATTATAACCCATAATGAATATCTTTGTGTACATTATTTTGTGACATTTTGGATGATTTCTTAAAAGATATATTCCTAGAGGTAAAAATTCAATAATCTATGGGTTATAGGTGCTTTATTGATGTTTAACATCAATAACATTAAAGTTCTGAATTGATAACATTAAATAACATTAGGAGGATTTCTTAAAGGATACATCAATAACCTTAAAGTTCTTCATCAATAGCTCTAAATAAATAACATTTAAGTCCATGTTTAACAATTTGTAATTCCGGCTTACCAAGCTTTTTTGAGACCAAGAATCACTGTGACATAGAATTCCATGACTGAATATATTAAGACTCTGTTTGTCCATTCATTCTCATGCTGGGAAAATTGGGAGAAGAGAGAGCCCTTTCTTAGCCAGATGCTCTTGTCCTTGGAATCTCCAAGCTCACCCACATGTCTCCTGAGGTCAGTGCCCACTTCTGCCCAGACAGATGGCATTTGCTGTCCAGTTATTTGGCAGGAAACGTAACTGGAAACTCGGCTGCCCAAATCTTGTCAAAGGCCTGGTGTTTTTGAATTGCTCAAAGGATATTATCATGGACTCGATGCTTGTGTCCCTCCAGAATTCATATGTTGCGGCTCTAGCTGCCAGTGCGATGGTGTGTGGAGGTGAGGCCTCTGGAGGTGGTTATGTGTGTGTCCGGTCGTGGGGGTGGGGCCCTCACGACGGGTTTGGTGCCCTTGTGGGAAGAGAAGGCAGCCTGTTTTCTCTTCCGCGTGCAAGCCAAGAAAGGGACCCTCATCAAGAACCAAGTCTCAGACTTTTCAGCCTTCAGAACAGTGAGAATAACGGTTTGTTGTTTAAGCACCCCGTGTATGGGATTCTGTCAGAGCAGCCTGAGCTAAGGCGAGTGTGCAGGCCTTCTAGTCCTTCAGAATTCCTCCTCTTTATTCTTGGGTGGAGTGCGACCACCACAGCTTAGACCATCGTGTTCTGGGTCTATTTATTTTTTTATTGAAAAAATTTCATTGAAGAATAGTTGATTTACAATGTTGGACCACCCTGTGCTGTACAGCAAAGTGGTACACATATATGCATTCTTTCTTTTATATTCTTTTCTGTTCTGGTTTATCATAGGATAATCATTGAATAGATATCATTGCATCTAGTTCCCTGCGCTATGTTGCTGCTGCTGCTGCTAAGTCACTTCAGTTATGTCTGACACTGTGCGACCCCATAGACGGCAGCCCACCAGGCTCCCCCGTCCCTGGGATTCTCCAGGCAAGAACACTGGAGTGGGTTGCCATTTCCTTCTCCAGTGCATGAAAGAGAAAAATGAAAGTGAAGTCGCTCAGTCATGTCCGACTCTTAGTGACCCTGTGGACTGCAGCCTACCAGGCTCCTCCGTCCATGGGATTTTCCAGGCAAGAGTACTGGAGTGGGTTGCCGTTGCCTTCTCCAGAGGCTGTTCTTACATGCTGCCAATTAGCTTTCCTTTTCCTGATGACTTCCCAGGGCTGTCGTCTGTTTTTTTTTTCTTTTTTTCCTTGGACTTTAGGCTGGGGCTAATGTAAGCAGCTATTAGTGAGCTGGTACTAATGGGTCTTAAAAAACCCTTAGCCATGGAATAAGTGAATTAGTGTGGACAGGCTTGATTGGAAGATGCCATGAATGGCAGGTCAGTTTTTTTTTTTTTTAAATCCATCTCTGTCTCCCCTCTTTGCAGGGGAAAGAGGGCTCCCTGGGAAGCTTACCCTGCTGCTGACTGATGCAGGGGGCTTTCTAGGAAGCGCTCTTGGGATCCATACCTGTGGAAGGGCAGGGGCAGGACTGAGCAGAGGGGGAAGCTGAGCTGTGATGAAGTATCAGTGATCTGTATCACTGATACTGTATCACTGTATCACTGTATCACTGTATCACTACCTGAGGATGGTGCCTCAGGTAGCTCTGAAGCTGGGATCGCCCCTCAGAGTTGTCCCAAGATCGGATGAGAAGGTTCAGAAGGATCGGCCAGTGGAGTCAGCTGCTCTCGAAAGTATACGTGACCGTGGGCGAGGCAGTCGCCGCAGGGGCCTGATTGCTGAGCGTGACCTGCCGGGAGCTCTCCTCCACGAAGTTGGGGGAATGCATACATTAGTCCTACGGGGAGACAGTGTGTCCCAAAGGAAGCCTTCAGAGATCAATTGATCTGGGGGCATTGCTAGGCCCACGGGGGATTTTTTTTGCAAGCGTATTTCACCTGCATTTGTGAATGTTTTCCCTTCCATCGGCACTTGCCGCCACCGCCACCTGCGATTTAGGAAATCTGCCTCATGCTTAGCCTTCTGATTTTATAATTAGCTTTCCAGAATAATAACCCCATCCAGGTGTTTTGTAACACAAAACAGCGAGGGAAATTAATTTCAATTAGAAGGGGAAAAATACAAATTGAAGTGGAGTTGTGGAAAGAAGCAAACAAAAAAAGCCCAACATGCATTTCTTTGAGTGTACTTCATTTACGTAATTAAATGCCCGCAATGCGGCTGAACCATTGGCAGTGGTGCCCTTTAAAGATCGACATTTAAAAAATACATGACTCCATGGAATTTGGAGCTGCGCTGGCTGCCCAGCACACATCTGGAGATAAAAGGGGTGGGGAGGGAGGAAGGCTGAGCGAGAGCCTCAGAGACACAAACAAGCGCCCTTCTTTTGTGTTTTCACACTTGAATTTTTTTCTTAGCCTAAGAAAATGAGCCTTATAAAAATGAATTCAAGTTAGTTTCCAGCATTTTGAAGGGATATTGAGGGAACTGAGGGGCAAATGTTGACTTATGGGCTTTATTGAATGAGAAAAATTTCAAGTTCTTGTCTTCTCTCTCTCTTGAATGAGGACGTCCTGGATCTTGTTTTCTCTGGCTGGCCTGGCTGAATTTCAGAGGAGATTGTGTATCACTGGGCAGAGGGAGCCCTCCTCTCGAGGAGCTGGCAAAGCTGGCAGGAAGCAAGAGAGAGACAAGCTCATAAAGGAAAATACGGACCCATTTCTCAACCAAGACCCATGCCACTAAGAAGCAGCTGGTCCTCGGGCTTCTGGAAGGGGCGGTGGGTGGCATGCCCAAAGCTTTGACCCCTGCTTAACATTCCAGATGAACTGACCCATTTGTAGATTGAGTGGTCAGGAAAGCTTAGCACGACCAAGGCCTGTTTTATTTATTTTTTAAAATTTTTTTGCAGTACAGTTAATTTACAAGTTAATTTCTGGCACATAGCAAAGTGACTAGTTATACACATATATATGCATTCTTTCTCATTATGGTTTATTACAGGATATTGAATATAGTTCCCTGTGCTATACAGTAGGACCTTGTTGTTTATCCATTCTATTAATACATATATATTAGTTTACCTCTGTGAATCCTAAACTTCGACTCCATCCCTTCCCGCCGGTCCCTTTTGGCAACCACCAATCTGTTCTCTGTGTCCATCGAGTCTGTTTTCAGATATGTTCACTTGTGTTTTATTTTAAATTCCTCATAGAAAGCGATAGGATATGGTCTCTTAAATGGTTAAGTCTCCAGGAGGCTGCCACACCATCTCTCAAACAATTACACAGCCTTCTTCCCTGGAGACTTTTTCTGACTTTCCAGTTCTGGTCTTAGACAGGAAACTGAAAACTGTCAAATTTATTCTTCTCGATCTGCCCCAAATGTTCCATTCTAACATTAGCTCACACGTAACGAGGGGAGTGCTGACATAGGGAAAGCATTAAGGGTACAAGGAACTGGGCTTCTCTCCCGGGAGTTAATACTGACAGCTGGGGGTAGTCTGGCCTGGAAAGACACACGTGTGTAAGTCATGCAGAAGACGAGCCCCCTTAGCTGAAGTTTTGTGGGTTGACTTGGGCTTCCTCATGTTTTTGCAAAGGACAAGAAGCCCGCTTTTTGCTCTGTATAGGTTCCTATATTTATTTATTAAAAAAAATTAAAACAATTTTTTTTGACCTTGTTGCATGGTATGTGGGATCTTAGTTCCCCAAACCAGGGATTGACCTGTGCCCTCCTACACTGGAAGCATGGAGTCGTTACCACTGGACCACCAGGGAAGTTACAAGGTTCCTACATTTTTTGATGCTTGTCATTATTCTATGAGTTTATAGATTGACCATTTTGGAGCTTTTTGCACACCTGTGCACCAATCTGTGTAACAGGGCATTGATTAACCTCAGTGCTGCTAGAACATTTACCTTCTCATTCCTTTGCAAACAAGACCTATCACAAACCTGACTCAACACAGATCAAATTAGATGCTATGATATGCTCATAATGGGGACCTATATTCTTGCCTGGAAAATCCCATGGACAGAGGAGCTTGGCAGGCTACAGTCCATGGGGTCGCAAAGAGCTGGACATGACTTAGTGACTGAGTATGCACGTATAGCACAGGGGACCCTACTTAATACTATATAATGGCCTACATGGCAAAATAATCTAAAATAGAGTGAATATATGTGTAATTGTGATTCACTATGCTGTACACCTGAAGCTAACACAACCTTGTAAATCCACCATACTCAAATGAAGAGATGTTTGCAACTCTGAAAAAATAAAAGTGAGCGAGAGCATATTCCACTTTTCAAATAACCTGTCCACATGGTCAGGGTCTTTTTCTCAAAGTGTGGATTCTACTCATCTGTCATTCTCTAGGTAGAGAGGTCATAAGAAACTTTGGGGCTGTATTCACACTATCTTTGATGTCTGTGGCCCCTTCCTTCCCACAGGCACATGGGAAAGACTGAAGTCCATTTTTCTAGTTAATCAGGATAGGTATCCATCATTGTCAGCCATGATTTAATCTAATTTAAAGCCGTAGGCTCTTAGGCATTTAGTCCAACTTTTTCTTTTCTTTTTTTTTTTTTAAACAAATGAACTGAGTGATTAATTAAACTGTCTTTATCCGGAAATCTGGATCAGCACAGCCTTTCATGCATTACCTGGCATATTCATCTTAGTTCATTTATTCAAAAATATTTTTGAGTGTTTATTCTTTACTGTGCATGTCCTAAAGTTGCCATACATTTGGGATTTCACACTCACATGGACCCAATAGTCTTAGAACCTCTACAGCTTGGAGTTATGAATTCTCCAGGAGCAGGCTTTTTGAATAAATGTGGTTTCCTCACTCAGTTGGGGATTCGCTAACATTTTCCTAGCTCAGTCTCGGGTGGTGCCAAGGGAGAAGCTGCCCACAGAATGTGTTTCTTCACTTTCTGGTTATATTTTTTCAGACTGTTTGCATCAGGACCAAAGACTTTTCTCCTATAACAGCCATTTGCATTGCAATTCCCTATATATTCTTCTTAGTAAATAATCTCTGTGAGTATTGGAAGAGGAAAGTTTCTGAGTTGATCTAATTTCATTTTGTTATTTTTCTTATTTGTTTTATTTATTTGACTGTACCGGGTCTTAGTTGCAGCATGTGGGATCTTGCACGTGGGATCTAGTTTCCCAACCAGGGATTGAACCAGGACGCCTGCATTGGGGTTGTGGAGTCTTAACCACTGCACCCCCAGGGAAGTCCCTAACTGACTAATTTTATAGATGCGCTAACTGCTCCCAGAGAGATTAAGGAAACTGCCAATGGGTCACACAGTGGTAAGTGGAGACCCTGATCTCCCAGCTTTGGGTTTGAAGTGACTTGTACTCTTCTTCCTCAGGACAAATTTTATAAAACTTTCTAGAAACAACTTATGAGGGTTTTTTTTTTTTTTTGTATTGTGTTAGTTACTCTTACTTTATCATTTCTCCCTCCTTTATAGCTTCTTGAATTTTTCTATCTTTAGTTGCATAGTCAGTTCAGTTCAGTTGCTCAGTCGTGTCTGACTCTTTGCCATCCCATGGACTGCAGCATGCCAGGCCTCCCTGTCCATCATCAACTCCTGGAGTTTACTCAAACTCATGTCCAATCATGTCGGAGATGCCGTCCAACCATCTCATCCTCTGTTGTCCCCTTCTCGTCTTGCCTTCAATCTTTCTCAGCATCAGGGTCTTTTCCAATGAGTCAGTTCTTCACATCAGGTGGTCAAAGTATTGGAGTTTCAGCTTCAACATCAGTCCTTCCAATGAATATTCTGAATTGATTTCCTTTAGGATGGACTGGTTTGATCTCCTTGCATTCCAAGGGACTCTCAAGAGTCTTCTCCAACACCACAGTTCGAAAGCATCAATTCTTTGGCGCTCAGCTTTCCTTATAGTCCAACTCTCACATCTATACAGGACTACTGGGAAAATCATATTTTTGACTAGACAGACATTACTTTGTTGGCAAAGTAATGTCTCTGCTTTTCAATATGCTGTCTAGGTTGGTCATAGCTTTTCTTCCAAGGAGCAAGCATCTTTTAATTTCATGGCTGCAGTAACCATCTGCAGTGATTTTGGAGCCCCCCAAAATAAAGTCTCTCGCTGTTACTATTGCTTCCCATCTATTTGCCATGAAGTGATAGGACCAGATGCCATGATCTTAGTTTTCTGAACATTGAGCTTTAAGTCAACTTTTTCACTCTCCTCTTTCACTTTCATCAGGAGGCTCTTTAGTTCTTCTTCACTTTCTGCCATAAGGGTGGTGTCATCTGCATATCTGAGGTTATTGATATTTCTCCTGGCAATCTTGATTCCAGCTTGTGCTTCATCCAGGCCAGCATTTCTCATGATGTACTCTGCATATAAGTTAAATAAGCAGGGTGACAATATACAGCCTTGACATAATCCTTTCCCAATTTGGATCCAGTTGCACAATGAAGCTCATTAATTTCTAATCTTCCTTTATTTCTAATAGAGACTTTTAAGACTATAGAATCACCATTTCCTTAGTACTTCTGTAACTTTGGATATGCAGTATTTTTGTCATCATTTTTTCTAAAGATTTTATTATGTACATTGCAATTTGTCCTTTGACCTTAATATAGTTTAAAGTATGTTTCAGAATTTCCAAATATATGGGTTATGTGGGGTTATCTTTTTGGTATTGATTTGTAGTTTAATTACACTGTAGTTAGAAATCATGGCCTCTGTGCTTTTCATTATCTGGGATTTATAGAGCGAATGGCTTTGCAACCTTTCATGTGATCTATTTTTATAAATGTTTCATGCTGCTTGAAAAGAATATGTATTCTCTAATTGTTGGGAATGATGCCTTATATATAGAGCCAGTAAGTCAAGTATTTTAATTGTGTTCTATATCTTCACTAATTTTTTATTAGCTTAATTAGATATTGAGGCATGCATATTAAATTTTCTATTATGATTGTGAATTTGCTAATTTTCTTTGCAGTTCTATAAATGGGTGCTTCATATATTTTGAAGTCATGCTGTTAGCAAAAAATGCAGAATTTAGACCCTGGAGCCAGACTGGCTGGGTTTGAATGGTGACTATATTGTCGACGAGCTCTGGATCTTTCCTGTAATTCAGTATTCTCATCTGTATAATGAGCAGTGCTTTGGGGATCATTGTGAAGATTAAATAAATTAATACATATAAAAAGTACTTAAAGGGACTCCTCTCATCCAGTCACTACAACTCCACACTCCCGATACAGGGGCTTCGGCTTAAATCCCTGGTCTAGCCACTAGATCCCACATGCAGCAACTAAAGAGATCCTGAATGTCATAACAAAGATTGAAGATCCTAAGACCTGGTGCAGATAAATAAATAAATTAAAATGAAAATTTAAAACACTTAGAATAGTGTCTGGCACATTGTAAGTGCTCCATAATTGTGAGTTATTATTCTTTCTTGTGAATTGCCCCTTTTATCCTTATGTAAATGATAACAACTGTGTCTAAATAAGTATATCTCTATATCTGTATTTTTTTGTTTAGTCTTCCTTTTATGATACTCATGTTGTTACGCCAGCATTCTTTTAGTTGTTTATGCCCAGCATATCTTTCCCATTCATAGACTTCTAACATTTATATGCCATTATGTTTCAGATGAGTCTTTGGTAAATAGCATATGGCCAAATAGATAAGCATTCAATCAGCGGATTTCTGTTTAATACATTTAATCTGATTAATTTATAAGATTATGAATCTGTTTGAAGTTATACCAACCATCTTATTTTCTGTTCTCTATTTACCATGCTTTTTCTCTGCTGTTTTTCTTCCCTGCTTTCTTTTAGGTTAATAAAATATTCTTTATTGCCCTTTTTAGCTTCAACTGTTTTTGAAATTTATTCATTCTATTTCTATTCTTTTATTGGTTACACTTTAATTTTTAACATGCATAGTTAATTAAAACAACAGCTACAACAATAACCTTATCCTGAATAATTCAAGGACTTTAGAACATTTTAATTCTGATCTTTCCTTTCCCCATGCCCATGTTTCTTTTTTATAGAATTTTAGTTCTATTTGTTTTCAGTCCTCCAAATAAGTCCTTACTATTGTTACTCCTTTTATTTTTTCATTCAATGCTTGCATAATTTTACTCATTTATTTACCCGTTTCCTTACTTATCCTTGCTTCTTTCCTCCCACTGTTGTCTTAGGGCTCATTTCCCCCCTCCTGTGTTATTCCCTTTAATAGATATGGCTACCCACCCCAGTATTGTTGCCTGGAGAGTTCCATGGACAGAAGAGCCTGGAGGGCTATCGTCCATGGGGTTACAGAGAGTTGGGGACAACTGAGTGACTGTTTCAAGGACAACTCCAGAGATTCTGGAATGGGTCAGTGAAGGTGATGAGGACCCCTCCCTAAAAGATGGAACTGGATAGGACTAGATGGTGGGACCACAGCATAAACTCAGCCAACAGGAACTAAACCGTAGTGTCTGTGCAAGCAGGTATTGCGCCGGGATTCTTGCCTGGATAATTCCGTGGACAGAAGAGCCTGGTGGTCTAGTCCATGGGGTCACAAAGAGTCAGACACAACTGAGTGACTAACACATTCACTTTCTTTTTTTTTTACTTTTCTGCTATGATATGTAAATCTCAGCCTTTATCTGAAAGTGACTGTTTCTTCCTCCTCCTTGAGGCATGTATAAGCTGCATATGGAGTTCTGGGGTGATATATAATTTCACTTAGTCATTTAAAGCTTTTAGTTTATTGCGTTCTCGCGTCTGTTGTCACTGGTGAGAAGTCTGCTGTCGGTTTAATTATTGTTCTTTGTTCTTATAGATCATCTATTTTCCCCCTCAAGTCTCTTTTATGATGTTTCATTTTGACTTTGATGTTCTAGTTTCATTATATGAGTCTATGGGTGGGGTTTTAAAAATGTATCATTTTTAGAGCTCATTATACTTTAACTGAAGATTCATGTCTTTCATTAATTCTAGAAGAGTCTCATCTATTATCTCTTAAAATATTACTTTTTTTTTTCCTTTTTTGGCTGTGCCACCTGGCATGTGGGATCTTAATTCTCCAACCAGGAATCAAACCCACAGGCCCTGCAGTGGAAGTTCAGCGTCTTAACCGCTGGACTGCCAGGGAAGTTCCTACTTTTATTTTCCACTCTCCTTTTTAAAAGCTCTATTAGACATTTCCTACCTCTTTGTCTCATTAATTTCTCATCTCTCTCTTCTCCACTTAATTAACTTTTCAGTTATGTTTAATCTTACTTTGATATGTTGGTCTTGTACAGGAAAAGTTTAGTTTCTAAACGTTCATTTGCCAATAAGTTTTTTCATATTTTTCTATTTTTGTAAATTTGTACTTCTTCTATCTCTTCACTCATTGAAAGGGTAATCATCCAGGAGTCTTTTAAGACTGTTCTTTGTCACAAGTTCAGTTGCGCCCGTTTTTTCTGTATACTGTAACCGTGAATAGTGAGCATGGTTTGTAATTTTGGATTGTGAACACGTTTTCAGCAAAACTTTTCCTTACTTTTTCTTTCTTTCCTCTTGTGGTAGTCTCATGGTTGATTGATTGTGAAAGAGTTGCTACAGAGTGCATTTTCATTTAAGAGCCAGTCTTCTCTTTCATGAAGTTAACAGTTTTTCCATGGTCTGGTGTGAGGGAATAATTTCTGCTTTTGCTCTCTGCTTTCTGTGGATTTAAAGCTTATCACCCATTCTTATGTAACTATTCAAACACAAGCCCCTTACGGCCCGTGTTGAGTCTGACATGCCTCTTAAGTGTCGTGACTGTGGCACATGGTTTTATCCTACTCCTGCGTTTTTGGCACCAAGGAATTTCTCTTGTCTTTTAACTTAAGCTGTATATTTAATTTTATTCTTTTGATCTATAATTTCTATGTGGGTTCTATTGAGTGGAGCTGGGAGAAAGCCTTAGTTTACCCAGTTTCCAGAACCCAAAGTCCTGAAATTTATTTTTTATTACAGAAATACTAAAAAAAGAAGCCATAAACATGTCGCAGGAAAATGACAAAGGAGTATGATATGCAAGATAGAATGGTAATGTCTTTCAGTGAAAAAGAGATCTATAACAAGAAGAAGATGGACAACCTAACAACAAATTGGATGATTTTAATAAGAAGAAAAGTTTGAAAAAACTCAATCTTCATGGCAAACACATGCATGTTCAAATAGTGAAAGACCTTATTTTGGCTATCAGATGGAAAAAAATTTTGAAGATAATGTTAAGAGTTGTTTAAGAGGTGAGAAGGTGAGCACTTGAGTACTGTTGATGGCAGATCTGAGAGTCATTTTTTGGAAGGACAGTTGGGCAATATGACCTAGAATACTTAACAAATGGAAAGTATTCTTCGACACTATCATTTCTAGGATTTTTTATTAGTAAATGAATCAAGTATGCATGTAAAGATTTATGTATAAAGATGGAGCATTGTTAATAGTGGCTATTAATTGAAGCCAGTTAAATATCTGAAAAAGGATAACATAGTCTGTCCATGCAATGAAATATGATAATTAACTAAAATAATAGCAAAGAAAAACAAGTATTAGAAACAAAAAACAGTATACATTATTTTAAAATTTTTTACCTTTAAACTTTTTATTTTGTATTGGAGTATAGCTGATCAACAATGTTGTGGTTGTTAAGATGACAAAGTAAGAAATATAGTAGAATCCACATTTATCTTTATTTGTACTTTTGTGTTCTTAAAAAAATCTAGAGAGGCAATTACCAATATGCTAACTTGGTGTTGGCAGAACGCATGATTCTTATTTCTTTTTTTCTCTTTTTAAATATGTACTTCAAATATTGCTTGTGTAATGAAATGAAGTCAATTACTATAGGATGTCCATAGAATGAAATTTTTTGTGACTATTAAAATCCGTGATTCCCTGGTGGTCCTGTGGCTAAGACTCTTCACTCCCATTGCAGGGGTCCCTGATTCAATCCGTGATTAACGAACTCATGGCAGGAGTGTAGGAGGCCAGGGATGGGCCTCCTGCCTGGTTTGTCTCCCAGACATTCCTATTCCTTCCTGGGAATCCTATAAACTTAAGCAGTTAAAGCTTTTTACAATTTCTATCTGCAAATGAATGCAATTTATTCTCAGAGACTATTTGAAATGAGAATTGTAAAGACATCTGAAAATTATGAAACATTTGCTTTTAAAAATGCCCATGTAAATTCACCCTACCACAAAGGTTTGTGGAGGAAAGGTAGAAACTTTGATGAAGTGAGCCAGGCGTCATTGCCCTGGGTTTGTTAAGATTTGCTTTAGTGGTTTCAGGGGAACCAGGAGGGCTCTGAGTGGAACATAGGGATTTCAGTAAAATATGGATCTAGGTTGCATTTTTAAGCTTTCTTCATTTGGAGTTGACTGCTTGCCTGACAGCTCAAGAGAATTCCAAGAGCTTCCTGGACTTAAGGGCTTCCCTGATAGCTCAGTTGGTAAAGAATCTGCCTGCAATGCAGGAGACCTTGGTTCTATTCCTGGGTTGGGAAGATCTGCTGAAGAAGGGATAGGCTACCCACTCCAGTATCCTTGGGCTTCCCTTGTGGCTCAGCTGGTAAAGAATCCGTCTGCAATGTGGGAGACCTGGGTTTGATCCCTGGGTTGGGAAGATCCCCTAGAGAAGGGAAAGGCCATCCACCCTAATATTATGGCCTGGAGAATTCCATGGACTGTATGGTCCTTGGGGTTGAAAGGAGTAGGATATGACCGAGTGGCTTTCACTTTCACTTTTTACTTTCCTGGACTTAAGTGGTTCATGAGGCTGGCAAGTGGAAGACTGGATAGCCCATGTGTGGAGGGCTGGGGGGAGGCTCTCATTCACCAATGTAGTTATTTTATTAGCCCTAGTGGCTCTCTACCCAGAGGGGTGGTTATTTCACCAAATATTAGGGGCTGTGCAGAGGCACGTAGCTGGGTCCTAGAGCTGTGGGTAGGGCCCACCTGCGTCAGCACTCCAAACCACGAGACATCTGTTAAAAAGTTGAGTTTTCCAACTGGCAGGCGTTCCTGATGGCTGATAGAGAGCTGCCAGACTTCCTTTAATGGTTCCATGGGTCTCATTTGACATGAGTACTTTGACTTTGGGAATTCAAAGGGATGTTCTTGATCTGCTTGATTTGTAAATGAGTGTGTTCTTAACCATTTGCCTGGCAGTTTTGTGTTTTAGAACAGTCTTCATCAGTCATCATAAATCACAGAAGAGAAACTTTTTTCTACTGTAGTTGAATTATCAGCAGTTGTAGATGGATGCTACAACTGGTAGGCTTGGGAGGAAGTCAGCCTGGGGACCGGTGCACACGCCCAGGTCTCTGGCGGGAGTAGGGAGTCATTCTCTGCAGGAATGCTGTGGAAGGGGCACGGTGGGGCCAGGTCTACAGGGCATCATCGGGGGCTGTTAGTAAAGAGAAACTGGCTGATGGTGCGAGGTGATACCTCATCAGAGTTTTGATATGCGTTTCTCTGATAATGAGAAATGTTGAGCATCTTTTCATGCGCTTATTGACTATCTGTATGTCTTCTTTGGAGAAATGTCTGTTTAGGTATTCTGCCCACTTTATTTAAAATTGGGGTGTTTGTTTTTCTGATATTGAGCTATATGAGCTGCTTATATTTATTGGAGATTATCCTCCAATAAAGAAATTGAGGGAAGCTGACTAGAGACTGGTCAGCACTGTGCCTCTTGGGGAGACTCGCAGGATGGATAGGCCTGAGCTTTGCACTGGCCCTTGAAGCACTATCTGGATGCCCACTTCTGGTCTCAAAGCTTCTGTTGGATGTAATTAGAATATATTTTCTTCTTTGCCAACACACACTATAAAGAAAGTTGAAGTCTTCCTATTGAAGGCAACAGAAAGCATAAGAAATACTATTAGTCAACTGATGAGACTGTACTGAGTATCTTCGAAGTTCTCATTGGTATTTTCCCCACACTGAAATTGTACCTTAGACAAAATCGTGTCGGTTATGACAAATTAAGAAGTGAATACACCCACATGTTTGGCACACATGAGGCTTTTATTTCACAATCTGTTTAATCTTCTTGTGTTTTCCAAGGGAGGCTCATTGTAGGAGTGTGTATATATCTTTGACTTTCAGTCAGGTTATAAAAAAAATCTAGGTCTAGAGTTTGAAAGTACAGAAATAAAAATACTTGAAAAAAAAAAAAACCAGGATAACAAACTCACAAGGAAAGAAAGTGTTGGTTTCAATTTTAATTTTAATTTAACCATTTTAATTTTCTTGCAGAGTTTTGCAGAGTTCCAAATATCTAGCTCAAAGTATTCATCACATTATATATACGATTATAGGAATCCACACCATTCTATTTCACATAAAGCTGAAAATTAAATTTCAAGTAAAAGTTTATATTTTATTATTTGGTGACACCTCACTCACCATAGCACATAATCCATAATTTAATAAATTATAGTGAATTAATTATATAAATTAATAAAGATAACTTATCTTTGTCTGCTTTTTCCCTACATGTGGGTCACACTTGTCTATTTCTTTTTATGTCTATCATTTTTTGTTGAAACTTTGAAATTTTAGGTACTATATAGTAGTATAGTAGCAAAACTGTTTTCTGAATTTTCCCCCTCAGGGTTTTTGTTTGTTTAGTAACTTTCTTATGAAGTCTATCTCATTTGTGGTAAGTGGCTATATTTTCTCACTTAAAAAAACATATATAACAATAAATTAACATGTTATGATATTATTTCTAAGCTTGGTTTCCCAGGTCTTATTTTTGTGTCTGCATGATTTAATGGCCAGCAATTGATTCTTCAGAGACTGTGTTTACACACTTTTAGCCAGACAGGTTTCTAGCTGATGTGGATAGATCTGTGTGCTGTTTTAAGGATGCTCTGGCTTTTGTTCTTCATAAGCCTCCCGCTGGTCCCACCCCCACCCCGCCCACCACGCATGTCCACCAACTCCAGGTCAGCCAGATAGGTGGAATGGTTATAAGTACCTCCGTGAGTGCTCACTTCTTGCATTTCCCTATTAAATTTCTGGCTAGTCCTCTAGGCTGATGTTTGCACCAGATAGAATCACCACCTCAAAGACTGTTGTAATGTCTGACCTTCCTTGTTTGGTCACCACTGAGATTGTTGCCTGTCATTCACTGAGCACCAGGTTTTCACCTTTAGCTCCAAACTAAACCATCTCCTTCTGGCAGTGAAGCTGCTGGTCATCCAGTCTGTTCCACCTGTTAGAACTAACTATGCTAACTGATCTGAGAGGGTGAGGGAGCTTGATGGGATCAGCCCTGGGAAAATACACTGTAGATTCCAACTGTTCTCCAAAAGCGCTGGTGTTTGACGCGTCATCATCAATCGCTGTTGGTCGCTTTCAGTTGCTGTCCAGGGTCCTGAAATAGCTGTTACTAGCGTTCTGTACTTTAGTTGCTTTCAGAGAGAGGCTTTGGTGACCCCCTCTCATGCCAGAGGTCTACCTTACCTCAATTATTTTTGTATCCTGAGAAACTATTTTCTTATTTGTTGCACAAAGAGTTCTCTATGTATAATAATTGGCCTCTGATATTTAAAATGTGATTTTCCTTGAAGGTCAATTTCAGGCAAACTCTTTAGGAGGAGAATTTGCCTTCGGAGAAAAAAATAGCGGTGGGGCCTCTTTTAACAAACCTTGACTCAACCAATTCGCTACATCAATCCATAATTTAATTAAATATTATGTAAACCAACGAACATTGAATATGAAAAGAGAGCTATTTCTATGAAAACAAAATTGCATGCTTTGAAAGACTCAATAAATGTGAGTTGATAAAAAATTGCTATTGAGTTGGGTGTGGGTGAGACAACTATAAATGACTGCAGAAATAGAAAACAATTTGGAAGGATTGTGTGTTCAGATTACCTCATAATTGTCCTTAAAATTTTACTTTGCTTGAAAGTAATGGAAACTGGAAACTGAAGATGTGAATTGTGAATGTGGTTTTTGAAGAAATTGATGGAGAACTTTTATCAGTGTTCTAATATTCAAAGAAAACATCTTGGCTCCACATTAAAAGTTAGCAGGAAAAAAGCATGTTTATATTTTAAGTTACAATGAACTATTTAGGGTGTTTTGTATCACTTCTTAAAAAGCAATTCCCTGCTTTAGCTAAGTCTTTAAAAAATATTTATTTATTTGGCTGTGCTGGGTCTTAGGTGCAGCATCAGGATATTTGATCTTTGTTGTGGCCTAAGGGATCTTTCACTGTGACTTGTGAACTTTGGTTGTGGCGTGTGAGACCTAGTTCCCTGACCAGGGATCAAACCTGGGCCCCTTGCATTGAGAGTGTGGAGTCTTAACCACTGGACCATCAGGGAAGTCCCTAGCTAAGTTTTTGATTGGCTGAATTATTACCAGTCCCAATCAGAAAGGTAATTTATCTATGCCACTGGTGCTCAGTTAAGACCTTAATGGAGGGCTTAGTAAAGCTGGCTGCCAACTGCCTGCCTCAGATCCTCCCCGAGACCCTGCTGTTGACCTTTTGAGTTAGATCAAGGCTCACCATCTCATCTCCCACTAAACAATGGAGTTAGATAAGTAGACTAGGGTGGGGATCCTGAGGAGTCTAGAGTCACTGTGTCAAGCCAGGAAAACCTTACAGAGAGGAGCAAAGAACTTCACGATCTTTCAGCTGTTTGGAAACTCTTGGTGCTTCCATGTTGACTGAAACTGCTCCTGGTCCCATCCTGGGAGGACCCGGGAGTGAGCAGCTTGATCCCTTAGGGAGAAATATTATCATTCCCTTGACTCTCAAGGGGCAGATGTGAGCATTCTGATGAATAAATTCTGATGCATATAATGGGGGACAGAAACACTCCTATCTGTCCACTGTTGTACGCAGCAGAGTTTACGCATCCCGTGTCCCATTTCCATGTGCTAAATTGTTTCCATCATGTCTGACTCTTTGTGACCCTATGGACTGTAGCCTGCCTGGCTCCTCTGTCCATGGGATTCTCCAGGCAAGAATCCTGGGGTGGTTTGCAATGCCCTCCTCCAGGGGATCTTCCTGACTGAGGGATTGAACCTGCGTCTCTTACAGTCCCCTGCATTGGCAGGCTGGTTCTTTACCGCTAGCACCACTCGGGAAGCTAATCTGAAAACACATTCCCACTGAGAAGTCAGGGAAGATTGTCCTAACTTCTGACTTTTTGAATAGACCTTTTGAAGACAGAAAAGGATTACACAAATGCGGGGTTTTAGGCACTTGTATTTGTTGATAGGGGAGAACATTTTTGTTGGCAAGACTTTCACTGCTACTCAAACGATATTACAGAGGAAGTTGCTCAGTCTTTCTAAACTCCCGACTAAGGCAGAGCTAACTGTCCTGGCCACCACAAAAAGAATGAGGCTCAGAGAAAGTGTGTAAGATTGCAATACTTTTGAAAATCTGCTTATTTTGATTAAGGGATTGAGAGATCACAGGAAACTTTTTATGTTTTGTCGAAAGCATTGTGCTTCTTGAAATCTATATTTATATCCATTTTAAAAAAAAGAGTGGCAGAGGGAGAATTTGAAAGTTCCTTGCCTTATTGAAAGTCTTGTAGTTTAGCTGGAATAAGCTTGGTGCTTCTTATTAGCTCCTTGAGCCTGAGCCTGGACCTTGATGCTCACACTTGCATACACAGCAAGGAAACTGATGAAGATTCGAATGGACAAGTGACCTTGGGAGGACAATGGGATCCCCCTCTCTTCAGAGGCACTGGGCTCAGGAGAAAAATCTTAATAAGAGTGCTGAGATCCTGAAGGGTGTATGGATAAGAGGGTCACAGATCAGGAGGCTTGAAGTTTTCTGTCGAGAATCAGAGCAGGGCCCTTCTGTTTTGTGGGGAGAGAGGAAGAGAGAAATGACTTGATTCACCTCCTGAGACCCCCTTTCACCTCCTGCCTCATTCTGTATGTCTCCCCCCAACCCTTCCTTTCTAGCTTTTTGCAACGTTACCCAATGAAGAGGGAGAGAAAATGCCAGTAGAAGAGACGGGGGGCGGGGTGCATGAGCTCCTCCCTCCTTCGTGACATGAGAGCCCTCCCTTAAAGGAGACAATGCCAGCCCCCTGTCCTGTCTGAAGGCTGCTTTCTCTCAAGCATCATCCTCTCGCTCCATCACTTTGTGTCTCCCTTATGGCTTGCTATTGATAGAAGGTATTTTTATTCTTTCTTCCTCTCCAGTTCTGTCTCCCTCTTCCTCTTTCTCTCTCTAGCTTCTAGCTTTCGTCTGGTCCTGCTGAGAGAACATAATACCGCCTTATTTGTGACTCTGCAGTCATTTCCATGGCAACTGATCCATGGCCCAGGTATGAGTCTGAGCCTTCGCAGTGGGATGGTGCAAGAGAAAGTCCTTTGTTAAAGCCGAGAGGCAGCAGGCTTCTTCCTACAGCCCCAGCCCAGGGAGGAACTTCTGCAGGAGTCAGAGGAGGGACTCAGCAATTCCAAGCAGGGTTCCCAGCTTTATCACATTTCCCCCAGCATACGTGAAGTACCTGTAGACCAGTACACGTACAAGTGCGCGTGTATGTACACACACACACACACACACACACACACACACACACACCTTCTATTTCTGGACCTTCAGCCACACAGCATTTTTCCCTTTGAAGGGACTCAGCTGCTATACTGTGGCCAGGAACAAAAGCTTGTGTTTGAAGTGAGGGTTTCAGCCTCCTGTGTATAGAATGGGAATGGGGGTGGGGGGTTGCCAGCAAGGACAAGGATGGATAAAAGGTCATGAGGGTGGTGATGTGGGAATGAGGAAGACATTTCAGAGCTCCTAATTCAATGATGACTAAGAGAGAGAGGAGGGGAAAGAAGGTTTCAGCTGGGGAGTTCTTAACACAGATGCTCAGACAATACTCATTACTGTGCAGTGGGATTTATACACAATAAAATGATATGAAATGGCAAGAGAGCCTCATTTTTCTCCTCACTCATCTCTCCTTTCTTTTTTCTATCCCTTTCCTGTGGATCTCTGCTTTTTGTTCTGTTCTCTTTGAGTCTGGGTCAAGGGAATACCATTTTGTGGGTACCTAGTTGCTTAGTCATGTCTGACACTTTACAGCCCCATGGACTGTATAGCCTGCCAGGCTCCTCTGTCCATGGAATTTTCCAGGCAAGAATACTGGAGTGGGGTGCCATCTCCTCCTCCAGGGAACCCTTGCAACCCAGGGGTTGAACCTAGGTCTCTTGCATCTCCTGCATTGGCAGGTGGTTCTTTACCACCTGGGACGCCCTCACCATTTTGGGAAGATGCTAGAATAATCCTAGTCAAAGTCCTAAGGCCCCTCTTTGTGTTTCTGCCATGAAGAGAAGGTGAGGGAAGGGGTCTCTTGCCTGTTGCTCCTGAGAAACGTCTGCTCGTGGAAGATAAATGGAACATGCTGACGTCTGGAGCCAAGAGGGTGGCCCAGGTTTGAACCGCAACCTGGATGAGTTTATCTTTATTAAGCAGATATATAGAGGCCCGGCTCGTTCCCAAACATCTCCACAGTCATACGCTCCCCATTTCTTTTATTGATCTGCCTGTCTAAATGAGTACTTCTAAACTCGGTGGGAGTTTTCCAATTAGATAAAAGGCAATTCATGTCGCCTGCTGCCTCCACGCTGCACTAACAGCCCCAAACCAAGAGAGCATATTCAAGGCTTCTTGGCAGAACAACCTGCTTTAATCAAGGCGGCCCCCTCCTGAGCACCCTCGTCTGCAGGACATTTCTCTTCCCATGCAGAGGTTTTTCTTTATTGGAAGTGGAGGAAAATGGGCTCCTTCTCCGGGAGTAGGGTTTCCAGGTGAGCTGTGTAGTTACTGGAGAAGAGGCGGTGCTCGCTCCCTGGGCTGGTGCTGTTGAAAACGCTGTCTGGCAGTTATTTTTAGGTCAAGCAGTGATGCAAGGGTTTCATGATGTCTGAGACTCCTGCTGGGAGCTCTGGCCTTGGACCTGCCCAGCATCCTACCTGTCCCCAGATAGGTCTTGGGGAGCCCAGTGTTCTTTGGTCTTTTCCCCCTGACAGGAGGGTTGAAGAGAGGATGGGGGATGGGAGGGTGCCCCAGAGGTGGGCCCTTTCATCCCAGGATGTGTGTCACTGTCCATGGGTGAATACAGGTGGCCCAAAGTCTGGACCTCGGCAGGGGCCTCCCATGGCCTCCTGTAGCTGGCCCAACCCTTCCACCTGGGTTCAAGGTCCTTTTGGCAAGGCAACCTCATTTCTCTTGCCTCTTCATCCTTTTCATTCTGGCCTGGTTCATCTTCCACATAGCCAGGTGACCATATTTTCTGGGTCATCCTTTTCTTCTAACTAAAAAAGCTTCTGTTCTCACCTGAGAATGGGTACTGTTTCTCAGCCAGCATCTTTCTCCTTCATCCAGATTCCTCTCACACTGTTAGTATGGCTTGCTTGCTGTTTCATTACTAATTAGAGCGACTTTCCTTTATTGGGCATACTCCCTGTGCCCTGGGCTGGGTGGTTTCCATGCAATCAACAAAGTCAAACCCTCACAGTGTGACCCTGGAAGAGGTGCTATTACTACCCCCATTTTACCCATAAGGAAACTGAGACTCAGCACCTTGCTCAAGGCATAGAAAGAAACGTGTGGATCCACACTCGTGTGATGTCAAGATTCTCAGGTTTTTACCTGCGCAGTCAAGGATGAATAACAATCACAATGGTAATGAAAGTGAGTTATTTGTTTTAGAAGCCACATGGCATGGTCCTGTTTGCACGGCAAGTCAGGCATGACTTAACAACTAAACAGCAACAGTGAAGGTTTAGTCATAGTGATCTTTGACTTTGGGATAGACTCATTTCCCAGATAGAATGACTTGGGCCCCAGTCTCTTCTGTGTCTAAAGCATCTGTGTTCTTGCGGGAGCCCAGGAAGCTTTCCTAGAGCTACTGAGGATGCAGGTCTCTGTGTTAGGGCCTGGGGACCCCATTTGGTGGGGAGCAGAGAAGGTCTAGTTGGGCTGGGATTGGCAGAGGATTTGTACCTCTGCAGTGTTGTGGCTTCTCAAGGGAAAACCTCGGACCCTTAGACTTTCTTAAAGCTTTGTCTCTCCCAAGGAACCGGGACCAAATACTACCCTCAGAAGTGGTCATCTCTGGACTTCCCTGATAGCTCCGTGGTTAAGAATCTGCCTGCCAATGCACAGGATACGGGTCTGATCCCTAGTCCATGAAGATCTCACATGCCCCAGAGCAACTGAGCCTGTGCCCCACACCTATTGAGCCTGGGCCCTAGAGACTGGGAGCCACAACTGCTGAAGCCTGAGGGTCTAGCGCCCTGCTCTGCAACAGGAGGACCCACTGAAGTGAGAAGCCCTGTGCCCTGCAGCGAAGAGCAGCCCTCACTAGCTGCAGCCAGAGGAAGCCTGAGCACGTTAATGAAGACCCAGTGCAGCCAAAAATAATCAATAAATGAAATTATTTCAAAACCATGATCATCTCTGCCAAACTTAAACCAGTGTTTCAGGGAAAGAGCCCAGACTGCTGAATTCAGTTCTCTGCCCCCCACCCCGCCCCCAACCCCTGCTCTAGATAAATCCCTTCTCCTATTTATATTTCCCCCAAAGACAGGAGATGTCTTTGTCCACTCTATTTTTTCGAGAATTGTTCACACATGAGTCTGCAAAATGGCCCTTTGCCATTTTTCCTAGGAGGGCAGATAGGTTTTGTGAAAATAAGATGTTTGGAATAACACTCCAATAAAAATTAGTTATAAAGAAGATTTTTGGCGTCCCAGGCAAGTAGGTCTGACCTATCGAGTCTGGTGTGATGATTGAGTGCCTTTAGAAAGAATCATTTCTTTATTTTTGGCCATGCTGGCTCTTCGTTGCTGTGCAGGCTTTCTCTGGTTGCAGTGAGTGGGGGCTTCTCACGGCAGGGGCTTCTTTTACTGCAGAGCATGACTGTAGGTGCGCCAGTTCAGTTAGTTGTGGCCCACGGGCTTAGCTGTCCCTTGGCATGTGGAATCTTCCTGAACCAGGGATCAAATCTGTGTCCCCTGCATTGGCAGGTGGCTTCTCAACCACTGGACCACCAGGAAAGTCCAAGGTACCATCTTTACACTTTCACTGCAAGAAGATGATCTTGGCTGGCTTGGTGGGACCTTGAAGGTAGGGGAGGTGGGCTACGGAGGGTAGCTCCCTCGGTCTGGAGCTGGGCTGCTCTTGCAGATGTCCAGTAGCCACTGTCCACGTGGGTGCTTCGTGAACTCAGGACCAAGCTGATGGCTAAGGAAAGGGATTGTGGCAGGGGGTCACTGACAGTGAGATGATGGCTTTGCTGGGAGCCCCCCTCCCTCACCTGCATTCCTGCTCCCTGCTCCGCGTTTGCATAATCTGAGCCACCCATGTTGTCTCGATCCCTAGAGGAGTCTCCGTTAGCCCTCCTCCTGTCTACCCCTTCTCCCCCTCACAGCACAAGCTCAGAAGACAGGCACAGCTTGGCCCCCACTCGCCTGTGTGGCTTGCGTGGACAACGCTAGGTCCTTCTCTGACCCATGATAACCACACTGTCAGCAGGAGGGAGACGGGATGCTGAGGAGTAGACATCTTATGAATACTGAGTCTCTGGGTCCTGACTTCTCAGTGGTGGCATCTCCTCTCCCATCAAGCCTTGTCACAACATCATTTCAGTTGCGCCTGGGGAGGCAGAGCTGGAGAGTGATGGAGCCACATTGTTCAGAAGCCTGAGGCACCTGCTGCTCTGAATCTCCATGTAACCACTGTGGAAGGCTCAGGAAAGAGGCACTTGACTTTCCCTTACTTGAGAAGAGCGAAGAGCCAGGGACGAGTGTTGGAGTAGAGCCCATTCTCGCTGGAGGGGTTCACCTTTGCTCTCTGGCAGAAAAGGAAGTGTTTGAAAATTCAATAAAGCTGCCTTTCATTATCCAACCCCAGCAGGACTTTATGATAATTTTTAGAACTTCTTCATTCAAAACTCTGGGTGCTTTGAAGGTTAATAACTTGTGTTTATCGAAACTTCCCTTCAAGGAACTTAGAGAGCTTTGTAGACATTATCTAATTCAGCAGCACTGCGGGACCAGGAAACGGGGATCAGGGAGAGGACGCGCAGACAAGATTATTCCAATTTAGGAGAACTGATAATATTAATAGTTCCCACAGGGAGTTTAAGTGAGTTTTTGAAGATCACCAAATCAGTTGTGAGCCTTCCAGGAGAGGACCTCTTCACATCCCACCCTGAGGTCAGCCTCTGGCTTGACCACTGTGAGCTGGCAGTACTGGCCTCTCCATCTCAGTTTCCTCACCTGTAAAATGGGACAGTAAGCCGTACCTCTTGGTGTCGTGTGGCACTGAGTGTTACAGGGGAGTGATGGTACCAGCACAGTGATTGGTGCATCACCGGTGCCCCCTGAATATTACCTCCCCTCTCAGTTTTTTGGTCACATGGCTTGTGGCATCTTAAGGTCAATCCCCTGACTAAGGATCAAGCCCGTGACCCCTGCAGTGAAATCTCAGAGTCCTAACCACTGGACTGCCAGGGAAGTCCCCTCTCCCATCTTCTGAAGGAGCTGAAGAATATCTCCCTGGTGGACTGGAGGGTCCACTGCATGTCTCATCTGAGCAAGAGGAAGGGGAGAGGGAGGCAGGGGGCTGTCTGGGGATGAGGGACAGGTGGTGTTTCTCTTCTCTGAAGCTCTGACATCTGAAAGGTACAGCCTAGATCTGTGAGCAGACTGACACTCTGTTCCCAAAATCTGGAACAAGAGGAATGCATAGCCTTGAGTGAATGTGAAATGGAGATTTGAAGCAATTTTATAGTTAATTAAGGGTAAAAAAAAAAAAAGTACCTCTAGTGAAGTTGTCTTTTGGGGGATGAGTCATTTGTGGAGATTTACATGCATCAGCAAGTGACACCAAACTTCCCACTGGCTCTTGCTGGAGAGGAAGCTTCTGTGAGAGGGCACTTGGCCTGTGTCTGCTTTCGACTCCAAGATGGCAGGACATTTGCCCTGCAGAGCAGGACATGGCCTGAGAGATTTCTCTCCCCAGACCCCAACCCACCTGCACTTGTCTTTAGAAGCGATGTCCTTTTTAGGTCTTAAAATTGTATGGAGAAGAGAAACAGAAAGATCTGTACAACTGGGAGATCCTTAGGAGCTTCCTGGGTGTCCTGGTGATGGTATACATGGAGGGCAGGGGGTGTGCTGTCCCAGGTTCGCTACTGCACATTCTGAGCAAGAACTGGGGAAGAAAGAAAAGGATTCATCTCTTGGTTCCTCTGTCTGTGTCTTACTAGCTTTAGGTCCTGTCCAACCACGGGAATCCATGGGATGACTGTGAGAGGCCAGAGGCTTTTGACTTGCAGTCAGAGGTCTAAGTCCCTCTGGTTCCCCTTCCTGACTCCATCTCTTTTTGGCAGTGTTAGCCTTGGAAGGCTTTGTTAGATATCTTGCTATCAGTGGTGTTACTTGAATTCATCTTCTCTTGTCCTGCATCTCAGAGCAAGTGAATTTTGGACTTACACAATTTGCATATGTCAACCAGTAAAAAGAGAAAGGCAGACAGTGCCAAGGAAAAGGAGATGGTGGGCGACCGCCCGAGGAAGAAATGGCAGCTAGGAAGTGGCTCTCGTGGTGGTTAGTCTTGGGGCCAGCTCATCTAAAGGGAGTGCAGAATATTTTCCCTCAGTTCCAGGGGGATCCACTCTCAGCGGCAAGACCGTGTCACTGAGGTGTGTGCACATGTGCTCAGCTGCTAAGTCGTGTCTGACTCTTTGGGACCTCATGGACTGCAGCCCTCCAGGCTCCTGTCCTTGGGATTTTCCAGGCAAGAATACTGGAGTGGGTAGCCACTCCCTTCTCCAGGGAATCTTCCCAACCCAGGGACCGAACCTGCGTCTCCTGCCTTGGCAGACGAATTCTTTCCCGCTGAGCCGCTGGGAAGCCCACGTGTCACTGACACCACATTCTAAACCTGGTGTAGACGCAGAAGAGGGAAAACCCGACTTTGTTTACGGATAACGAGACCCTTCCTCTTCTCTGCAGGTGAGAATTAATATTCAAAGCTCAGAAGAGGAAGCAAAGCGTGCCTGCATTCTCCAGCCTCATCTTGAAGCCACACGAATTGCTCTGTCACCCTTCCAGACACATTTCTTTCCTGGGTATCACCAGGGAGAGAGATGAGAGCTGCCTTCCTGGGTTCTGAGCTGAGGCCTCGGAGCCAGGCTGAAGGCTGTCCTGGGACACTCACCGCTGAATGTCTCCGTTCCAGCGGTTTTAAATCTCAGCCATAAATGTTTCAGAAGTGCGCTTTTATTTTCGGCGCTGGATGTACATCACTGGATGTCAGTGATTTAATGACAAGCCCCGTGACCTGGTATTGCTGTTGCTGTCAAACAAATAGTTCTCCATTTGCAAGTGGGCTCTGTTTTTCGCTATTTTCCGAGGCTTTCACCAGGGAATGTTTCGTGGACTGGCTTAAAGCACAGGTTCTCAGGACCCACCAAGCAAGTAGGTGGGAGACCCAGGTTTGTTGTTGGTTAGTCGCTCAGCTGTGTCCGGCTCTTTGTGGCCCCATGGACTGCAGCACACCAGGCTTCCCTGTCCATCACCAACTCCCGGAGCTTGCTCAAACTTGTGTGCATCAAGTCGGTGATGCCATCCAACCATCTCACCCTCTGCTGTCCCCTTCTCCTCCTGCGTTCAATCTTTCCCAGGTCTTTTCCAATGAGTCAGTTCTTTGCATCAGGTGGCCAAAGTATTGGGGCTTCATCTTCAGCATCAGTCCTTCCAATGAATGTTCAGGTTACCATCCAACAGAGATGCCCTCCTCAGCATCTCTGAGGAGGAGATCTGAGGTTGAGAGGAGGCTGAGTGAAGAGCAGGACCTGGCTCTTCATCTAATGGGCAGTAGGTTAGACTAAATGTACAGTGAGTTGCAGTATCTGTGAAAAGGGGGCAGAAAATCCCCAGGAAGTTCAAGGCCAGTTCTGAGAATGCCCTGGCAAAGCTGCTGGCCCATGAGCATGGCCAAGGTTAGTTGCCTGGTCTCAGGTCCACTGTCTGACTGGTCGGGGAGAATCACCCCATATCTGCTTACAAGGTGCTTTCCTAGACCCTGGCCTCTGTGCGAGGACCTGTGTGTCCTCTGGGTGAGTTCCTGGCTTGGAGGTCACTGACTTGTTCTGAGGGAGAGAGATTTACAAGGCAAGACACCTGTGAGGACTCCTCTCTTCCCACAAGTTCTTTTTTTATTAGTTTAGAAAAATATTTATTTGTTTGGCTGCTCCAGGTTTTAGTTGCAACATATGGGATCTAGTTCCCTGACCAGGGATGGAACCCAGACCCCCTGAACTGGGAGCTTGGAGTCTTAGCAACTGGACCAGCAGGGAAGTCCCCTTCCCACTATTTCCTGATTGCTTTGAAAAGAATTGGATGTAGTTTCCCAAAGAGGTTACTATACCTTCACTTATTCACTTATTTATCAAACGCCTTTTGAAAGCCAGGTATGGGACAGAGTATTGGGATTGGAGTGATGAACAGATGCTCAGTGAAAGAGGCAGAGCATCTATGCTTGCTTCCCACCCGAGAAGGGCAGCTGCTACGATGGAAGCTTGTACATACAAAAGGAAGAGTTGTATGCAGACTCTCCATGTGCGTGTCTGTGTGCTTTCCAGGGAAGGTTTCCACTGAGAGGTAATGAGTCTCAAAGGGTAAGAGGGAGTAAAGGAAGATAGGACCTGGACACAACCTAAATGTGCCCTGACAGATGAAGGCATAAAGAGGATGTGGTTCAGATATACAACGGAATACTACTCAGCCATAAAAAAGAATGAAATTGGATCATTTGCAGAGAGGTGGCTGGGCCTCTAGACTGTCATACAGAGTGAAGTGGGTCAGAAAGAGGAAAACAGATACCACGTATTAATGTGTGTATGTGGGATCTAAAAAGGTGTACAGATGAACCTGTTTGCACAGCAGGGATAGAGACACAGAAGTAGGGAATAATGTGGGCCCTGGGGTGGGGGATAAGCTGAGAAGGTAGTATGGACAGCTATACACTACCAGGAGTGAAATAGCTAGCTAGTGTGAAGCTGCTGTAGACGGCACAGAGAGCTCATCTCGGTGCTTTGCGACGCTCTAGAGGAGAGAGATGGGGGTGGTGGGACGGAGTTCCAAGGGGGAGGGGATATATGTATACATATGGCTGATTCACATTGTTGTTCAGCAGAAACTAAAACAGTATTGTAAAAGCGTTTATCCTCTGCTTTTTGAAAAAAAAGAGGATGGGAAGCTAGAGGTAGGGATGCTGCTGTATTTGTATTTGTTTCAGCCACTAAGTTGTGTCCGACTCTTTGCCACCCTGTGGACTGCAGCGAGCCAGGCTTCCCTGTCCTTCACTATCTCCCTGAGTTTGCTTAAACTCATGCCCATTGAGTCGGCTCCTTGCATCAGGTGGTCGGAATATTGGAGCTCCAGCTTCAGCATCAGTCCTTCCAATGAATGTTCAGGTTGATTTCCTTTAGGATGGACTGACTTGACCTCCTTGCTGTCCAAGGGACTCTCAAGGGTCTTCTCCAACACCACAGTTTGAAAGCACCATTTTTCGGTGCTCAGCCTTCTTTATGGGCCAACTCTCTCATCTGTACATGACTACTGGAAAAACTATAGCTTTGGCTATATAGACCTTTGTCAGCAAAGGGATGTCTCTGCTTTTTAATATGCTGTCTAGGTTTGTCATAGCATTTCTTCCAAGGAGCAAGTGTCTTTTAATTTCATGACTGCAGTCACCATCCTCAGTGATTTTGGAGCCCAAGAAAATAAAGTCTGTCACTGTTTCCATTGTTTCCCCATCTATTTTACAAAGAGTCAAAGCAAATAGAATAAAGACACAGGCCTATTATCCAAATGAGCAAAGCCTTGAGCCTTGGGAAGTATCCTGGACCTTTCCAAGAAAGAAGCAGCAGGACCCTGTTCCCAACAAATGACAGGGTATGGAGAAGCTTTGCTTGGCTTGCTCCAAGGAACCAGTGGAGCCCATGGTAGAGATGCCAAGTTGAGCAAATAAAAATACAGGATGCCCAGTTAAATTCGAATTTCAGATGAACAGCTAAGCATGTCCTAGGCAGTATTTGAGATTTGCTTACCCTAGAAAATGACTCACTGTTTATCTGAAATTCAAATTTAACTGGATACCCTGAGTTTTATCTGGCAACCTGGTCTTTAGGCATCTTAGGATTGAAGATATGGAGGAGGCCCTGAGGGTTTGGATGTCCCAGGGGCAGCCACCTTGGCAAGAAGTTGGCCAGAGGTTTTCTGGGTTGTCGTTTCCAATCCTGAAGACAGATTTGCAATTTTTATCATTATAGCACAAATGAAAGCATGTCACGTTACATAATTTATAGGGCTAATTTATTCATACATTCACTTTTAATTCAGTCACAAATATTTAATAGGCTCTAGGCTCTATGCCAGGCACAGTATACACGGTGTGAGCAAAACACAGACTTGGGCTGGTCCTTGAAGCGTTTTCACATACTTCTGACAAATCTATCACATTTCAAGCAGTTGCCATATTTTCCCTGCCGGAACCAAGGAAGAGGCTTCCTCTCCTGATCTCCACATCCCCCCTCCCGCCCCCGTGTTGACCCCGCATTGACCCCACATTGTTGCCCACCCTCCTATTCCAGGTGCAGTCCTGTTTTGAGTGAGTTAGATGTGGTGACCTCACAGCTGAGTTTGCATCAGAACCACCTGTAGGGTTTATTCAACCTTGGCTCCTGGGGTCTTTCCCCAGTGTTTAATTCCATAGGTTTGGTGTGAGAACCAAGAATTTGTTTTTCTAGCTTTTTTTTTTTTTTTTTTGGATGCAGATCATTTTTTTAAACTCTATATTGAATTTGTTACAATATTGTTTCTGTTGTTTGTGTTTTGGTTTTTTGGGTCATCAGGCATGTGGGATCTTAGTTCCCTGACCAGGGATCAAACCTGCATCCCCTGCACTGGAAGGTGAAATCTTAACCACTGGACCTCCAGGGAAGTCCCTCTAACATCTTTTTAGGTGAAGACACTGGGGAGGACAGTGGTCTGTGATGGATTCTTGCAAGGACCTGGGAGAGGAATTACCCCTGCTGCCCCAAGTCCATCTCTTCTCTGCCATCTCCCACCCATCAGCTTCATGCTGATCACTCTGGATTCCCAAGAGCTGAGGGAGAAACAGGCTAATCTGATATTTGGCAGGTCACAGGGGCCACTGTTTTGGGGATGAGGATTTCTGGCTAACTAGTTCCTGGTGACTGGGTGGTAAAGAACCCGCCTGTCAGTGTAGGTGATACAGGTTCTATTGCTGGGTCGGGAACATCCCCCAGAGAAGGAAGGGGCAACCCACTCCAGGATTCTTGCCTGGGAAATGCCATGGACAGAGGAACCTTGCAGGCTATAGTCCATGGGCTCACAAAGAGTCAGACACAACTTAGCAACTGAAACAACAAGGATAAACATTAGAAAGTGAGTTTTTCTGGGATAGAATTATTTCTAAAAATAATGTAAACAAATATTAAAATTATATATGTAATAAAAATTGAATGTGGAAAATCTAGAACAATCCTAAAGAGAGTTAAACTAAGAAGACTAAAAAATTATTCATAGTTCTATTAGTATGGAAGTGAAAGTGTCACTTGCTCAGTTGTGTCCAACTCTTTGTGATCCTATGGACTACAGACCTGGAGTGGGTTGCCATGCCCTTCTCCTGGGGAATCTTCCCAACCCAGGGATCGAATCTGGGTCTTCTGCATTGCAGGCAGATTCTTTACTATCTGAGCCACCAGGGAAACCCTTTTATTGGTATGCCTGTTGTGTGCTAGGTCGCTTTAGTCGTGTCTGACTCTTTGCAACCCTATGAACCGTAGCCTGCCAGGCTCCTCTATCCATGGGATTCTCCAGGGAAGAATATTAGAGTGGGTTACCATGCCCTCCTCCAAGAGATCTTCCTGACCCAGGAATCGAAGCTGCATCTCTTATGTGTCCTGCGTTGGCAGGCAGGTTCTTTACCACTGGTGCCACTTGGGAAGCCCCTCTCCACTGGTATAGTTTCTCTAAATATTTTATGTGTATTAAGACCATCCCCAACAAAAAGAAATGCAAAAAGGCAAAATGGTTGTCTGAGGAGGCCTTACAAATAGCTGAGAAAAGAAGAGAAGCTAAAGGCAAAGGAGAAAAGGAAATATATCCATTTGAATTCAGGGTTTCAAATAATAGCAAGGAGAGATAAGAAAGTCTTCTTCTGTGATCAATTGAAAGAAATAGAGGAAAACAATAGAATGGGAAAGACTAGAGATCTCCTCAAGAAAATCAGAGATACCAAGGGAACATTTCATGCAAAGATGGGCTCAATAAAGGACAGAAACAGTATGGACCTAACAGAAGCAGAAGATATTAAGAAGAGGTGGCAAGAATACACAGAAGGACTGTACAAAAAAGATCTTCATGACCCAGAAAACCATGATGGTGTGATCATGCACCTAGAGACAGACATCCTGGAATGAAAAATCAAGTGGGGCGTAGGAAGCATCACAATGAACAAAGTTAGTGGAGGTGATGGAATTCCAGTTAAGCTATTTCAAATCCTAAAAGATGATGCTGTGATAGTGCTGCACTCAATATGCCAGCAGATTTGGAAAACTCAGCAGCGGCCACAGGACTGGAAAAGGTCTGTTTTCATTCCAGTCCCAAAGAAAGGCAATGCCAAAGAATGCTCAAACTACTGCACAGTTGTATTCATCACATACGCTAGTAAAGTAATGCTCAAAATTCTCCAAGTCAGGCTTCAACAGTCCATGAATTGTGAACTTTCAGATTATCAAGCTGGATTTAGAAAAGGCAGAGAAACCAGAGATCAAATTGCCAGCATCTGTTGGATCATTGAGAAAGCATCAGAAAAACATCTATTTCTGGTTTATTGATTATGGCAAAGCCTTTGACTGTGTGGATCACAATAAACTGTGGAAAATTCTGAAAGAGATGGGAATACCAGACCACCTGACCTGCCTCCTTAGAAATCTGTATGCAGGTCAGGAAGCAACAGTTAGAACTGAACATGGAACAACAGACTGGTTCCAAATTGGGAAAAGAGTACGTCAAAGCTATATATTGTCACCCTGCTTATTTAACTTATATGCACAGTACATCATGAGAAATGCTGGACTGGATGAAGCACAGGCTGGAATCAAGATTTCTGGGAGAAATATCAATAACCTCAGATATGCAGATGATACCACCCTTATGTCAGAAAGTGAAGAGGAACTAAAGAGCCTCTTGATGAAAGTGAAAGAGGAGAGTGAAAAAGTTGACTTAAAACTCAACATTCAGAAAACTAAGATCATAGCATCCTGTCCCAATACTTCATTGCAAATAGATGGGGAAAGGATGGAAACAATGAGATTTTATTTTGGGGGGGGCTCCAAATCACTGTAGATGGTGACTGAAGCTATGAAATTAAAAGATGCTTACTCCTTGGAAGAAAAGCTATGACAAACCTAGACACCATATTAAAAAGCAGAGACATTACTTTGCCAGCAAAGGTCCATCTAGTCAAAGCTGTGGTTTTTCTAGTGGTCATGTATGGATGTGAGAGTTGGACTGTGAACAAAGCCGAGTGCCGAAGAATTGATGCTTTTGAACTGTTGTGTTGGAGAAGACTCTTGAGAGTCCCTTGGACTGTAAGGAGATCCAACCAGTCCATCCCAAAGGGAATCAGTCCTGAATATTCATTGGAAGGACTGATGCTGAAGCTGAAACTCCAGTACTTTGGCCACCTGATGGGAAGAGCTGACTCATTTGAAAAGACCCTGATGCTGGGAAAGATTGAAGGTGGGAGAATGGGACGACAGAGGATGAGATGGTTGGATGGCATCACCAACTCAAAGGACATGAGTTTGAGCAAGCTCTGGGAGTTGGTGAAGGACAGGGAAGCCTTGAGTTCTGCAGTCCATGGGGTTGCAAAGAGTCAGACACGACTGACTGAACTGATGTATAAATATATTTACATATTTCATTCATTTATTCATGCATTCACTTGATCAGCATATACTGAGTCCCTTCTTTGTGCGAGACAGTGTTTTAGGAACTGGAGTTTTAGTAATGGAGGCGACCCAGAAAGATCCCCTCCTTTCAGAAGCCTACATTCTATTGGAAGAAACAGATCATAGGCAAGAATTTAAGTTAAATGTTTTGGGTGGTGACAAATACTAAAGGATAAAAAAGTTAAATCAGGGAGTGTTTGGGACTTTCAGATGCAAACTCTTATATATAGAATAAATATTAAACAACAAGGTCCCACTGCACAGCTCAGGGAATGATATTCAATATCCTATAATAAACCATAGTGGAAAAGAATGCTAAACAGAATATATACATATGTATAAAATCACTTTGCTTTATGACATAAACTAACAAAACCTTGTAAATCAACTATATTTTAATAAAATAAATTTTTAAAAGGTTAAATCAGGAAAGAGGAGTATGAAATGAGGGGGTGGGAGGGTTTGAGGTGATGAGGGAAATTGTCACTGAGAAGGTGATTTTTAAGCTGAGATGGGATGGAAGTAAAGGGGTAGCCATGATGACATCTGGTGAAACAGCCTTCCAGGCAGGCGAGATGGCAAGTGCAAGGGCCCTGAGTGGGGACCAGGCCTCCCTGAGTGTCAAGGGCAGTGTGGCTGTCACGACAGCAGTAAGGGAGGGGCTTGAGGGTTAGACCCCAGGTTACTCAGGGCATTTTGGTTTCTAGGGACCTTGGCTTCCCTCTGCATGAGATGGGGCCATTGGAACAGAGCAGGGATACTGTTCCTCTTCCTGAGCAGGACCCCTTGGGCAGCTTTGGGGGGACCACATTTAACTCAAGGAGACCACTTGGGAAGTCACTGCAGTATTCCAGGCAAGAATATTATGGTTTTCGTACATCCTGTTTTAAAATAACCTCACAGGTCATTTAAGTATCAGTTGAATACACCATCAATAGATTAAAATTTTAGGATGTTATATTTGAAAGAAAATTCATAGGTCATTGACTCAAACTATTTCATTTCATAGATCCCCAAGCTGCGCTGTATCGTTCATTCATTTATTCAACGATATTTGTTGAGTGCCTCCTATAGGTCATGTACTGTTAACTGGCAGGTATGATGACACCTGGGGCATAGCAGTGAACGACAGAAACAATCTATGCTTCTTTAGAGCTCCCATTCTAGTTGAGGGAAGCAAACAATAAACAAAAAAAAAGAAAAAAAAGAAAAAAAAAGGGCAGGGGGGAAAGGGAATGCTATGGTTTGGATCAGGATGGTGGTTCTCGAAGAGTGAGAAGTAGTCTAGTTCTGCCTTCGGTTTTGAAGGTAGATCCAAGAGGATTTGCTGATGGACTGGAGAGAGACTAAGGGAGAGATCAAGGTCGAGCCCCTGGGCAAGTCGAATCAAGCATTCACAGAGAAGGGAAGATGCAGAGGAGCAGGTTTGGGATCAGGTGCTGGGTGTGGGGCAAATTCAGTTTCAGTTACCTGGAGATGTTGGGCGGGCCACAGGGCTTCTGAGTCTGCAGTTCTGGGGAGAGGTGTGGCTAGAGATAGGAACCCGAGGTTGTCAGCGTGCAGATGGTATTTTAGGTCTGTGGATGCCTCACCCTGACCCCCTTGACTGGGGGTCCCAGAGCCCCAGAACCAATTCTCCAGCCGCTGCTAATGGCCCACAGCGGCCCCTGCTTTTAGAGAGTTGTCCTCCACCGCTGGGACCACCTCCCCTGGTAGACATGAGAACCCACTCATCCCTGCGCCACTGGAGAACAGTCTCTGGTGAATGACTGACCGTCTGTGATGTAATTCCTGCTCCAGAGCTTTCTGCGGGATAAGGCTAGTGCTTGTGTCAAGCTGGGACCACAGACATCCTTCCTGCCTTCCCCTGACCTCTCTGTTCTCCTCACTCCCTGAGAGTTCCTCCAAGAGTACCCTCTCAAGAAACCCACACCACCCCGCATCTCCCTCCCAGGCTCCTCTGCGGCACCCACCTAATGAGAGAGTTCCTTTTAGATTCTAATGCACGGAGGTGAGTGTGCAGTGTGCCTTTGCGCACCATCCTTTGGGAAGTGTCTGGGCTTCTCAGGTTGTGTATTATTTGATTGCATGATGAGTCAGGTGGGATTTGAGATGCCACCAGCCTCCCAGCACCCTGTCGTTAGCAATGCAGGGCTTGTCGTGGGTACAGGCGGGAGGGCGGGCTTGTCCTGGGGGGAGGTGAGTCATTATTTCTGCCTGGGTGCATTCTAATCATATTTCCCTCTGTCAAACCGAGCGGTACATTCCATCTTCCTAGTCTCTGCTTTCTGCTCCGATCAGAAACAGATCAGAGTGATCTAGCCTGGCAGTAGATCATTTAGAGATTTTCATCTTTATTAGTAGCCGCAAGCTGGCAGCAGCTTGTGTGTGTGTGTGTGAATACACGTGTGCCTTTTGCTTTTAAATAGTAGATGGCACTGCCTCTCGTTTTGAAATGTTGTCTATTTTTACGCTTTCATGTTCAGGATGTATTGAGGTCACAGAGAAGGACAAATCCACACAGAACAAAGTTCATAACAGTGAATCTGCCCAGCATAGTGATTCAGGTGTCTGGCTAGTCTTTCATAGTTTTCCTTTATTAATTTATATTTTATTTATTTTTATTCAGCTTATTTAAACTAAAATCAGTCCACCCACTTCTTATTCCTTACCGCCTCTGGCAACCAATAATGTCCTCTGTACCTATGAACTTTCTTTTGCTCATATTTAAGATTCTGTGTATGAGAGATTGTACAGTATTTGTCTCTCTTTGTCTGACTTATTTCACTTAGCACAATGCCCTTGAGGTCCATCCATGCTGTTCCAAGTGGCAAGGTTTCATTCTTTTTTATAACTGAATAAGGTGGCTCAGATGGTGTAAAGAATCTGCCTGCAGTGAGGGAGACCCAGCTTTGATCCCTGGTTTGGGAAGATCCCCTGGAGAAGGGAATGACTACCCACTCCAGTATTGTTGCCTGGAGAATCCCCCGGGCAAAAGTGCCAGGTGGGCCACAGTTCAGGGGGTGGTAAAGAGTCGGACACGCCTGATCGACTAAAACAATACACAATTGTATGTACACACACACACACACACACACACACACACACACAGCAGTTTCTCTATCCATTCATCCATTGATGGAAACTCAGATTGTTTTTATATCTTGGCTGTTGTAAATAGCACAGCAATGAGTATGGGAGTGCGTCTAACTTTTCGACTTACTGCTTTAAGTTTCTTTGGAAAAATACCCAGCAGTGGAATCGCTGGATCACATGGGAGTCCCATTTTTAGTTTTTTGAGGACTCACCATGCTGTTTTCCATAGTGAGGTGATATCTCCTTATGGTTTTGATTTGCCTTTCCCTGATGATTAATGATGTAGATCATCTTTTTATGTATCTCTTTGCCATCTGTATGTGTTCTTTGAAAAATGTCTGTTTAGATTTTCTTCTTGCTTAAAAATTGGTTTGCTTTTTTTTTTTTTTTTGGCTATTGAGTTGGGTTGTATGGGATCATTATATATTTTGGATATTAACCCCTTATTAGATATATGATTTGCAAATATTTTCTTCCATTGAGTAAGTTGCCTTTTTTTTTATTTTTTATTTTTTTAGTTTTTTTATTTTTTAAATTTTAAAATCTTTAATTCTTACAATAAACTCGAAATGGATTAAAGATCTAAATGTAAGATCAGAAACTATAAAACTCCTAGAGGAGAACATAGGCAAAACACTCTCAGACATAACTCCCAGCAGGATCCTCTATGATCCACCTCCCAGAATTCTGGAAATAAAAGCAAAAATAAACAAATGGGATCTAATTAAAATTAAAAGCTTCTGCACAACAAAGGAAAATATAAGCAAGGTGAAAAGACAGCCTTCTGAATGGGAGAAAATAATAGCAAATGAAGCAACTGACAAACAACTAATCTCAAAAATATACAAACAACTCCTGCAGCTCAATTCCAGAAAAATAAACGACCCAATCAAAAAATGGGCCAAAGAACTAAATAGATATTTCTCCAAAGAAGACATACGGATGCCTTTTTGTTTTGTTGGCGGTTTCCTTTGCTGGGCAGAAGCTTTTGAGTTTAATGTAGTCCCTTTTGTTTATTGTTGCTCTTATTGCTTTTGCTTTTGATGTCAAAGTAAAAAAATTACCAAGACCTTATTGCTTATGTTTTCTTCTAGGTTTTATGGTTTCCAGTCTTATGTCCAAGCTTTAATTCATTTTTACTTAATTTTTGTGTGTAAGACAGTGGTCCAGTTTCACTCTTTTGAAGGTGGCTGTCCAGCTTTGCTCACACCATTTGTTAAAGAGGCTGTTAAATTGAAGTATTACAGACATACACTAAAGCAGATACACTGTGTAGATACGAATTATAACGCTGAACATATTTTTACATGTGTGAATGCCCAGGTACCCACTGTGTAGATCAAGATAGAAAGCACTTCCAACATCCTGGAATGTTTCTCTTGTACTTCTTCCCAGTCAATCCTTGCCCTTACCCAAAGTAGCCACTATTTTGATTTCTGTCACCAGAGATTCATTTTTCTGTTTTTGAACTTCATATACATAAAACCATGCAATCCATAGCCTTTTATACCTGGCTTCTCTGATGCATTATTTTGTTAGTAAAATTCATGAATCCATGGTATGTTGCAGTTGTTTGTTCTGTTAAAATTTCCATGTAGTATTTCATTGTATGAATGTACCATTCCACCGTTATTAGACTGGTGCCAGTTTTGGCCACCTTAACATTTCCAAAACTATCTTACTGTCTATAAACTGATTTAATACCCCTCTCCTGCACAGTAGACTAGATGGGAATTTACAGTCTTATCTTTATCCTCATTTTATGGATGAGGAAACTTCACAGGGAATCTCAAGGACTCATCTAAGGGCACAGAGCCCTGTAGGGACAGACCCAGGACCTAAATCAAGGTCTCTTGACTGCCAGTCCAGTGATCTTTTTCCAGATCCCTGCTAGCAATGCCTCTGAAATTCTTGGCATCCAGAGAGCTAAGTGAAGGGACCTCTTAGCTCCTGGGGGTGATGATAACAACTGCCTTTCTGCTTGCTGAGATCCTGCTGAGGCTCCTCATTTAGCTGGATCCCCTTTCCTGTTTGAATGAGTGCCATTTTCCCAAAAGCCCTCCAGCCTAGAGAGATGCACTTGACACTCAGGTAGCAACAACAATTAAGTCTTTGTCAAAAGGAAGATGCTGAAACCTCCACTTGACAGTGTGTGGCAACCAAGCAATGGCAAAGCTTACAGTTGTTAGGCTCAGGCAGAGAGAAAGAACACGCAGGGTGGGTGTCACCCGTCAGAGCACCTGGACATGGATGCTCTCAGGGATGTGGTCCTGGCTCCAGGGGGCTGGGCAGCTGTGGCAGGACGCCTTCCACCTTCCTGCCGGCTCTCTGGAACTGGCACTGGTCGGGGTGGGAGATGTGCTAATATTTAGGGAGAAAGAGGAAACAAGGGTCTCAGAGCAGACGGTGCTCTGAGCTAGTTTCTGATGACTTCTGAGCTGAGTGCCCTGAGGAGTCATTTTTATTCTATCACGCTGCCCCATGTCTCACAGTCATTACTGAACCCATGCAGGACTCCTGCAGGATTCAGGAGCGCCCCGAGATAGCGGGCTGCTGGCTGTTGTTGCTGCTTCTGCTTTTCCCTTTTCCTCATTGTTCCTCAATTCTTTCCCCATCTCTAGGGCTTTCCTGCCTATTTTTCCTTTCTCTTATTATTCTTTTAAAAAGCAAGGCAGCGTCTCTAGGCTGGAGTAGTGAGGATTTACAACATTTCTGGCACCAGCGAGGCCTCCCCTCTTTACCATCTTTGTGTCTCCATGCGTGTTAGGTCTCCTCACTCCATTTCCAGACAGACAGACTTGAGCTTGGAATTTAAGTCAGGGTTGGGGGGTGCGGTGAGTTCACCCTGGTTTTCCTGGGACATTTTGGTTTTGGCCCTTGCTGTCCTGCATAAGGACATCCTTAAGGATCCCGGGAATCCTTCTGTTGTCCTTCAGTTGCTCAGTTGTGTCCAACTCTTTGCAACCCCAGGGACTGTAGCACGCCAAGCCTCCCTGTCCCTCACTATCTCCTGGAGTTTTCCCAAGTTCATGTCCATTGACTCCACGATGCTATCTAACCGTCTTATCCTCTGTTGCCCCTCTTCTCCTTTTGCCTGCAGTCTTTCCTAGCATCAGGGTCTTTTCCAATGAGTCGACTCTTCGCATCAGGTGGCCAAAGCATTGGCGCTTCAGCATCAGTTCTTCCACTGAGTATTTGGGGTGGATTTCCTTTTGCTTGCAGACAATCAGGGACAGTTGGTTACTGGAAGGATGAATGAGTGCCTCAGGTCACAAGCCTGGGAGTTCCAGGGCTGAGTTTGAATGGAAGCCTCTCTGTTTTCCATAGTGCTGTCCTCTCACCTTTCCAACAATGACTTTCCCTAACGATCAGTTCAAACAATGTAGAAGATGCTTTGAGGGACAAACATGCTGGAGCTTAGCAGAGGCTGAAGGTGATAGGCACAGCCTTGAAGTTTGCTTCATTCTTAGGCAGTCTCAGATGTGTGCCCCCGACTCTCAGCCTGCCTGCGTGATCACCCAGACTCAGGCTAGGGAGAGAAAAAAGCCTATTTATTTAGGTCTTGCTGATGAAAAGCGAGTGATGGAAGTGTGTCCAACCTCTGCTCCTACTGATTTCCTGATCTTGACTCAGTTTGGGAATTCCCAAATTTGATAAAGCTTGATAGCTAGTGACCCTACCTAAGCGGTTGTGAAGTGGCAGAGGGAACCTTTCGGAATATGACCTGTAAGTTGTTAGATTCCTAATTTTTAGTCACCTTTTTGTGGCTGTTATCTGGGTTCAATGGGCATCCAGGCCTTTTTTTTGGGCACAAATTTGCTGTGCCCAGCAGAGCTCCACCCCTGTCAGGGGCTCAGCCCTCCTCCAGTGAGTTCCAAACCCTCTGGTTCACCAGGGAAAATCAGCATCTACATGGTCCTCCAAAGGCTAGCATGTCTTAATGGAGAACTTTCTTTCCTTTGAACCAGCTTATTCATATCCCACAATCAAGCAGATTTTACCCATGGAGAACTTCCTTTCCTTTGAGCAAGCTTGTTTATATGCCTGAATCAAGCAGAATTTTACCCATGACTTAGAACTTTCTCTGTTAGGTTTTACTGTACTGTTGGTACAAAGTCATGTGATTCATTTTCTGTTTTACGCCAAAGCCCGCTTGTTGATCCACTAGGGATTTTCTGCAACAGGGAATCCACTACTACCGCCACCCCCGCCCTGCCCCTACACATGAAGGCTGACAGCTGCTTTTCTTTTCTGCCCCTGACCAAGCTTCAGTTCAGTTCAGTCGCTCAGTTGTGTCCGACTCTTTGTGACCCCATGAATCGCAGCACACCAGGCCTCCCTGTCCATCAGCAACTCCTGGAGTTCACTCCCATCCATCGAATCATGAGATGCCATCCAGCCATCTCATCCTCTGTTGTCCCCTTCTCCTCCTGCCCCCAATCTTTCCCAGCATCAGGGTCTTTTCTAATGAGTCAACTCTTCACACAAGGTGGCCAAAGTACTGGAGTTTCAGCTTTAGCATCATTCCCTCCAAAGAAATCCCAGGGCTGATCTCCTTCAAAATGGACTCGTTGGATCTCTTTGCAGTCCAAGGGACTCTCAAAGAGTCTTCTCCAACACCACAGTTCAAAAGCATCAATTCTTCAGCACTCAGCCTTCTTCACGGTCCAACTCTCACATCCATACATGACCACTGGAAAAACCATAGCCTTGACTAGATGGACCTTTGTTGGCAAAGTAATGTCTCTGCTTTTGAATATGCTATCTAGGTTGGTCATAACTTTTCTTCCAAAGAGTAAGCATCTTTTAATTTCATGGCTGCAATCACCATCTGCAGTGATTTTAGAGCCCCCAAAAGTAAAGTCTGACACTGTTTCCACTGTTTCCCCTTTGATTTCCCATTAAGTGATGGGACCAGATGCCATGATCCTCATTTTCTGAATGTTGAGCTTTAAGCCAACCTTTTCACTCTCCTCTTTCACTTTCATCAAGAGGCTTTTTAGTTCCTCTTCACTTTCTGCCATAAGGGTGGTGTCATCTGCATATCTGAGCTTATTGATATTTCTCCTGGCAATCTTGATTCCAGCTTGTGTTTCTTCCAGCCCAGCATTTCTCATGATGTACTCTGCATATAAGTTAAATAAGCAGGGTGACAATATACAGCCTTGATGTACTCCTTTTCCTTATTTGGAACCAGTCTGTTGTTCCATGTCCAGTTCTAACTGTTGCTTCCTGACCTGCATAGAGGTTTCTCAAGAGGCAGGTCAGGTGGTCTGGTATTCCCATCTCTTTCAGAATTTTCCACAGTTGATTGTGATCCACACAGTCAAAGGCTATGGCATAGTGAATAAAGCAGAAATAGATGTTTTTCTGGAACTCTGTTGCTTTTTCCATGATCCAGTGGATGTTGGCAATTTGATCTCTGGTTCCTCTGCCTTTTCTAAAACCAGCTTGAACATCTGGAAGTTCACGGTTCACGTATTGCTGAAGCCTGGCTTGGAGAATTTTGAGCATTACTTTACTAGAGTGTGAGATGAGTGCAATTGTGTGGTAGTTTGAGCATTTTTTGGCATTGCCTTTCTTTGGGATTGGAATGAAAACTGACTTTTCCAGTCCTGTGGCCACTGCTGAGTTTTCCAAACTAGCTGGCATATTGAGTGCAGCACTTTCACAGCATCATCTTTCAGGATTTGAAAGAGCTCAAGTCATTCAAATAGAATTTAAGGGCACACCCTCTAGACACATTTAGGTATAGAGTGTAACACGGGATTCATACACAAGCCAGCCAAGGGTTATGTCATCTTTGTTTTGAAATTACTGGTTTGTGGAGGTGACTGCATTGTCCACAGAGGGGAAAGTTGTGTGTGGAATGGGAAGAGGCTGGGAAGGGATCAGTAGATAGTCTTCTGGGTGCCAGGCACATACTGATATCATCTTCAATCTTCATAACAAAACCTGTGAAATTCTAGGCTTACATGAATGGGTAGGTGACTGTCCTATGTCCCACAGAATTATGAAATGGCAGAGCCAATAATCTTAACCAAGTCTGACTCCAAAGCCCACTTTTCCTAAAATGCTGTAGAAAGAGGAATGAGGGATTTAGAAAAAAATTCATTGAGGAATCCTACCATTGGAGGACATTAGGAGATATGTCTATATACTGAAATATATCCCTATGTTGTTCTTCTTTTTTCCTTAAATTTATTTTTTAATTAAGGGAAAATTGCTTTACTCTGTTGGGTTGGTTTCCGCCATACAACAATGCGAATCAGCCATAATTCTACAGATAGCCCCTCCCTTTTGAACTTCCTCTCCGCGCTCCACCACCATCCCACCCGTCTAGGTCATCACAGAGCACCAGGCTGGATTCCCTGTGTTATACAGCAACTTCCAGCAGCCATCTATTCCACATGACGGGGTGTGTACGTCAGTGCTGCTTGCTGCATCTGTCCCGTCCTCTTCTTTCCCTGCTGTACCCACAAGTCTGTTCTCTACAGATAAATGGATAAAGAGGTGGTACATACACACTGTGGAATATTACTCAGCTGTAAAATGAACAAGTCTGAGTCAGTGGCAGTGAGTGGATGAACCTATAGCCTGTTATATAGAGGAAAGTAAGACAGAAAGAGAAAAAACAAGTATCGTATATTAACTAACACCTATGTATGGAATCTAGAAAAATGGTACTGATGAACTTACTTGCAGGGAAGGAATGGAGACGCAGATGTAGAAAATGGACTTGAGTTTCTGTCTTTTGGAGTAGAGAATACTTCTTGAAGTACTTCTTAATATTTATTTCTAAAAACAAAAGGCTTTTAACAAAATGTGCAAATATTGACTCGACCATGAGCTGGCATACACAAGCAAATCTTTTTTATTTATTTTTATTGAGATACAGTTGATTTACATTACTAATTCCTATTTTACAGCAAAATGATTGGTTGTACACATACATGCATTCTTTTCCAGTATGGTTTATCAGAGGATTTTTTTTTTTTTTGGTGGTGGTATAGTCGCTAAGTCATGTCCAACTCTTGTGACCCCATGGACTGTAGCCTGCCAGGCTCCTTTGTCCATGGGATTTTCCAGGCAAGCATACTGGAGTGGATTGCCATTTCCTTCTCCGGGGGATCTTCCCTACCCAGGAATCGAACCCGGGTCTCCTGCATTGCAGGCAGATTCTTTATCGACTGAGCTATGAGGGAAGCCATGGAGGATAATCACTTTACAACATCGTGTTAGTTTCTGCTGTACAACAGATAATTTAAACACAGGGTGGGAAGGATGGTTAGTGTTCCAAACCCAGGGCTAGTCAAATTTATTCTTCTGGGTAAAAAACAATATAGAACCATTTAAAAATATATTTATTTATTTTATTTTATTTATCTGGCTGTGCCAGGTCTTAGCTGTGGCATGTGGGATCTTTAATTGTGGCATGTGAACTTTTAGCTGTGGCATGTGGGATTGAGTTCCCTGACCAGGGATTGAACCCGGGCCCCCTACTTTGCAAGTGCAGAGTCTTACCACTGGACTACTAAGGAAGTCCCTAGTATCACTGATGTGAGTGTGAATTCTGATGGCATCTGACAAGTTGAGTGGTCTAAGGCCAGTTCCCAAGCCTCTCCGAGGCTGTTTCATCATCTATAAAATGCAACTCATAGCCCCTACTTTGCAGACTTGGTAGTTTTTCAGTTGCAGAAAGTTGTGAGCAGATGCTAACTTCTTCCTTTCCCAGAATCCCTTGCTTCTCAGAAGCCAGTCTTCTGGTGCTGGTCAATGTGAAGAGCTGTTTCATGGAGCACCAGTCAGGGAAGGAGATGAGCCGGCTGTGTTCCCTGAAGAGTTTCCTATGAGGGATGATTTCTGTACTCAGCTCATCCACACCCAGCCTTCCCTTCACTTTCCCTTTTCCTGGCCATCTTGTGGGTCCCTTATGCCCCCTCCATAGACGCTCAGCAAAGAGAGAAATCAATAAATCAATGCTGCTGTGTTTTAGCCAAAGGGACATTTCAGTGGGCAGGAATTTGATCTGTTTGCTTGCGTATTTTGGACTGAGTGTGTGTGTGTGTGTGTGTGTGTGTGTGTGCGCGCGCTAAGTCACTGCAATCATGTCTGACTCTTTGTGACCCTATGGACTATGGCCTGATAGGCTCTTTATCCGTGGGATTTTCTAGGCAAGAACACTGGAAGGGGTTGCCATGCCCTCCTCCAGGGGATCTTCTTGACCCAGGGGTTGGATCCAAGTCTCTTATGTCTCCTGCACTTACAGGTGGGTTCTTTACCACTAGCACCACCTTGGCTGTGTGGGATTTCTTTTTGGACTCTCATCTTCACCTCCATCTCGAGCTGTGTGAAGTTCCCTGACTTCAGCTGATGCTCTCGTCCCAATGAAACAGGGGCTGGAACTCGCACCTCTGGCGGGATCACCCACTCTGATGGGGGGAGGAGTCAGCACCCCAGCCATGCACACGTGTCCCCACACAGGGCAAGGGGAGTGGCTGGCGTCTCTGGGTGTCTGGTCCATGCCTTCCTGGCACTCAGTCCTCAGGATAGGGCATCCCGTGAGCTGGTGGAGCCCAGTGCAGGCTTGGACTTGGGCTGAGCAATAGTAGTGGTGGTGGGGATTCTGTGGTGTACCCCCTCCTGTCTAGCCTGGGGCTCCCCACCCTCTGCTCTCCATCTCAACTATTTGGTGGTTTCTGAGCAGTCATTCTTCACCCTGCGTGTGTTTCCTACACTTTCTTTTCTTTAGTATTTGTTCATTTATCTGGCTGTGCTGGGTCTTAGGCACAGCACACATGATCTTTAGTTGCGGCACGTGGAATCTTTTAGTTGCAGCCTGTGAACTCTTGGTTGCGGCATGTGGGATCTAGTTCCCTGACCAGGAATCCAACCTGGGCCCCCTGCACTGGGGGCTCGGAGTCCCTACCTTCTTGCCAGGCTCTGACTCATTCTTCACCAGTCACCTGTCATATGCTAAGTCCCTTCAGTAGAGTCTGACTCTTTGTGACCACATGGACTGTAGCCCGCCAGGCTCCTCTGTCCATGGGGTTCTCCAGGCAAGAATACTGGAGTGAGTTGCCATTTCCTTCTCCAGGGGAGCTTCCTAACCCAGGGATCAAACCTGCGTCTCATGTCTCCTGCATTGGCAGGTGGGTTCTTTACTGCTAGTGCCACCTAGTGCTAGCATCTTGGGGATGCCTTTGCCACTTCCTTCCTGGCATCCTGCTTGGGGGAGGTAGCTGGCTCGCTCTGAGACTCCTTGGTGCCGAATCCTACCTTTTCTTGGTGTTCATTGCATGCATTATGGGAGTCTGCTGAGCCCTTAAAGGAAACCTTAAAGGAAAGGGTTTCACCTCGTCGATAGGCGCCCTCTCTTCTCTGCATTTCTGGCCCTTGCTCATCTCCCCTACTGTGCTCATCCCACTGGGATTTTCCCCATCTCTAGGTGGGCTGGTGCAGTTACCTTATGCCGACTGTCCAAACCAACCACCTGAGTGTCCATCCAGAATCAGATCTGACTGTGGTGCTCCTCTCAGAGGCTCTCGGGGGCTCCCTTCTACCCACAGGAGGCTGCATCAGCCTGAGTAAGGTAGGGTGACACTAAGACAGAGAACTGAGTGCCAGTAGTTTATTTGGGGGATGATGAGAACACAGGAGGAGAGGTGGGGACCTGAGATGGGGAAGGGGAGAATGTGCCTGTGAGCAGATCACCTGTGGGACACCTGAGGGACTGTAGCATGTGCCACAGAATTGTTACTAAAAAGGCTCTAAACCCAGGTTTTCTCCCCAAATCCCCATTGGTTATTGGCTGAGTATATTCCCAGGGGCGGTAATTACCTGCCCTGCACAGTGCCCAGTGGGCTCCACTGGCCTTGTGGGCAGAGAGTGCAGGTATGTGTGGGGAGAAACTCTATGTGGAACAGCAGGTACTGAGGGCCGTGGCAGGGCTGCTAACAGGATTCCCCACAGCCTGGCTCCTAAGACCTCATATGATGAGACCATTTCCAGACTTCCTCGCTCCTCTACCTGCACCAATGCCTGGGCTGCTATAGGTTCCTGCAGAGCTCAGCTGGTTATTTTTTGCCTTCATGCTGTTGCTCATGACATATCTTCTGCTTTGGATGCCTTCTCTCACATCTTCATCTGGCTAACATCTCCATTTTTTCCAGATTCATCATCACCTCCTCCAGAAGTACTTCTGTTTTTTTAAAAAATGTGCTTTCAACTATGGTTTATTATAGGCTATTGAATATAGTTCCCTGAGCTATATAGTAGGACCTTGTTGCTCATCCATTCTATATATAATCATTTGCTAATCCCAAACTCCCAATCCATCCCTACCCCACCCCCTTACCCACTTAGCAAGCTCAAGTCTGTTTTCTTTGAGTCTGTTTCTGTTTGGTGGATGAGTTCCTTTGTATCATGTTTTAGACTCCGCATATAAGTGGTATCACGGGATAGTTGTCTTTCTCTACCTGCTTCACTTGGTATGATAGTCTGTAGGTATGTCCACTTTGCTGCGCACGGCATTATTTCATTCATTTTCATGGCTGAGTAGTATTCCACTGTTTATATACTACATCTTTATCCCTTCATCTGTTGATGGACATTGAGGTTGTTTTTGTGTCTTGGACATTTTGAACAGTGCTGCAGTGAACACTGGGGTGCAGGGATCTTTTTGAATTATGCTTTTCTCTGGATATGTGAACCCGTGTGGGATTGCTGGATCATATGGTAACTCTGTGTTCAGTTATTTAAGGAAAGTCCATACTGTCCTCCATAGTGACTACATCAGTTTACATTCCAACCAACAGCCCAGGAGGAGGATTCCCTGTTCCAGGCAGCCCTTCTTGATGAACTGCTTCCCCAGCCTGGTTTAGATTCCCTTTTTGTAGCAGCTTGCATGCATCTGCCTCCCTTACCAGACCTTGGGAGCTACAGCACATGTCTCCATGTGATTCCTCTTCGAGCCTCTTGTAATGAGTGACTGTGTGGCCCAGTGCATAGTAGGCCCTTACTAAATAATGTGTCGAATTGAACTGTTCATCTGTGGTTCATTGTTTAGCACACAGTTGAGACTCTATACTTGTGTCCTGAGCTGAATTAATCTTTGCCACACTTCCCCTTTTCTTTCTTTCTTTTCTTTTCTTGTTTTTTTTTGGCCACACCATGTGACTAGTGGGATCTTAGTTCCCTGAACAGGGATTGAACCCATGCCCTCTGCAGTGGAAATACAGAGTCCTAACCACTGGACCACTAGGAAGCCCCCTTGCCCTTCCCATGCACCCCCCTCCACCGCCAACACTTCCTCTTTTCAGAAGCAGAAAGGGAATAAGCATGAGTTCTTCCCCTACTCCAGGGTGCTTTTCTGTTCAGAGAGATTAAACTGAAATTGGTGACAAGGGAGAGGCCCAGAAGCCATAGGAGACAGACAGCGTCAGGGAAACAGACACACAATATGTGCATGTGCAGAGAAATGTAGACAGATTCCTCCCATCCCTCTACACACAGAGAACTCAACAGACAGATCGAGAGGGATTGGGCCCTTGTTGTTGTCGTTCAACTTCTAAGTCGTGTCTGAATCTTTGTGACTCTATGGACTGCAGCACGCCAGGTTTCCCAGTCCTCACTATCTCCCGGAGTTTGCTCAAATTCATGTCCCTGAGTCGGTGATACCATCCAACTATCTCATCCTCTGTCGGCCCCTTCTCCTCTTGCCCTCAATCTCTCTTAGCCTCAGGGTCTTTTACAGTGAGTTGGCCCGTGAGAAAGGGAAAAATGGACTGACAGACAGGAATGAATGGAAAGAAGGACAAAGGAGAGATAGAAAAAGAGAATAGAAGGTGGAGGAGGGAAGGAGAAAATTAGGGCCAATAGTGTGCTAATTGGGAAAGTAGTGAGTAAAAGCCCCAGAAGGGAGGCTTCCCACCGCTCAGGGCAGCAGAGATGGAGGCTGGGGCCATAGCTGTGAGTTCTTCAGACCCATGGCTGATCTAGGGGTGCAGGTAGATGCAGGGGGTGAGACACACCAGGGGCCCTCCAGAGCCACATGCCCTTGGTGCCAAGGGCATGGTGGCACCTCCTTCAGTGGCGGGTGGTGTGTGCTGTGCCCAGGGCCGTCTCTGCACCTTCTTTCAGAGGCTCAAACCCACAAGGAACAAGCAGAGGGAGGTGCTGGCTGCCACGTGTCTGCCCTTGGCCTCGTGCTGTTGGATTTGCAGTGTCTCATGAAAGAATAATCACCTACATCAATTTTTAAAGCTGCCTAATGCTTCGCTCAGCCCAGCTGTCTAGAAGTTTGCAAAGCAGGCAGGCAGCAAAGCTCCCTGCGAGAAAGCCAAGAGACACGACTGAGTGTCAGGTACGTGGATGTTGTTGCCATGGCCCTGGGTGGTTCCTGGCTGTTGTCATGGAGTTGGGGAGGGCAGAGAAGTGGTCCCACCCATTGTCTGGGTCAGAGGGCAGGAGCTGAGAGACCAGAACCTCATGAGGACTGAAGGCCCCATATCCTAGCAACCAGTCCCATTTCTGGCCATTCCGGAAGCTCACTTAGTTATCGCCTTAAGAATTTTATATCAAGATAACAAATCTTTATAATAAAGTTTCTCTGTTAGAATACTGGAGTGGTCTCTGTCTCCTGACGGGAACCTGGCACATGCTCACATGGAATTCTTGGGAAGTGATGTCAAATCAGAGTGTCTATTACTTGTGGAGAAAATCCACAATGTTCCATTAAGGAGTATTACCTTGTTTTATTACTGCTATTTTGATCACTAAGGCTATAGCAGCAGCTGCTGCTTGGGTGATAACAATTCCTCACATACCAACAGCATCTCATGGTTCACAAACCCTGCCGGCCCCCTTTCCTCTCTTGTTTTCCACGATAGCTTTGTGTGCTAAGAAATGTTATCTGCAGCGACTTCCTGGAAGGACAGTGACTTGCCCACAGTCATAGCTAGTCACATATGACTGGGTTCCAAAGTAATTTTTAAAAAGAAATTCCAGTTCTTTTTACCTTCCAGTTTTTCTTGAGTTGAATTCACCTGCAGGCAAGCAAAAGTTACCTTCCTTTTCTTTTTGGCTTCCTACCTGGCCTCCCCAGCTCTCTGCTGTCTAAGCTTTTGAGCGTTATCTAGCTTTCCTGGATGAAAATGGACACAGAGATGCTTGGTCTAGGGGAATAGTCTCTCTGGATCCTGTCCATTCAGCCAGACATCTCCTTAATGCTGGCAGGTCTCACATTTCCAGTGAGTTTGCATTTAAACTAAAAGCTTTCTAGAACCTTGGGCTTAGACCTGGTGTACTTAAAAGGCACTTCCCAGAACACTCAATTTTATTAATACCGTAAAATACATTAAATAGCTGGATCATTTCACATTCAGAAGCCATCTCCAATTTGAACTGCTTTATTTGGATGGTGCCTAAGTATTCCTGTAAATGATGTTGCTGGCCGCATTGAGGGGGCACGCTGGAAAGATGGAGGCCCCTCATTCTTTCTCCCCTTCCTCCCTCCCTCCCTTCTTCCCTCTCTCTTTCATTCTCTGTCTCTCTCCCTCCCTCCCTCTATCTTTCTTTTTCTTTCTGCTTTATTGTGATAGAAGTGATCTAAAAACCGCACATCTTTAGTGTATACAAGTTGATGAGTTTGCACATATGATACACCCTGTGATAGCATTACTACCAAAAAGTAAGTTGTGTGTTTGAGAGAGTTGTTCTCTTGTGTTTCTTTGAGTCTCTTTGCTTTTCTGTTGTTGTAGGAATGCTTAACATGAAATCTACTCTCGTAAATGTTTAAGTGCACAACACAGTATGTTACTTGTTGGCACTATGTTGACCAGAAATCTCTGGAACACATTCATCTTGTATAACTTTAACTTTGTACCATTGAACAACAACTCCCCATTTCCTCCTTCCCCTGTCCTCTGAAAACCACCATTCGATATAGCTATTCATTTTCTTACAATTTTGTGGGTTGGCTGAGCTCAGCTGGAAAGTTCTTCTGCTTTACGTGGTGTTGGCTGGGGTCACCATGTGTCTTTGTTCAGCTGGGGGTTTAGCTGCAGCCAGCATGTCCAAGGTAGGCTCCCTAATGTGTCTGGTGCCTCAGCTCAGGCATCTAGAGTGGCTGGCAGCTGGTGAGGGCTCACTCTCCAGGTGTTCACGCATCATTTCTTCACACAGCTCTTGGATCCTAAGAGAATGAAAATGGAAACCGTCAGATCTCTTGAGGCCTGTACTCCAGAGTTTGTATAACATTACTTTTGTCGTGGTATAATGGTTGGAAGATGTCCCAGGGCCAGACTCAAGTTTAAAGGAAATGGAATGCCCCTCTTGATAGGAAGAGTGCCATCTGGGACGGGCAGACAGCTGGCTGTCATCACTGCAGACAGTTGACCCCAGCTGCACACTTATCCTCCCGCTCCATGTGAAAAGCAAGTTTCATTTCAACCATGTAGCATCTGAGGTCATCCAAGAAAATGAAAGGGACTGCGCAGGGGGTTTGAAGGCTTTACCAACACTCAGAGGCTATGTTCCCACTGAAGGCCATGACATTTTTGCCAGAGAATCTGCCAGTCCCGGCTCGAGGAAAAGCAAGTAAAAGCAGCTTGCTTGGCTCTAGACAGTACGTTTTATTTATTTCTGAGAAGTCATCTAGAAATGGAACACCATACGATGTGAAAACATATCTTTAAATGTGGTGCACTTAAATCCAAAGCTAGGTAATGAATTTTGTTTCATCAGTAAAGCTTCAATCTCTTTGATGAGCACTTGCGACAAAAACAGAAAACAAAAGGCATAAAATTACCATGGTGATGGCTAATTGTGGTGAGTCTGCTTCAGTTCACAGAACTGCAAATAACATTCCGATAGGCTAAAGTGCTAAGATACAGAAAGGATTGTTCTGCTTAAAATGTTGTGAAAATCGCAGTCTGCTCTGATTAAGATAACATTAAAAATATTAGCAAATTAAGCATTGTTTAACAGTGAAGAGGAAAAGAAAATCATTTTCACCCAAAGCTCTTTGGGAATCTGATTTATGAAGATGGTGTGAGGGGCTGGAATGTGGTTGATATTTGCTCTGTTCTGGAGAGAAATTTGAAACATAGTATGGATCTTTGGGGTCCTCTTAGCTCCCTCTCAGCAGCTCTTTTTACGATGGCATCCTCTTTCCCAGATGCCCAGACATCTCCTCAGTAACTGGCATCATTAGGGGAACTAGAGGAAAAACAAAGAGACAGACCCTACCTGTCAGGAGAAATACCAGCCTGAACTTTACTGTCGTGCCCAGGAGGCCTTGACACCTGCCAACTTTGGGCAAACAATTTCCCTCTGCGAAATTGGTAAGAGCTGTAACACAAATAACACTCTCACCAGTAGTTACAGAAAGTATTGTTCTGTTGAAAAGGTTGTGAAAAATAGTCAGCTCCATGAGACTTAATCTCTTCCTTTGTAAAATGGGGAGGCTATGTACCTTGAATAGATAAGTGGATGTCAAGTATCCAGTACATAACTGTTGTTTAGGGTCAGTGATATTGGAAAAGGCCAGTGTACATGAAGCAATGGAAGAGTGTGCCCAACTATAGTTTAGACTTTAAGTTCTGGAAAGATTTAGGAACTTTCCTGGAGGCCCAGTGGTTAAGGCCTCGCCTTCCAATGTAGGGGGTGTGGGTTCAATCCCTGATGGGGGAACTAAGGTTACCACATGCCTTGAGGCTGAAAAACCAAAGCATAAAACAGAAGCAATATTGTAACAAAGTCAATAAAGAATTTAAATATGGTCCTCATGAAAAAAATTATCAAAATAAGTTTAGAAAAGAAGAGGCTTGAGCTGGGCTTGACAGGCGGCGGAGAGGATGCTCTCAGAAGGTATCTTTGGAGGGGAGACTTGGGGATAGAATACAGCACACTGGTGGGCCATGGAGAGACTTTAATGATTTGTATGAATGAAATGGAGACTCACGTTGGGATCTGGGACCAGGAAACCCAGACCCAGGAGTCTACCTAACAAGGAGACTTCACTCCGAACGCCCTTAGGAAACTGCGTCTCTTCTCAGCTCTTTCAGATTTGTGTGATGTTACCTCCTGCCCCACTCCTGCACCAAATCCATTTCAGCTTCCTTTTTTCTCTCTTTTTCCAAACCACTCTCTCATCTTCACTCTGTAGTGGGCCGTTTATTTCCAAGTGCAATTAAAGGACTGGGCCAGAAAATAAATAGAGCACATCTTGCCAACTCTACCTGCAAATGCATTACATTTGTTTAACTGTGACTCTGATTTGGAATGACCTGAAAAGGAAGGGGTGACAGTGATTGGGTGGTGGCAGAGCCATCCGTTACCTTGCTGGGAGCCAGGAAAGGGAGCCAGTGGAACTCTTTGTGGAAGGATGAACCATGAAGCAAACAGTAATTCGAGATGAATACTTGTTCTTCATGCCTGGGTTGTGATTTACACGTGTTTCGAATGCTCTCACCGCCAGGAACTCATGTAATTTTTAGGACAACCCTATGAGGTTGTGAAAGTAAATGGTGTCCTTATTTTACACACGAGGGACCTGAAATGGGAAGAAAAAGAGGGCTCGCCCAAAGTTACACAGCAGGCAGATGGCGGAGGGAAATGGAGATTCAGGACATCTGTTATCTCACCCATCACATGTCTGTTAGGTGTTTACTGACCCCCTGCCTCCCTGTCCTGGTGGTGGGCCAGAAGATGCTGCATTAGAGATGGAGTAATTGGGAAACCAGTCAGAAGGCTTAAAAAAAATTATTTATTTGGCTGAGCTGGGTCTTAGTTGTGGCACTCAGGATCTTCGATCATTGTTGCGGTGTTAGAACTCTTAGTTGTATCATGTGGGATCTAGTTCCCTGACCAGGGATTGAACCTGGGCCCCCTGCATTGGGAGCTCAGAGTCTTAGCCACTGGACCACCAGGGAAGTCCTCAGAGGCTTTTCTGGTGACCCAGACGTGAGGTGAGGAGGGCCCATGTGATTCTAGACCTTCACTCTCTCCCACAAGCCCTCTGGGCATTGTTTCCTCAGCCTCCTCACTTCCTTCTGCCCCCTCCTTAAGCATCAACATCTCTCAGTGTTTGCTCCTGTCTCTAGTTTCTTCTCAGTCTCCATGGGTGATGCCACCTCCAGCCTGGCTTTTATCTTCAATTCCAAATTCACATCCTCAGCTGGACACATCTCCCAAGCTCAAGATCCATTCAAGACACTTGCATAACTCACAAATCTCACCCTTTCTCTTATGAATCATATAGTATCCCTGATTCCTTCTCTCTCCTGATTTCTAACTCTCCCTCTCCAGTAAATCCTTCTCATTAATGTTTAAAATGCTCAAATTTCTCCTACTAAAACTAAGACATCTAGGACCTATTATATAGCACAGGAGATTATACTCAATATCTTGTAATAACCTAATAATCCTGGACTCCCCACCTAAGTGAATGGCCTGACTAACCACCAGTTGCTCCACTAGAAATCTCTGTGTCATCATTGATTCTCCGCTTTCCACCACATGTGTGTGTTAGTCTCTCAGTAGTGTCCAGCTCTTTGTGACCCTGACAAGCATCTCTGTCTATAGAATTATTCAGGCAAGAATACTGGAGTGGGTAGTCATTCCCACATCCAGGGGATCTTCCTGACCCAGGGATCGAATCCAGGTCTCCCTCATTGCAGGCAGATTCTTTGCCATCTGAGCCACCAGTGAAGCTGAGTCCCATCTCCTTAATAGCTTTTGGATATATGCTCTTCTTCTGGACCCCACTTTACCTATCTTAGTCAAGAGATTCTTTTGTTGGAAGCCTACCGCCAGTTTCTAATTTGCGTTCCTGACTCCAACCTCTTCTTCCTTTCCCTTCCTACAATACTAATAGCCATATTGTTTCCTTTTCAAAGTTTCCATGGTTTTCCATTTAGGTGAAATATCAAATCTAAAACTCCTAATATTCCTCTCATGTAGATCATTGCTAACAAGTCCCGTTTTCGCTTCCTCTTTTGCTCTCCCCTCTCTCTGTTCCTGACATAATGATGCTCTTCCTATGGTCCTCAAATGTTGCTAGGCTTGCTTGGGCCACTGTATTTTTATCAAAGCTATTGTTTTTTCCAATAGTCATGTATGGATGTGAGAGTTGGACCATAAAGAAGGCTGAGTGCCAAAGAATTGATGCTTCAAACTGTGGTGCTGGAGAAGACTCTTGAGAATCCCTTGGACTGCAAGGAGATCAAACCAGTCAATCTTAAAGGAAATCAACCTGAGTATTCATTGGAAGGACTGATGCTAAAGCTGAAGCTTCAATACTTTGGTCACTTGATGCAAAGAGCTGACTCATTTGAGAAGACCCTGATGCTGGGAAAGATTGAGGGCAGGAGGAGAAGAGGGTGGCAGAGGATGAGATGATTAGATAGCATCATTGACTCAGTGGACATGAGTTTGAGCAAACTCTGGTAGATAGTGAAGGACAGCAGAGCCTGGGATGCTGCAGTCCATGGGGTCACAAAGTTGGGCACAACTTAGCAACTGAACAACAACAGCCTCATTCTTCCTGGGGTGACCTTCTTGTTCACCTGCAAACACTCCCCTATCCTTCTAGCTGACCTTCCTGACATCACCTCCTTCTCCTGGGGAGCTTTTTTGTCCCCTCACTCCAACTCCCACCCCATAGGCATATTGCACAGTACCTCTTTTCAGTTGCTCTGAACACTTTTTATATACCTGTTTTAAAATGAGTACTTATTTCTGAGTTTGAATTCCCAGTAGAAGGGTATCAGCAGTGCTTCGAACAGTTATGCCTGACTGGCAGTCAATCAGTGATTTTTTAAAATATTTTTTGTGACATGGCCCATTTGGAAAGACTTCATTGAATCTGTTACAACATTGCTTCTGTTGTTTATGTTCTGTTTTTTTTTTTTTTTGGCCATGAAGCATGTGGGATCTTATCTCTCTGAGCAGGGATCAAACCCGCACCTCCTGGACCACCAGGGAAGTTCCAGTGATTTTTAAATACATGAATATGTTTTCCTCAAATGAGGTCATTGGTTGTGGGCTAGAGGAACTCACCCACTTAAGGCTAATTTGTGTAAACAGGGTTTGTGGAAAGGTTCCTGGGAAATCCCATGAAACTGAACTGTAGGTGGGTCAGCTGGGCTTTGCAATGTCTTAGAAGTCATCAGGGAGCTGCTTTCTCTTTTTCTGGAGCTTCATTCCTTTTTTTTTTTTAAAAAAACGAGGACTCTAAAGTTTCATTCTGAAATTATCTCTGGCCATGGTAATAAAATGCAACAAATATTCTCTGAATAGTCTTACTCCTGTCATCAGGTGTGCATTACATACAGCATCATAGAACTGGCCACTAAAATTAAAACCCACTAGAACGTCTTTTATGTTAAGTGGCGACAGCAGCATCTCACAGGAATTTTTACATGCATGTATACACTGTCCCGCATGCAACCATTTTCACACGTGGAGCTTTGCTCTTTCTCGTCTGCTCCTATCTGCACATCTTTGCTCATGTCCTTGACAAGTCTGGAAGTCTCTGAAGCTCCATAACTGACCTGCACCCAACTTGGGTCATTGTCTGTCCTTGTCACATGCCGCAGTACCAACTTCTGGGACCTTCAACAGTCCCTGTATCTCACTCCAGGTTATCTAGAAAAGTTTTTGGTTCCTGGCCAGCCAGTAGCATGGCTAGCTTTGAATTGGTTCTGTTCAAAGTCTCTTGGCCTGAAGCTGTAGGCTGGCATGAAGTCTCCAAGAAGGGATGTGCGAGGGGCAGGAAAATTGATTGGCTGTGAAAGATGGAGCAGAATCCTAGTTTTGTGACTTGCTTATCAGGACCGCCACAGCTTCAAGGGATGTGAATAGCTGAAGCCACAGACAGTTGGTTCTCCAAGCCTTCAGAGTGTCAGAATCTGATGTTGACCTTGGCCCTATACCAATTCCAGCTGCTTCATCCTATCTCTAGCCTTAAGGCCTTTCAACCCAGCAAAACAGCCTCACATATGACATCCAGTAGAAACCAACTGGTAACTCAACAAAGGTGTGGCTGGACTTTCAGGTGTTCCTTTGAACTGGGTTTACTTATCCAAAAGTGATTCTGGGAAGACAGCATGCTTTGTCCTTTTTGTAACATTTAAAAAATATTTATTTATTTTGCTGCACCGGGTCTTAGGTGCAGCCTGTGGGATCTTTAGTTGCGGCATGTGAACTCTAAGTTACGGAAAGAAAGTGAAGTCGCTCAGTCGTGTCTGACTCTTTGCGACCCCATGGACTGTAGCCTACCAGGCTCCTCCCTCCATGGGATTCTCCAGGCAAGAGTACTGGAGTTGGCTGCCATTTCCTTCTCCAGGGGATCTTCCCGACCCAGGGATCGAACCTGGGTCTCCTGTATTCTACGCAGACGCTTTAACCTCTGAGCCACCAGGGCTAAGTTACGGCATGTGGGATTTAGTTCCCTGACCAGGGATCGAACACGGGCCCCCTGTGTTGGGAGTGTGGAATCTTAGCCACTGGACCACCAGAGAATCTCAGTGTGCTTTGTCCTGAACTGTCATTTCTGGCAGAAGTAGCTCTAAATACAGGTACAAGAAGGGGCTTCACTCTCTGGCTGGACCTTGCATTCTCCAACCTTTCCCCAGTGAGTCACTTTTCTGGATTTAAAAGTATCAAGAAGTGAGACCATAGCTGTGGAGTCTGTTTTTCTTTTATTGAGAATCTTTGCAAACCTCTATTTTTCCTTCTCTGATTATGCAGAATAATTTCCAAGGGAACACATTTAGAGAGCTGAGTTTTCTAGATGCATTTTAGGCTTTTGGTGCAAACAAATCCTGGGACATCTCATTTATTGTGTCCAGCCAGTAAGCAAGTGTATCTTTTGACTCAGGGCTTCCTGAGCCTCTACGCTATCAGATAAGGACAAAAAAAAAAAAAAAAAGTATGTGTTTGAGGTCCAGATGTGGTGAAATTGATGTTACCAAGCAGACACATTGAAACCATACTCACAGAAAACTAGCCAATCTAATCACACTAGGACCACAGCCTTGTCTAACTCAATGAAACTAAGCCATGCCCTGTGGGGCAACCCAAGACGGGCGGGTCATGGTGGAGAGGTCTGACACAATGTGGTCCACTGGAGAAGGGAATGGCAAATCACTTCAGTATTCCTGCCTTGAGAACCCCATGAACAGTATGAAAAGGCAAAATGATAGGATACTGAAAGAGGAACTCCCCAGGTCGGTAGGTGCCCAATATGCTACTGGAGATCAGTGGAGAAATAACTCCAGAAAGAATGAAGGGATGGAGCCAAAGCAAAAACAATACCCAGTTGTGGATGTGACTGGTGATGGAAGCAAGGTCCGATGCTGTAAAGAGCAGTACTGCATAGGAACCTGGAATGTCAGGTCCATGAATCAAGGCAAATTGGAAGTGGTCAAACAAGAGATGGCAAGGGTGAACGTCGACATTCTAGGAATCAGCGAACTAAAATGGACTGGAATGGGTGAATTTAACTCAGATGACCATTATATCTACTACTGAGCGCAGGAATCCCTTAGAAGAAATGCAGTAGCCATCATGGTCAACAAAAGAGTCCAAAATGCAGTACTTGGATGCAATCTCGAAAACGACAGAATGATCCTTGTTCATTTCCAAGGCAAACCATTCAATATCACAGCTATCCAAGTCTATGCCCCAACCAGTAATGCTGAAGAAGCTGAAGTTGAACGGTTCTATGAAGACCTACAAGACCATTTAGAACACCCCCAAAAGATGTCCTTTTCATTATAGGGGACTAGAATGCAAAAGTAGGAAGTCAAGAAACACCTGGAGTAACAGGCAAATTTGGCCTTGGAATGTGGAATGAAGCAGGGCAAAGACTAATAGAGTTTTGCTAAGAGAACGCACTGGTCATAGCAAACACCCTCTTCCAACAACACAAGAGAAGACTCTACACATGGACATCACCAGATGGTCAACACCGAAATCAGATTGATCATATTCTTTGCAGCCAAAGATGGAGAAGCTCTATACAGTCAACAAAAACAAGACCTGGAGCTGACTGTGGCTCAGATCATGAACTCCTTATTACCAAATTCAGACTTAAATTGAAGAAAGCAGAGAAAACCGCTAGACCATTCAGGTATGACCTAAATCAAATCCCTTATGCTTATATAGTGGAAGTGAGAAATAGATTTAAGGGCCTAGATCTGATAGATAGAGTGCCTGATGAACTATGGAATGAGGTTCGTGACATTGTACAGGAGACAGGGATCAAGACCATCCCCATGGAAAAGAAAAGCAAAAAAGCAAAATGGCTATCTGGGGAGGCCCTACAAATAGCTGAGAAAAGAAGAGAAGTGAAAAGCAAAGGAGGAAAGGAAAGATATAAGCATCTGAATGCAGAGTTCCAAAGAATAGCAAGAAGAGGATAAGAAAGCCTTCTTCAGGGATCAATGCAAAGAAATGGAGAAAAACAACAGAATGGGAAAGACTAGAGATCTCTTCAAGAAAATTAGAGATACCAAGGGAATATTTCATGCAAAGATGGGCTCGATAAAGGACAGAAATGGTATGGACCTAACAGAAGCAGAAGATATTAAGAAGAGGTGGCAAGAATACACAGAAGTGTACAAAAAAGATCTTCACGACCCAGATAATCACGATGGTGTGATCACTCATCTAGAGCCAGACATCCTGGAATGTGAAGTCAAGTGGGCCTTAGAAAGTATCACTATGAACAAAGCTAGTGGAGGTGATGGAATTCCAGTTGAGCTATTTCAAATCCTGAAAGATGATGCTGTGAAAGTGCTGCACTCAGTATGCCAGCAAATTTGGAAAACTCAGCAGTGGCTTCAGGACTGGAAAAGGTCAGTTTTCATAAAATCCCAAAGAAAGGCAATGCCAAAGAATGCTCAAACTACCACACAATTGCACATATCTCACATGCTAGTAAAGTAATGCTCAAAATTCTCCAAGCCAGGCTTCAGCAATATGTGAACTGTGAACTTCCAGATGTTCGAGGTGGTTTTAGAAAAGGCAGAGGAACCAGAGATCAAACTGCCAACATCTGCTGGATCATGGAAAAAGCAACAGAGTTCCAGAAAAACATCTATTTCTGCTTTATTGACTATGCCAAAGCCTTTGACTGTGTGGATCACAATAAACTGTGGAAAATTCTGAAAGAGATGGGAATACCAGACCACCTGACCTGCCTCTTGAGAAATCTTTATGCAGGTCAGGAAGCAACAGTTAGAACAGACTGGTTCCAAATAGGTAAAGGAGCATGTCAAGGCTGTATATTGTCACCCTGCTTATTTAACTTCTATGCAGAGTACATCATGAGAAACGCTGGACTGGAAGAAACACAAGCTGGAATCAAGATTGCTGGAAGAAATATCAATAACCTCAGATATGCAGATGACACCACCCTTATGGCAGAAAGTGAAGAGGAACTAAAAAGCCTCTTGATGAAAGTGAAAGAGGAGAGTGAAAATGTTGGCTTAAAGCTCAACATTCAGAAAACGAAGATCATGGCATCTGGTCCCATCACTTCATGGGAAATAGATGGGGAAACAGTAGAAACAGTGTCAGACTTTATTTTTTTGGGCTCCAAAATCATTGGAGATGGTGACTGCAGCCGTGAAATTAAAAGGCGCTTACTCCTTGGAAGGAAAGTTATGACCAACCTAGATAACATATTCAAAAGCAGAGACATTACTTTGCCAACAGAGGTCCATCTAGTCAAAGCTATGGTTTTTCCTATGGTCATGTATGGATGTGAGAGTTGGACCGTGAAGAAGGCTGAGTGCTGAAGAATTGATGCTTTTGAACTGTGGTGTTGGAGAAGACTCTTGAGAGTCCCTTGGACTGCAAGGAGATCCAACCAGTCCATTCTGAAGGAGATCAACCCTGGGATTTCTTTGGAGGGAATGATGCTAAAGCTGAAACTCCAGTGCTTTGGCCACCTCATGCGAAGAGCTGACTCATTGGAAAAGACTCTGATGCTGGGAGGGATTGGGGGCAGGAGGAGAAGGGGATGACAGAGGATGAGATGGCTGGCTGGATGGCATCACCGACTCGATGGACGTGAATCTGGGTAAACTCTGGGAGTTGGTGATGGACAGGGAGGCCTGGAGTGTTGCGATTCATGGGGTCGCAAAGAGTCGGACATGACTGAGCAACTGAACTGAACTGAACTGAACTGAAGCTCTAGTTGGACATTTGGATGTAGGGCTTTATGTCCAATTAAAGAACTATCTTTTTGGATATTATTTGGGCATCGAGGGGCAGGAGAATCAGGCTGAAAAGAAAACTTTTCAGGGAAAATTACTGAACCTCTCAGATTCTCAGTTTCTTCCTTTCTCCCTCCCCCCCCTCTTTCTTTTACAAATATTTCTATATTTGACTGCACTGGTCTTAGTTGTGGCACATAGGATCTTTTACTTGCATCATGTGGGATCTAGTTCCCTGACCAGGGGTTGAACCCAGGCCCCTGCATTGGGAGCACAGAGTCTTAGCCACTGGACCACTAGGGACATTCCAACAGTTTCTTTCTTTATGACTTGTGGACCATAAGGAATATAATGTCTTGGGTGTGGTAGCTGTAATAAAGTCAGCTAAAGAAGATGAAGACTGCTGCTGATCCTTCAACTGTCCCTGGTAATCAATATGGTGAAAACTGTGCTAATTCCCAGGACACCAGAGCACCAGTGAACACACTGAAGGAGAAGCTTGAAATCTGGTGAGCTCCACACTGCAGGCGAAAACCAAGCCCATCTGGGTGCTATACCTGCATTACAATGTTCTGTGGCCATGCAGACAGACCAAACTCTGCCTAGAAAGAAGTTAAGCAGGTTTTCTTGTAATTAAGACAATTTTACTGCCACACGGCTCAGAAATTTTAATGTGCTAATAATATTATTAAATCTGTAGGTGCATATAGTATCTAGTACTTACCATCCTTGTCTTGTGATACAATCTTTTTCTTTCATTTCATTAGAACAACTTACAAGGTTGTCATTATAGGAAACACAGACATAAAATAACTGCGGAACAACTGAGTTCAATTGCAGGAGATGAGACAGCGTTTGTGTGCCAGGCAGAACTCCTTTAGAGGTAAGAGAGAGGTTAGAGATTAAGACCCGGCTTTAGCTAGCCTAAGTTAAAAATGAAATCTATTGACGTAGGGGACTTGGAAGACCGAGGAGAGTTCTGGCTTTCGGTGCAACATAATCAAGGTGTTCAGAGAACATAGTTGGATTTCTCTGTTCTTTTTATCATGAGACAAGCTCTGTTCATGTACCATGTATCTTAAGTTGGGATTCCAAGAAGCAGATTTTTTCTTTTAGAATTTGCTTTTCCTTTTTTAAAAAACTTATTTTTAATTGCAGGATCATTGCTTTCCAATGTTGTGTTGGTTTCTGCTGTACAACAGTGTGAATCAGCTGCGAGTGGATATATATTCCCTTCTTGAGCCTCCCTCCCCGCTACCCCCATCCCACCCCTCTAGGTCAGCAGAGCTGAGCCCCCTGTGCTATACAGCAGCTTCCCAGGAGCTGTCTGTGTTACACGCAGTAGCATATATATGGCAATGCTACTCTCTTAGTTTGTCCCACATTCTCTTTCCCCTGGAAGCAGACTCTTGAATGGAGAGTTGCATAAAGATTTATTGGGCAGAGCTCTTGGAACCTGTACCTGTGGGGAACTGAGAAAGCCATGACTAGGCAAAGAAAGATGCTCACATCTGAAGGGGTTGCAAACTGAAGCCTTGCCTCATCCTACAGGAAGCTCTAGAAGCCTTCAAAGTGGTCTCCATATTGAAGCAAAGAGTCCATGGCGTTGTATCTCTCTATTAGCAGAGCATTGGTTATGAGCCACTCTCTGGAAGGAGACATAACTTTGATGAAGTGTTTCATTGTGGCCGAGAGCAATTCCAGGTGAGCAATTCCAGCTCTGAGCAATTCCAGCTCTGAGCAATCAGCAGCCAGCGCTCTGGCAGTTGGGGAAATGAGTGGCTTTACTTGAAAAGGGTAGCTGGACAGTGCATCACAGGTCCACTAAACTCAACCAACATGGCCCTGCCAGCTCAGGACAGAACCTTCTTAGTATGTCAGAGGGAGAGATTTTCCTTTCAGGTGCTGTTTGTGAAAAGGGAAGTTCATTGCTCAGCCTGGGTTCTTACTGCCCTTGTGATGGAGGAAGAGAAGTCACGTGATTGATGCACCATATGAGGGAGAGAAAATCCCCAAGGGGAATACAGATACAGAGATAGTAAAGGGACAAAAAAGGAATGAATTAAAGCCTTCAAAATCTCATTGTTCCGAAGGATGAGAAAGCATATCCACAAGTGATGAGTAATAGCACAAAAGATTTTATGGCAGATACTTCCAAAAAGTATGACCAAGGGCCACTTAGACTTCTTGTTTTATTGGTCAAGATGGAGAAGGGAAATTTGTTTCTAATTTGCAATTGCACTTACTTCTAAATCTTTATTATACGTTTTAATTGTGAAGATAATTCTACATATACCATATGTGTAGGCTGGTTTTGAGTTGGTAATGCTGTCTAACCATCTCATCCTCGCCGCCCCCTTATTCTTTTACCTTCAGTCTTTCCCACATCAGGGTGTTTTCCAATGAGTCGGCCCTTTGAATCAGGTGTCCAAAGTATTGGAGCTTTAGCTTCAGCGACAGTGCTGCAATGAATATTCAGGGTTGATTTCTTTTAAGATTGAGTCTTCTCCAGTACCGCAATTTGAAAGCATCAGTTCTTCAGGGTTCAGCCTTCTTTATGGTCCAACTATCACATCCATACATAACTACTAGAAAAGCCATATCTTTGAATTGATGGGCCTTTGTTGGCAAAGTGATATCTCTGCTTTTTAATATGCTGTCTGGGTTTGTCATAGCTTTCTCTCTAAGGAGCAAACATCTTTAAATTTCATGACTGTAGTCACCATATGCAGTGATATTGGAGTCTAAGAAAATAAAATCTGTAACTGCTTCCACTTTTCCCCTTTTATTTGCCATGAAGTGATGAGACTGGATGCCATGATCTTAGTTTTTTAAATGTTGAGTTTCAAGCCAGCTTTTTCACTCGCCTCTTTCACCTTCATCAAGAAGTCACTCAGTCGTGTCTGACTCCTGTCGACCCCATGGACTGTAGCCTACCAGGCTCCTCCATCCATGGGATTTTCCAGGCAAGAAAACTGGAGTGGGTTACCATTTCCTTCTCCACATTCTTTCTTTCTTTCAACTTCATCAAAAGCTCTTTAGTTCCTCCTCACTTTCTGCTGTTAGAGTGGTATCATATGCATGGACTTCCCTAGTGGCCTAGACAGTAAAGATTCTGCCTGCAATTCTGGAGACCTGATTGTGGCCTCTGGGTCGAGAAGATCCTCTGGAGGGTCCTTTGGCTGCTCACTTCAGTATTCTTGCCTGGAGAATCCCGTGGACAGAGGAGCCTGATGAGCTACAGTCCATGGGGTTGAAAAGAGTAAGTCATGACTGAGGGACTAACACACACACACACTCACACACACACACACTCACACTCACACACACACACACACACACCTGCATATCTGATGTTGATATTTCTCCTGGCAATCTTGATTCCAGCTTGTGATTCATCCAACCTGACATTTTGCATGATGTGCTCTACATATAAGTTAAATAAGCCTTGTCATACGCCTTTCCCAATTTGAAACCAGTCAGCTGTTTCGTTTCCAGTGCTAACTATTGTTTCCTGACCCACATACAGGTTTCTCAGGAGACAGGTAAGGTGATCTGTCTCTATTCCCATCTCTTTTAGAATTTTTCACAGTTTGTTGTGATGAACACAGTCCAAGGCTTTAGCACAGTCAATGAAGCAGAAGTGGATGTTTTTTGGAATTCTTTTGTTTTCTCCATTATCAGTCAAATGTTGACAATTTGATCTCTGGTTCCTTTGCCTCTTTGAAACCCAGTTTGTACATCTGGAAGTTCTCAGCTCACATACTGCTGAAGCCTAGCTTGAAGGATTTTGAGCATTACCTTGCTAGCATGTGAAATGAGCACAATTGTATGGTAGCTTGAAAATTCTTTGACATTACCCTTTGGGATTGGAATGAAAACCAATCTTTTCCAGTCCTGTGGCCACTACTGAGTTTTAAAATTATTGACATATTGAGTGCAACACTTTAACAGCATCATCTTTTAGGATTTGAAATAGCTCAGCTGGAATTCTATCACCTCTACTAGCTTTGTTTATAGTGATGCTTCCTAAGGCCCACTTGACTTCACACTCCAGGATGTCTGGCTCTAGGTGAATGACCACACTATTGTGGTTATCTGGGTCATTAAGACTGTTTTTGTGTAATTCTTCTGTGTATTCTTGCCACCTCTTCTTAATATCTTCTGCTTCTGTTAGGTCCATACCATTTCTGTCCTTTATTGTGCCCATCTTTGCATGAATGTTCCCTCGGTATCTCTGGTTTTCTTGAAGAGATCTGTGGTCTTGCCTATTCTATTGTTTTCCTCCATTTCTTTGCATTGTTCACTTAAGAAGGCTTTCTTCTCTCTCTTTGCTATTCTCTGGAATTCTGCATTCAGTTGGGCATATCTTTTGTTTTCTCTGTTGCCTTTCACTTCTCTTCTTTCCTCAGCTTTTTGTAAAGCCTCCTCAGAGAGCCACTTTGCCTTGTTGCATTTCTTTTTCTTTGGGATGGTTTTGGTCACTGCCTCCTGTACAGCGTTACAAACCTGCTTTCATAGTTCTTTAGGCACTCTGTCTATCAGGTCTAATCTCTTGAATCTATTTATCACCTTCACTGTGTAATCATACGGCTTTGATCTAGGTCATTCCTGAGTGGCCTAGTGGTTTTCCCTATTTACTTCAATAAGCTTGAATTTTGCAATAAGGAGCTCGTGATCTGAGGCATGGTCAGCTCCAGGTCTTGTCTTTACTGACTGTATAGAGCTTCTCCGTCTTCAGCTGCAGAGAACTTAGTGAGCCTGATTTCAGTATTGACCATCTGGTGATGTCCATGCATCAGGTCCTCTCTTGGGTTGTTGGAGAAGGGTGTTTGCTATGACCAGCATGTTCTCTTGACAAAACTGTTAGGCTTTGCCCTGCTTCATTTTGCACTCCACGGCCAAACTTGCCTGTTACTCCAGGTATTTCTTGACTCTTACTTTTGCAGTCCAATCCCTATTATGAAAAGGGCATCTTTTTTTTTTGGTGTTAGTTCTAGAAGGTCATGTAGGTTTTCATAGAACCCATCAGCTTCAGCTTCTTCTACATGAGTGGTTGTGGCATTAACTTGGATTACTGTGATGTTGAATGGTTTGTCTTGCAAAGGAACAAAGATCATTTTCGTCCTTTTTTGAGGTTTCATGCAAGTACTGCATTTTGGATTCTTTTGTTGACTATGAAGGCTACTCCATTTCTTCTAAGGAAATTCTTACTCAAAGTAGTAGATATAATGGTCATAAATTAAATTCTCTCATGTTAGTTCACTGATTCCTAAGAGGTCAATGTTCAGTCTTACCATCTCCTACTTGATCATGTCCAATTTACCTTGATACAGGGACCTAACATTCCAGGTTCCTATGCAATATTGTTCTTTATAGCATCAGACTTTACTTTCACCACGAGACACATCTGCGGCTGAGCATCGTTTCCACTTTGGTGCAGCCACTCCATTCTTCCTGGAGCTACTAGTAATCTCCCTCTGCTCTTCCCCAGTAGCATATCGGTCATCTTCCGAACTGGGAGGCTCATCTTCGGGTGTCATGTCTTTTTCCCTTTTCATACTGTCCATGGGGTTCTCCAGGCAAGAATACTGGAATGGGTTGCCACATTCTCCTCCAGTTCAGTTCAGTTGCTCAGTCGTGTCCGACTCTTTGCAACCCCGTGGACTGCGGCACGCCAGGCCTCCCTGTCCATCACCAACTCCCGGAGTTCACTCAAACTCATGTCCATTGAGTGGGTGATGACATCCAACCATCTCATCCTCTGTCATCCCCTTTTCCTCCTGCCGTCAATCTTTCCCAGCATCAGGGTCTTTTCAAATGAGTCAGCTCTTCTCATCAGGTGGCCAAAGTATTGGAGTTTCAGCTTCAACATCAATCCTTCCAATGAACACCCAAGACTGATTTCCTTTAGGATGGACTGGTTGGATCTCCTTGCAATCCAAGGGACTCTCAAGAGTCTTCAACACCACAGTTCAAACGCATCAATTCTTTGGCATTCAGCTTTCTTTATAGTCCAGTTTTCACATCCCTATATGACTACTGGAAAAACCTTACCCTTGATTAGATGGACCTTTGTTGCCAAAGTAATGTCTCTGCTTTTTAATATGCTGTCTAGGTGGGACATAACTTTACTTCCAAGGAGTAAGCGTCTTTATTTCATGGTTGCAGTAACCATCTGCAGTGATTTTGGAGCTCCCCAAAATAAAGTCTGCCACTATTTTCACTATTTCCCCATCTATTTGCCATGAAGTGATGGGACCAGATGTCATGATCTTCGTTTTCTCAATGTTGAGCTTTAAGCCAACCTTTTCATTCTTCTCTTTCACTTTCATCAAGAGGCTCTTTAGTTCTTCTTCACTTTCTGCCATAAGGGTGGTGTCATCTGCATATCTGAGGTTATTGATATTTCTACCAGCTATCTTGATTCCAGGATGTGCTTCATCCAGCCCAACGTTTCTCATGATGTACTCTGCATATAAGTTGAATAAGCAGGGTGAGAATATACAGCCTTGACATACTTCTTTTCTTATTTTGAACCAGTGTGTTGTTCCATGTCCAGTTCTAACTGTTGCTTTCTGACGTGCATACAGATTTCTCAAGAGGCAGGTCAGGTGGTTTGGTATTCCCATCTCTTTCAGAATTTTCCAACAGTTTATTGTGATCCACACAGTCAAAGGCTTTGGCATAGTCAATAAAGCAGAAATAGATGTTTTTCTGGAATTCTCTTGCTTTTTCGATGATCCAGTAGTTATTGACAATTTGATCTCTGGTTCCTCTGCCTTTTCTAAAACCACCCTGGACATCTGGAAGTTCACAGTCCGCATATTGTTGAAGCCTGGCTTGGAGAATTTTGAGCATTATTTTACTAGCGTGTGAGATGAGTGCAATTGTGCAGTAGTTTGAGCATTCTTTGGCATTGTCTTTTTTAGGAATTGGAATAAAAACAGACCTTTTCCAGTCCTGTGGCCACTGCTGAGTCTTCTAAATTTGCTGGCATATTGAGTGCAGCACTTTCACAGCATCATCTTTCAGGATTTGAAATAGCTCAACTGGAATTCCATCACCTCCACTAGCTTTGTTCGTAGTGATGCTTCATAAGGCCCACTTGACTTCACATTCCTGGATGTCTGGCTCTAGGTGAGTGATACACAATTGTGATTATCTGGGTTGTGAAGATCTTTTTTGTACAGTTCTTCTGTGTATTCTTGCCACCTCTTCTTAATATCTTCTGCTTCTGTTAGGTCCATATCATTTCTGTCCTTCATTGAGCCCATCTTTGCATGAAATGTTCCCTTGGTATCTCTAATTTTCTTGAAGAAATCTCTAGTTTTTCCCATTCTATTGTTTTACTCCAAAATATTTTGCACTGATCACTGAGGAAAGCTTTCTTATCTCTCCTTGCTCTTCTTTGGAGCTCTGCATTCAAATGGATTTATCTTTCCTTTTCTCCTTTACTTTTTTCTTCTCTTCTTTTCTCAGCTATTTGTAAGGCTTCCTCAGACAAATATTTTGCCTTTTTGCATTTCTTTTTCTTGGGGATGGTCTTGATCACTGCCTCCTGTACAATGTCATGAAGCTCCATCCATAGTTCATCAGGCATTCTATCAGATCTAGTCCCTTAAATCTATCTCTCACTTCCACTGCATAATCATTAGGGATTTGATTTAGGTCATACCTGAATGGTCTAGTGGTTTTCCCTACTCTCTTCAGTTGAAGTCGGAATTTGGAAATAAGGAGTTCATGATCAGAGCCACAGTCAACTCCCAGTCTTGTTTTTGCCAACTATATAGAGCTTCTCCATCTTTGGCTGCGAAGAATATAATCAATCAGATTTTGGTATTGACCACCTGGTGATGTCTATGTGTAGACTCTTCTCTTGTGTTGTTGGAAGAGGCTGTTTGCTATGACCAGTGTGTTCTCTTGGCAAAACTCTATTAGCCTTTGCCCTGCTTCATTCTGTACTCCGAGGCTAACGTTGCCTGTTACTCCAGGTGTTTCTTGACTTCCTACTTTTGCATTCCAGTCCCCTATGATGAAAAGGACATCTGTTTTGGGTGTTAATTCTAGAAGGTCTTGTAGGTCTTCATAGAACCATTCAACTTCAGCTTCTTCAGCATTACTGGTCATGGCATAGACCTGGCTTCCTGTGATATTGAATGGTTTGCCTTGGAAATGAACAAGGGTCATTCTGTCGTTTTTGTGATTGCATCCAAGTACTGCATTTCAGACTCTTTTGTTGACTATGATGGCTATTCCATTTCTTCTAGGGATTTCTTGCCCACAGTAGTAGATATAATGGTCATCTGAGTTAAATTCACCCATTCCAGTCCGTTTTAGTTCACTGATTCCTAAAATGTCGATGTTTACTCTTGCCATCTCCTGTTTGATTACTTCCAGTTTTCCTTGATTCATGGACCTAGCATTCTAGGTTCCTGTGCAATATTACTCTTTACAGCATAAGACTTTGCTTCTATCACCAGTCACATCCACACAACTGGGTGGTGTTTTTGCTTTGGCTCCATCCCTTCATTCTTTCTGGTGTTATTTCTCCATTGATCTCCAGTAGCATATTGGGCACCTACCGACCTGGGGAGTTCATCTTTCAGTGTCCTATCTTTTTGCCTTTTCACACTGTTCATGGGGTTCTCAAGGCAGGAATACTGAAGTGGTTTGCCATTCCCTTCTCCAGTGGACCATTTTGTCAGAACTCTTCGCTATGTTCTGTCTTGGGTGGCCCTGCAAGGCATGGTTCATAGCTTCATTGAGTTACACAAGCCCCTTTTCCAGGACAAGGCTGTGATCCAAGAAGGGGAGAGACTCAATTAAGAGGCTGATAATCATCACCAATCTATCAATCTTTACAACAATTCTCATGAAAGTGCCATTATTGCCCCCATCTTGGGTTGCCATTTCCTTCTGCAGAGGATCTTCCTGACCAGGATCAAACCCGGGTCTCCCACACTGCAGGCAGATTCTTTACCATTTGAGCCACTGTGGAAACTACAGAAAGGGGAACTGAGGTTAAATGAATTTTTCCAGTGTTTTATAAGTATTATAATAGTAAATGGGATTTGACTGTAAAAGTTTGTGCTTGACCCCCTGCTATGCAGCTTTACAACTCAAGTTGACATTTCTGATTAGATCTTTTAAAAACTAGTCCTTTCTCTAGTAGAAAACTTAATTCATTGATTCTTGTACGATGAATTAAAGAATCTTAAATGGGAAGATTCAGCACAGTCATACTCTTTAACTTGTTTCATGAGATGTTTTTATCTGTATAGCAATCATATCTTCAATGTTTTAACATTAAAATGGATTTTACACATAATATCACAAGAACAAGAAAGATAAAAGAAGGTGAAAAGTTAATCCTTGATAGTAACACTTTTCAGCCATTTTTCTCTTTGTGTCTCCTCATAGGTCTAGTCCACAAGAAGATATTTTTATCTGCCTATATCCATGCAGAACTAAGGTTGAACCATGTGGAATTTGCAGTGTTTGGCCATTTTTTTCAGTGCAAAAATAATAACTTCATATGGTTCAGCCTGTTACTTTTCAGTGTTAAACTTAACATTTTGTACAATATTCAAATTTTCTCTGTTGCTGGGTAGCTTTCATTGTTTTCATTTCCATGACTGTCCAATATTCTATCAAGTAAATGCTCACTTTAACCATTCCTTGTCTGTTGCCTTTGGTTTTTTAGTTTTGTAAATTAATATCTTCATACAAAGACATTTCTCTCTCCTTTAGGTTTTTCCCTTAGGACAAATTCCTACTGATGGAATTACTGAATCCAAGAAAATTTTTATTTTATGGCTTTTGCCATATATAGTTAAATCACTTTAAAAACAGAACCTATTTAAATTGCAATCAGCAGTGTATAAATGTACTAACTTCATCAGAACTTGATTAGCCTTGAGGAGTATCATTATTTTCTATAATATAATAAGTGTAAAATGGTACTTAATGAATATTTTAATTTGTTTTTCTTTGATCACAGCAAGGTGGAGCATTTATGAATGTTTGTTTACTAATTTCTTTCCTCCTGCATAGATGATCAGATCATATGTTTTGCTCATTCACCTATTGAGCATCTTATTTGCATATGACCTTTTTTTTTTTTTTTTTTTTGACCACACCACATGGCGTGTGGGATCTTAATTCTCCAACTAGGGATCAAACCCACCCCTCCTGCATTGGAAACATGGAGTCTTAACCACTGGATTGCCAGGGAAGTCCCTTATTTGTGTATGATTATTATGCATTTTATATAATATAGATATTCACCCTTTATCTTTCTTTAAGAAACATTTTACTTCCTCTCTCTCTCCTAATTTTCATTATGTTATTTAGAAGCCACAAAATAAATATTTTATACCATTAAGTCTGAAATTCCCATCAATTAAAGCATAGAAAATATTAATTCCTGTTTATATTTAAATATGTTTAATTTTATTCTTTGCCACATCTTGTAAGATTTAAAAATATTTACTCTTTTAGTGATCTAAAGTTTTATTTTTATTTTTTAAAATTAATTTATTTTAATTGGAGGCTAATCACTTTACAACATCATATTGGTTTTTACCATACATTGACATGAATCAGCCATGGGTGTACATGTGTCCCCCATCCTGAACCCCCCTCCCACCTCCCTCCCCATCCCATCCCTCAGGGTTGTTCCAGTGCACCAGCTTTGAGTGCCCTATTTCATGCATCAAACTTGAACTGGTGGTCTATTTCACATGTGGTAATATACATGTTGCAATACTATTCTCTTAAATCATCCCACCCTCACCTTCTCCCACAGAGTCCGAATGTCTGTTCTTTGTATCTGTGTCTCTTTTGCTGTCTCACATATAGGGTCATCATTACCATCTTTTTAAATTCCATACATATGCCTTCATATACTATATTGGTGTTTTTCTTTCTGACTTACTTCACTTTGTATAATAGGCTCCAGTTTCATCCACCGCATTAGAACTGACTCAGATATGTTCTTTTTAATACCTGAGTAATACTCCGTTGTGTATATGTACCACCACTTTCTTATCCATTCGTCTGCTGATGGACATCTAGATTGCTTCCATGTCCTGGCTATTGTAAACAGTGCTGTGATGAACATTGAGGTGCACGTGTCTCTTTCAGTTCTGGTTTCCTCGGTGTGTGTACCCAGCAGTGGGATTGCTGGGTCATAAGGCAGTTCTATTTCCAGTTTTTAAAGGAATCTCCGCACTGTTTTCCATAGTGGCTGTACTGTTTGCATTCCCACCAACAGTGTAAGAGGGTTCTCTTTTCTCTGCACCCTCTCCAGCATTTATTGTTTGTAGACTTTTTGATAGCAGCCATTCTGACCAGTGTGAAATGGTACCTCATTGTGGTTTTGATTTGCATTTCTCTGATAATGAGTGATGTTGAACATCTTTTGTGTTTGTTAGCCATCTGTATGTCTTCTTTGGAGAAATGTCTGTTTAGTTCTTTGGCCCATTTTTTGATTGGATCATTTATTTTTCTGGTATATTTTTGAGATTAATTCTTTGTCAGTTGCTTCATTTGCTATTATTTTCTCCCATTCTGAAGGTTGTCTTTTCACCTTTCTTATAGTTTCCTTCATTGTGCAAAAGCTTTTTAGTTTAATTAGGTCCATTTGTTTATTTTTGCTTTTATTTCCATTAGTCTAGGATGTGGGTCATAGAGGATCCTGCTGTGATTTATGTCAGAGAGTGTTTTGCCTATGTTTTCCTCTGGGAGTTTTGTAGTTTCTGGTCTTACATTTAGATCTTTAATCCATTTTGAGTTTATTTTTGTGTATGGTGTTAGAAAGTGTTCTAGTTTCATTCTTTTACAAGTGGTTGACCAGTTATCCCAGCACCACTTGTTAAAGAGATGGTCTTTTCTACATTGTATATTCTTGCCTCCTTTGTCAAAGATAAGGTGTCCACAGGTGAATGGATTTATCTCTGGGCTTTCTGTTTTGTTCCATTGATCTATATTTCTGTCTTTGTGCCAGCACCATACTGTCTTAATGACTGTAGTTTTATAGTATAGTTGTTGTTTTCCCTTGCTGCTTTTAATATTTATTCTTTGTGTTTGGCCTTCATAAGTTTGATTAAGATGTGTCTTGGGGTGTTTTGTGATTCATGGGGTCGCAGAGAGACGGACACGACTGAGTGACTGAACTGAACTGAACTGGGGTGTTTTGCCTTCGGTTCATCCTGTTTGGGACTCTCTGGGTTTCCTGGACTTGGGAGGCTATTTCCTTCCCCATTTTAGGGAAGTTTTCGACTATTATCTCCTCAAGTATTTTCTCAAGGCCTTTCTTTTTGTTTTCTTCTTCTGGGGCTCCTATGATTCTAATGTTGTGGTGTTTAACCTTGTCCCAGAAGTCTCTGCTGTTGTCCTCATTTCTTTTAATTCCTTTTTCTTTTTTCCTCTCTGTTTCATTTATTTCTACCGTTCTATCCTCCACCTCACTTATCCTGTCTTCTGCCTCAGTCATTCTACTGTTGGTTCCCTCCAGAGTGCTTTTGATCTCGGTTATTGCATTATTCATTATTGATTGACTCTTTTTTATTTCTTCTAGGTCCTTGTTAAATATTTCTTGCATCTTCTCAGTCCTTGTCTCTAGTCTATTTATCTGTAACTCCATTTTGTTTTCAAGATTTTGGATCATCTTTACTCTCACTATTCTGAATTCTTTTTCAGGTAGACTCCCTATCTCCTCCTCTTTTGTTTGGTGTGGTGGGCATTTATCATGTTCCTTTACCTGCTGAGTATTTCTCTGTCTTTTCATTTTGTTTAGATTGCTGTGTTTGGAGTGGCCTTTCTGTAGGCTGGAAGTTGTGGTTCCTCTTTATTGCGGAGCTTGCTCCCTGTGGGTGGGGTTGGATGAGTGGCTTGTCAAGGTTTCCTGGTTAGGGGAGCTTGCATCTGTGTTATGGTGGGTGTAGCTGGATCTCTTCTCTCTGGAGTGCAGTGAAATGTCCAGTAGTGAGTTTTGGGGTGTCTATGGGTTTGACATGGCTTTGGGCAGCTTGTATTTTAATGCTCAGGGGTGTGTTCCTGTGTTGCTGGAGAATTAGCATGGTATGTCTTGCTCTGGAACTTGTTGGCCCTTGGGTGGAACTTGGTTTCAGTGTAGGTATGGAGGCTTTTGGATGAGCTATTGTTGATTAATGTTCCCTGGAATCAGGATTTCTCTGGTGTTCTCAAGTTTTGGATTTAAGCCTCCTGCCTCTGGCTTTCAGTCTTATTCTTACAGTAGCATCAAGACTTCTCCATCCATACAGCACAGATGATAAAACATCTAGGTTAATGGTGAAAAGTTTCTCCACAGTGAGGGACACCCAGAGAGGTACACGGAGTTACATGGAGAAAAGAAGAGGGAGGAAGGAGATAGAGGTGACCAGGAGGAGAAGAGGAGTAATCACTTCCCTAAGTATTCTCCACAGCCCAGAACACCCAGAGAGATTCACAGACTTAAGTAGAGAAGAGAAGGAGGAGGGAGGAGATAGAGGTGACCTGGGGGAGAAAAGGGAGAGTCAAAAGGGGAGAGAGCAATCAAGCCAGGAATCACACCCTTAAGTGAAAATGGATAATGAAGGTTCGGTTCTTAAAGGTACAAAATTGATAACAAATACCAAAAAGCAAAGATTAAAAATCTAGAGTAGAGGACAGACTCTTAAAAATACACAACAAAATCAATCACAAAATTTATAAATAATATATATATGAAATTTGCTTTAAAAATAGTATCTTTTTTTTTGCAAGGTAATAGTAGGTTATAAAAATGAAAATTAAAGGAGTAACGAAGAACTTAAAAATACAACAATTTAAAATGATGCTAATAATAAAAATATATCTAGGCATTTCTCTGGAGCTGTTGAGGGCAGTGTGGGGTCAGTTCAGTTTCAGATGGTCCCTTGTTCCAGCTTGTACTTCTTTTCAAGGTCTATAGGCCCATTACAATGCTTCAGTTCAGTTCAGTTGCTCAGTCATGTCCGACTCTTTGCGACTCCATGAATCGCAGCATGCCAGGCCTCCCTGTCCATCACCAACTCCCGGAGTTCACTCAGACTCTCTTCCATCGAGCCAGTGATGCCATCCAGCCATCTCATCCTCTGTCGTCCCCTTCTCCTCCTGCCCCCAATCCCTCCCAGCATCAGAGTCTTCTCCAGTGAGTCAGCTCTTCGCATGAGGTGGCCAGAGTACTGGAGTTTCAGCTTTAGCATCATTCCCTCCAAAGAAATCCCAGGGCTGATCTCCTTCAGAATGGACTGGTTGGATCTCCTTGCAGTTAGTCAGTGTTAATTACAGGGTTTTAATTTGTTGCACCTGTCACTTCCAGAGCAGTCCCTCTTTGTTTATTTTGGCTTTTTCTGTTTGCAAGTCACTTCAGTGTCTAATATCCACCCTGACACAAGGGGGTGAAGGAGGTGACTTATTTAGGCTCACTTGTTCAGTTGTGTTGTGGGGAGAGAGGAACACTGCAAACAAATATCACTGGCATGTGTGGGGAGTGCTCGTAGTATATGGACCACACTGGGTTTGCCCCAGCTCACAGCGGTGTGTGCTTTCCGGGTCTGCGCTGCTCAGGCTCCAGGGTACTCTGCAGGGGTGCTGTCCAAAGCAGGCCCTGTGCTTCGTGCATTTTTCAGGTCTAAGCGTCTCGGGTTCAGGTTCTTGGGTCCTCCTCAAGGGCACAGACTCCCCTGGGCATGTGTTTTGCATGCTTCCTAGGTCTGAGCAGCTCAGGTGACCAAGTGCTTGGCGAGCACACTGTCCCATGTGGACCATGGGTCTTAATCACCTCCCCATCCTGGCAGCTTGGTTTCCTGGGTGCACAGCAAGAGCATCATCTCAGATGTGCCGTGTGTCTCCTCTGGGGAGCTGATCTCAGGCCACAACCCTCCTGGCAGTTGTTAACCATGCAGGATCCCCGGAAGATGTGGTTAGCAACTGGGGGCCTGCTCACAGTTTGGCAGAGGATGCTGGTCTCTGGGGCCGAGATTGCCCCTTGCCTTCAGGCTCTGGCTGTCGCCTGCCTGCCTCTCTGCCTCCAGTGGGGGGAGGGGCCTGTACACAGCTGGCTAGCTCTCCTTTGGTGTTCACTCAACGCTTTGTTCCGTGAGCGGGCCAGGCTGGGCATTAGGTTAGAGCCTTTTGTGGGAAAGTTCTCTCTTTGTTTTCTGGGTGTCCCACAGTTTGGGGTGCTATTAGCTCCCTCAGATGGTCCTCAGGCCCGGCCTTTACCCTAAGCTTGCAGCCCGCGCCTCCCTGTGCAGCCCCTGCTCACTGGTGGCAGAGGCGAGTGTCTGGGCTACTCCACTGGGAGTTGCGGTTAGGTGCGTATTCTGTGTTTTTCTTTTTTTCTTCTCCTGGTTATGTTGCCCTCTGAGATTCCAAAACTCCCCACAGACCCTCTGGTGAGAGGGTTTCCTGCTGTTTGGAAACTTCTTCTCCTTCACGACTCCCTCCAAAGGATAGGTCTCCGTCCCTAACTCTTTTGTCTCTCTTTTTGTCATTTATATTTTATCCTACCTCCTTTTGAAAAGAATGGGCTACCTTTCTGGGTGCCTGTTGTCCTCTGCCAGCGTTTAGAAGTTGTTTTGTGGAAGATGCTCAGCATCGAAATGATCTTTTGATGAATTTGTGGAGGAGAAAGTGGTCTCCACATCCTGTTCCTCCACCATCTTGGGACTGCCCCAGTGATCTAAAATTTATTTTGATTTATGATAAGCTGAGGATATAAACTAATTTTATTTTCAATTAAATTAGGGAAACTCAGAAGTGGCCACAGGACTGAAAAAGGTCAGTTTTCATTCCAATCCCAAAAAAGGGCAATGCCAAAGAATGTGCAAACTGTGTCATAATTGCACTCATTTCACCCACTAGCAAAGTACTGCTCAAAATCCTTCAAGCTAGCCTTCAGCAGTATGTGAACCAAGAACTTCCAGATGTACTAGCTGGGTTTAGAAAAAGAAGAGGAGCCAGAGATCAAATTGCCAACATCTGTTGGATCATAGAAAAAGTAAGGGAATTCCAGAAAAACATCTACTTCCATGTCATTGACTATGCTAAAGCCTTGGATTGGGAGAATCACAACAAACTGTGGAAAATTCTTAAAGAGATTGGAGTACCAGAGCACCTGACTTGCCTCCTGAGAAACCTGTGTTCAGGTCAAGAAGCAACAATTAGAACCAGATATGGAACAAAGGACTGGTTCCAAATTGGGAAAGGAGTATGTCAAGGTTGTATATTATCACCCTGCTTATTTAAGTTCTATGTAGAGTATATCATGTGAAATGCGGGGCTAGATGAATCACAAGCTGGAATCAAGGTTGCTGGGAGAAATACCAATGACCTCAGATATGCAGATGACACCACCCTAATGGCAGAAAGTGAAGAGGAACTAAAGAGCCTCTTGATGGAGGTGAAAGAGGAGAGTGAAAAAGCTGGCTTAAAACTCAATGTTCAAAAAACTAAGATCATGGCATCTGGTCCCATTACGTCATGGCAAATAAGTGGAGAAACAATGGAAACAGTGACCAACCTTATTTTCTTGGGCTCTAAAATCACTGCAGATGGTGACTGCAGCCATGAAATTAAAAGATACTTGTTCCTTGGACAGAAAGCTATGACAAACCTAGACAGCATAATAAAAAGCAGAAGCATCACTTTGTGGACAAAGGTTGATATAGTCAAAGCTATGGTTTTTCCTGTTGTCATGTACGGTTGTGACAGTTGGACTGTAAAGAAGGCTGAGCACCAAAGAATTGACGTTTTTGAACTATGGTGCTGGAGAAGACTCTTGAGAGTCCCTTGGACAGCAAGGAGGTCAAACCAGTCAATCCTAAAGGAAACAAACCCTGAACATTCATTGGAAGGACTGATGCTGAAGTTGAAGCTCCAATACTTTGGTTACCTGATATGAAGATCTGACTCTCTGGAAAAGATCCTGATCCTGGGAAAGACTAAAGGCAGGAGGAGAAGAGGGAGACACAGAATGAGATGGTTAGATGGCATCATCAACTCAATGGACATGAGTTTGATCAAACTCTGGAAGATAGTGAAGGACAGGGAAGCCTGGTGTGGTGCAAAGAGTCGGATATAACTGAGTGACTGAGCAACAACAATTGTAAATTTGTTAATCAGATATCTCCATTGTTTAGTGATGTTTCCTCTAAGAATGTAAAAATGTTGAATGTGATACAGTCTACTTCTGGAACATTCATTTGGTTCCACATTATTTGATTCTACATTCCAGTACCAGATGTATTTTAGTACCTACCAGAGTGGTCTCCTCTAATAATTTTCATGTCAAGAATATTCATTCCCCCACCCCTGGCTTGGTCCCTATGTTTTCCTTCTTAGGCTAATTCTGCAGTACTTCACAATTTCAAAATTTGGTCAGGTTTAAAAAATAGTGTATTGGTTTCCCTTTGCTTTGTAACAAAATAATACCATAAACTTAATGGCTTAACACAATACAGGTTTTTTACCTTAAGGTTCTGTAGGTTAGAAGTCTCACTTGGTTAAAATCAAAGTGTTAGTAGAGCTGTATTCCATCCTGGAGGCTATAGGAGAGAATCGTTTTCTTGCCCTTTCCTACTTCTAGAGGCTGCCCACATTCCTTGGCTCATGGAGGCCTTCCTGTTTTTTTTTTTTTTTTTTTTTTTTAGCTTTGTGTATTAGAACATCACTTACAGTAGAATATTTTGTTTATTTATTCATTCATTTTTGGCTGTGCTGGGTCATTGGTACTGCATGCAGGCTGCTCTCTAGTTGTGGTGCACAGGCTTCTCATTGAGGTGGCTTCTTTTGTTGTGGAGCATGAGCTCTAGGCTTCCAGGCTCAGTAGTTGGGGTGCAGGGGCTTAGTTGCCCCACGACACATGGAATCTTTGCAGACCAGGCCATGGACCCATGTCCCCTGCCCTGGCAGGCGGGTTCATAACCACTGGACCCACCAGGGAAGTCCCACCTCTAAAGGCAGCAATGCTGCATCTCTCCGACTTTTTTCATTCTAAGCAGAGCCAGAAAATATCCTCTAATTTAAAAGATCTGTGTGATTAGGTTCAGCTCTGGATATTCCAGGATAATCTCCCTCCATTGCAAAGTCTTCACCCTTAACCACATTTGTAAAGTCTACCATGTATGCAATATATTCAGAAGTACTGGGATTAGGACATGGACCTATTTAGGAAGCCATAAGTTTGCCTACAACAAGTAGCTTCAGAATTTTGTTTGGGATTCCATTAAATATATGTTAAATGATCTTGAAAGAATGAGCATTTGTGGACTATTTCATGTGCATATCCATCAGGGAGGTACAGTTCAGACTTCATGATCATCTTGGTGACATTTTGAGGATTTCTTTAGTAGTTGGATGAGATTCCCTGGTGGCTCAGATGGTAATGAATCCACCTGCAATGCAGGAGACCCAGGTTTGATTCCTGGATCGGGAGGATCCCCTGGAGAAAGGAATGACTACCCACTCCAGTATTCTTGTCTCGAGAATTCTATGGGCACAGAAGCCTGGCGGGCCCATGAGCTCACAAAGAGTCAGACACTACCGAGCGGCTAACAACACTTTTAGTAGTTATATAGACGCTATCTCTTTAATTGTTCTCCGCAAGTTTCCCTTTTGTGTGTTGCTATTGTATACAGGACTTCCCTTTGCTCAGATTCCTCCCTAGTAGATTTTTCTAACAAGTTATTGTTTGATGTCCTTAATTCTTTAGGAAAATTTATTCCCTAATGTAATCTTGATTTGGCATCCACTCTACAAGGAGAAACATATGCTGGCAATATGTGGTGCTGCGTGAATGCAGCTCCCAGGGAATTAGCCCAGCTATGCCATATTGAGAATCTCCACTTTCATTATTTATTTGAAAAGATGCAAAAATGCTGAGCACTGAGATGACCTTCAATGCTTCTGAAAGGTTGCTGAATACCGTGTTTGACCTAGTTTGCTCAATGTCCTGAGCAGAAGGACACCCAGCAGTCCAGGAGCTGCCCTGGCAGAGGGAAGTGGCATATGGGCCTGGGGTGGGAGAGGCAGAGCTTTGTTTAGGGACCCTGCACAGCCCCTGTCTCCAAATGATTGATTAACTTCTACTTCAGCAGTTTGCAGTTTGCGATCCACCTCCTTTTAAGTTTGATACTCACATTGAAAGCATTCTCGTGATGCAGAGGAGGGAGCTTAAGACTGGGAAAAGGGAGGCTTGGTTCCAGCCTTATGAACTTGGTTGAGTCCATATGGTCCTGAGGAGGTAATGTGATTCCTTGGGGGATGAGTTTTCTTGCTTGTAGTAATGGGAGTTGGATGATCTATCAGTCTATAAACTGACGGAGATCTTGAAGATGGCAAAAATCCATTTGAAGAAGCAAAGTACTAATCATTTTAGTTCCCACTCTCTTCTCTTGACATTGATTCTATGGTGACACTCAGGAAGCAGAGCTCTTTTGGACCTGTCTGCTCTAGAAATATCTTTAATCTTGTGAGCTAATTCTCATCTCAGCCTATGAGCTCTTGCAACATCTCAGCATCCCCTGCTGTGAGTAGGGATGTGGGACCTGACATCCTTCCTAAATGATAGGCATATAGAATTAAAAACACATTGGTCTTGTAAGATTTTTAAAGTAGGGAAATCTCGATGTAGGAATGTGAAAATCTATTATATATTATTGTGAAATAAAAAGTACAAAGAAAAACTAAAAACAAACAAATAAGAAACCACATTGGTCTTCTGACACTGGATCCTTTAGCCTCTGTTCTGCAGGAAACTTTTGCTTTTCAAGTCCAAGAGGAGAAACCTGATAGGCGTGTCTTCAGGACCAGATGAAGTCTGCATGGATTTGGCCTTTCCCAGGCCATCCTTCCTGTGGATCTTGTTGATTTTTACCCCTCCTACTCTGTGTGTGCATTGACATGTCTTGATGGCATGTCTCTTCATCAGCTACAGTTCCCCTTCCCTTGCAGACCAGGGGCTCTGATGTCTGAGGGGTAGGCATTGGCCACTGGGATCCAGAAAGTGCCTCTGAGACTGGAGGGAGAGGGACTGCACGATGGAGGAGGAAATCGGGAGTATTGTGGAGAAGCAAACGGGGACAGCAGTGCTGCTGTGCAACTATAGCTTTTGAAAAGACACTGCAGTATTACAGTGTAGCATGCTGGAGCAGGAAGAGCCCTCGGCTGAAGGGACCGGAAGGTCAGAGGGAGGGGCCAGGGCCTCAGCTGCCAGGCCAGATCAGAATTCCAACCACCAGATGTAGCAGATGATGGTGGAAGGGGCAGCCTGCCGTCCCCCAACCTGTGAGCATGGGTGGGATCAAGTTTTATGTTTCCTTATCATTTCAGCTCAGTTCAGTTGCTCAGTCATGTCCGACTCTTTGTGACCCCATGAATCGCAGCACGCCAGGCCTCTCTGTCCATCACCAACTCCCAGAGTCCACTCAAACCCATGTCCATTGAGTCTGTGATGCCATCCAACCATCTCATCCTCTGTTGTCCCCTTCTCCTCCTGCCTTCAATCTTTGCCAGCGTCAGGGTCTTTACAAATGAGGCAGTTCTTCGCATCAGGTGGCCAAAGTATTGGAGTTTCAGCTTCAACATCAGTCCTTCCAATGAACACCCAGGACTGATCTCCTTTAGGATGGACTGGTTGGATCTCCATGCAGTCCAAGGGACTCTCAAGAGTCTTCTCCAACACCACAGTTCAAAAGCATAAATTCTTCGGCACTCAGCTTTCTTTATAGTCCAACTCTCACATCCATACATGACCACTGGAAAAACGATAGCCTTGACTAGATGGACCTTTGTTGACAAAGTGATGTCTCTGCTTTTTAATATGCTGTCTAGGTCGGTCATAACTTTTCTTCCAAGGAGTGTATTAAACTGAATGGAGGAATAGGTGTATTAGCAAAGAACTCCCTTAATACATTTTTTAAAATTAATCTTTATTGGAGTATAGTTGCCTTAAAATGTTGTGTTAGTTTATGCTGTGCAGCAAAGTGCATCAGGTATATGTATACATATATACCCACTGTTCTGGATTTCCTTCCCATCCAGGTCGCTGCAGAGTACCAAGGGATATGTCGGGGCTTAGTTGCAGCACGTGGGATCTTTGTTGTGTCAAGCTGATCTTTCGTTGTGATGCATGGACTCTAGCTGTGGCATGGGGGCTTAGGCACTCTGCGGCAAGTAGGATCTTAGTTCCCCAACCAGAGATCAAACCTGTGTCCCCTGCATTGCAAGGTGGATTCTTAAGCACTGGACCGCTAGGGCAGTCCCAGGCTGGGTGGCTTAAACAGTAGAAATGTGTTTCTCACAGTTCTAGAGGGCAGGAGATTTGATATCAGGGTGCCAGAATGGACAGGTCCTGGGTACCGGGCTTACTTCCTGGCTTGTAGACAGCTGCCTTCTTACCGTGTCCATGGCCCAGAGAGATGGAGCTCTAGTCTCTTTCTAATCATGGGGACTCCACTCTTGTGACTACTTCTGAACCTGACTGCCTCCCAAAGGCCTCATCTCCAATCCTGTTACACTGAGGGTTAGGAATTCAGTGTGAATTTTCAGGGGACACATGCATGCAGTGTATAACAGCATCTAAGCCTTGCTTTGGCAGATAGCGACACAAATTAATGACCACTGTGTTCACAGCCTGGAATTGAGGAATTGACCCAGACCATGGGTCCACAGAACACATACTCTGCCACTCACTGCTTGGGAATTCACTGGGCATATTATTTAGCCTTTCTGAGCCTCAGTTTTTCCATTTGGATGTGCTGGGAAGAGATTTTCTGTACTCTACAGGGGTGCTGGGATAAATTATGCAAAGCAATTCATTTGCAGTAACTGGTCGATAAATATTAATTGTTCTCATTATCCATGTTCCAAATACATTATTTCCACATTGTGTGTGTGTGTGTGTGTGTGTGTATTCCTTTGCAAACAGAACGAGAAAATGTCAGAAAAGATAATTGACTTTCACAGATAAAAAGCTTTTGAATAACCTCCTGTTGGTTGGCTAGAATTTTCTGCTTATGTTTATTTGCAAGGTCATCATCCAAGTTGCATGACTAGCCATCAGAGAGATATCTTGAAATAAACATTTTCAAGGGCAGGTGGAGATAATGGTACCTTGTGGAGCTGGGCTGATAAAAAGTAAAAGAGATGAGGGGGGAGGGATTTATTGATGAGACACTCCCAAGAGACAGCTGCTTATAAAGATGAAGCCACACAGTCTATGACAGGCCCTGGCTACATACATTCAATGAGCAAAGAAAGGCCTCAGTGATCCTGCAGCACCAGGGAGGGAGGGAGTGTGTGTGTGTGTGTGTCCTGTGTTAACGCCACATCTTGTTTAAGCTGTGAAATAAACCACGGGCAGGATGAGCAGGAATTGCCATTCCATTAGTCTGCATTTTCTCTGATGCCCAGCTGGCATCATTATGATCCAAGAGAAAGTGACTTTTACTTCCTCCATCTAGCAGGACAGATCTGAGAGCAGGCTCTGAGAACAGTAGTGATGACTAAGCAGACAGCCATTTACTGTACAGACTGGAGGGCCAGAAGTGGGGCTCGATGTCTGCTGCCAGCTATCTCTCAGATCCAACTCCTTAGCCTGCTTTCTAAGTCTGCCAAGATAGTTGTTCTCAAAGCTTTTGGTTTGAACCATCCAAACCCCTGCAAACATATTTTGTGTCTTTTAGAATGTGTTAATTAGTCCCATGTGGTTAATTTGTGAGTTTAGGGGTTTTTATGTCCCATCTGTACTGTTTGTCATGTTAAGTCATGGGTTAAAGAGAAGTGGATTAAAGTCTCCTATTAATGGTCATTTTTCCTTGTTTTCGGTGCTTTATCCTATGGCCCGTTTAGTGCTTTTTGCCCTGAATTCTACCCTGTCTGTGAGGGAGCTTCAGAGCCTCTACTTTGTTCTGATGTGCATTTGCCTGCAAACCTTGGTGCAGCCTCTCATTTCCCACCTTTCTGGGTTAGGCTGTCTCAGATATGTCGCTTGTATACATATTGTTGGCTTTTTCTTCATGACCCAGTCTTACTAGATGTTTACATACTTCACATTTATTATTAAAGCAAGTGAGTGGGATGTTAGTTCTGTCATCATATCAGATGCCATCTCTTCTGTTTTTCCTTTTTATAATCCTTTGTTATAAGATCTGCTTCCTTTGTGTTTGTGGTGGCGGGATGGGATGTGTGTGTACTTTCTGGAGATCTGAAAAGTTTGTGCTCTTTTAATTTCCTCGGGTGCTTACATTGGTAATTTCACTCTTCCCTTCATTTAAACTCTATTGACTTTGCTGTAGTCAATTTTACTTCTATCTCCTTTTTTCCTGCTTTCCCCCTGTCTGTACTGCATTTTGGTCAGTTCTTTTTCTTGGGTCAAACTTCCAGGGTTCACATTGATTTCTTTCAATATATTTATCTGTCTTCCCCTCTCCTCTCAATTGTTGTTACTGCTTTTTAAAAATAACATTTGCTTATTTGGTTGCACCAGGTCTTAATTGTGGCAGTTATGGGATCTTCAGTCTTTGTTGTGGCATGTGGGATCCATTTCCCTGATCAGGGATCAAACCCAGGCCCTCCACATTGGGAGTGCAGAGTCTTAGCCACTGGACTACCAGGGAAGTCCCCTAATTGTTGTTAGTAATACTATTTTTACATTATCATTGTGTATACCATGGCTATTCTATTTATTATTTTTGGTGGTGATAAAAATATGAATAGCACAAAATTTACCACTTTAATCACTTTTAAGTATATAGTTCAGTATTGTTAAGTACATTCCCATCATTGTGCAACCAATCTTTAGAACTCTTTTTATTTTGCAAAACTGGATCTCTTCATTTACTTTAACAATTTTCCATTCTTCCTCTCCGACTCCCAGACCCTGGCAACCACCATTCTTCTTTATGTCTCTGAATTTGACCAGTCTAGTTACCTCATATAGGTGGAATCATACATTATTTGTCCTTTTGTGACTGGGCTTAGTTCACTTATTATAATGTCCTCAAGGGTCATCTATATTGTGGTATATGTTAGAACCCCCTTCCTTTTCAAGGATGAATAATATTCTATTGATTGTATCTATCACATTTTGTTTGTCCATTCATCCATTGGTGGACACCTGGGTTGCTTCTACCTTTTGGCTATTGTGATTAATTCTGCTATGAACACGAGTGTACAAATATCTCTTTGAGACCTTGTTTTCATTTCTTTTATGTGTATACCCAGAAATAGATTGCTGGATCATATGGCCATTTTATTCTTAGTCTTTTTGAGGAACCATCGTATTGTTTTCCACAGTTACTGCACCATTTTACATTCCTATCAACAGTACACAAGTTTCTAACTCTTCAACATCCTTGCCAACACTAATTCTTTTCTGTTTGTTATTTTGTAGCAGCTATTCTAATGGGTGCAAAATACTATCTCATTGTGGTTTTGAATTGCTTTCCCCTTATGACCAGTGATGTTGAGCATCTTTCATGTGCATTTTGGCATTTCAATATCCTTGGAGAAGTGTCTGTTCAAGTCCTTTATCCATTAAAAGTTTTTTTGGTTGTTGGGGTTCTTTGGGTTTTTTTCTTTTTTGATTGTTGTTGTTGAATTGTAGAAGTTCTTTATGTTGTTGTTGTTGTTCAGCCACACAGTCATGTCCGACTGTTTGTGACCCCATGGACTGCAGCATGCCAGACTTCCCTGTCCTTCACCATCTCCTGAAGCTTGCTCAAACTCATGTGCGTTGCGGCAGTGATGCCATCCAACCATCTCATTCTCTGTCATCCCCTTCTCCTCCTGCCTTCAGTCTTTCCCAGCATCAGGGTCATTTCTAATGAGCTGGCTCTTTGCATCAGGTAGGCAAAGTATTGGTGCTTCAGCTTCAGCATCAGTCCTTCCAGTGAATATTCAGGACTGATTTCCTTTAGGATTGACTGGTTTGATCTTGCGGTTCAAGGGACTCTCTTTTGAACAACAGTTAAAAAGCATCAATTCTTTTTTAGCTTTTTTATGGTCCAACATGCACATCCATACATGACCACTAGAAAAACCATAGCTTTGACTAGATGGACCTTTGTCAGCAAAGTAATGTCTCTGCTTTTGAGTATGCTATCTAGGTTGGTCATAACTTTCCTTCCAAGGAGTAAGCGTCTTTTAATTTCATTGCTGCAGTCACCATCTGCAGTGATTTTGGAGCCCAAGAAAATAAAGTCTGTCACTGTTTCCATTGTTTCCCCATCTATTTGCAATGAAGTGATGGGACCAGATGCCATGATCTTAGTTTTCTGAATGTTGAGTTTTAAGCCAGATTTTTCACCCTCCTCTTTGACCTTCATCAAAAGGTTTAGTTCCTCTTCACTTTCTGCCATAAGTGTGGTGGTATCTGCATATCTGAGGTGATTGATATTTCTGCCTTCAGTCTTGATTCCAGCTTGTGATTCATCCAGCCCAACATTTCGCATGATGTTCTCTGCATATAAGTTAAATAAGCAGGGTGACAAAATACAGCTTTGACGTACTCCTTTCCCTGTTTGGAACCAGTCTGTAGTTCTGTGTCTGGTTCTAAATGTTGTTTCTTGACCTACATACAGGTTTCTCAGGAGGCAGGTAAGGTGGTCTGGTATTCCCGTCTCTTTAAGGATTTTCCAGTTTATTGTGATCCACACAGTCAAAGGCTTGATCACAATCAATGAAGCAGAAGGAGATGTTTTTCTGGAATTGCCTTGCTTTTTCTATGATCCAGCAGATGTTGGCAATTTGATCTCTGATTCCTCTGCCTTTTCTAAATCATCCTCTGCCTTTTCTAAATCAAGCTTGAGCATATGGAAGTTCTTGGTTCACCTACTGTTGAAGCCTAGTTTGGAGAATTTTAGCATTACTTTGCTAGTGTGTAAAATGAGTGCAATTGTGCACTAGTTTGAACATTCTTTGGGACTGAAATGAAAACTGACCTTTTCCAGTCCTGTGGCCATTGCTGAGTTTTCCACATTTGCTGGCATGTTGAGTGCAGCACTTTAATGGCATCATCTTTTAGGATTTGAAACAGCTCAGCTGGAAATCCATCACCTCCACTAGCTTTGTTTGTAGTGATGCTTTCTAAGGCCCCCTTGACTTTGCATTCCAGGATGTCTGTTTCTAGGTGAGTGATCACACCATTGTGGTTATCTGGGTCATGAAGATCTTTTTTTTGTATAGTTCTTCTGTGTATTCTTGCCACCTTTTCTCATATATTCTGCTTCTGTTAGGTCCGTACAGTTTCTATCCTTTATTGTGCCCATCTTTGCATGAAATGTTCCCTTGGTATCTCTAATTTTCTTGAAGAGATCTCTAGTATTTCCCATTCTATTGTTTTCCTCTATTTCTTTGCATTGATCACTTAGGAAGCCTTTCTTATCTCTCCTTGCTATTCTTTTGAACTCTGCATTCAGATGGATATATCTTTCCTTTTCTCCTTCGCCTTTCACTTCTCTTCTTTTCTCAGCTCTTTGTAAGGCCTCCTCAGACAACTATTTTGCCTTTTTGCATTTCTTTTTCTTGGAGAGGGTCTTTTTTTAATTTAATTTTTTATATACAAAATTTTATTTTTTCAGTTTTATTTATTTATTTACTTTACAGTATTGTATTGGTTTTGCCATACATTGACATGAATCCACCATGAGTGTACATCTGTTCCTCATCCTGAACCCCCCTCCCACCTCCCTCCCCACCCCATACCTCTGGGTCATCCCAGTACACCAGCCCCGAGCACCCTGTATCATGCATCAAGCCTGGACTGGCGATTCGTTTCACATGTGTTAATTTACATGTTTCAATGCCATTCTCCCATATCATCCCACCCTCGCCCTCCCCACAGAGTCCGAAAGACTGTTCCATATATCTGTTTCTCTTTTGCTGTCTTGCATACAGGGTTATCATTACCATCTTTCTAAATTCCATATATATGCATTAGTATACTGCATTGGTGTTTTTCTTCTGGCTTACTTCACTCTGTATAATAGGCTCCAGTTTCATCTATCTCATTAGAATAGATTCAAATGTATTCTTTTGAATGGCTGTGTAATACTCCCTTGTGTATATGTACCACAGCTTTCTTATCCATTTGTCTGCTGATGGACACCTAGGTTGTTTCCATGTCCTGGATATTATAAACAGTGCTGTGGTGAACATTGGGGTACACATGTCTCTTTCAATTCTGGTTTCCTTGGTGTGTATGCCCAGCAGAGGGATTGCTGGGTCATAAGGCAGTTCTATTTCCAGTTTTTAAAGGACTCTCCACACTGTTCTCCAAAGTGGCTGTACTAGTTTGCATTCCCACCAACAGTGTAACAGGGTTCCCTTTCTCTGCACACTCTTGAGAGGGTCTTGATCACTGCTTCCTGTACAATGTCATGAACCTCCAACCATAGTTCTTGAAGCACTCTGTCTGTCAGATCTGATCCCTTGAATCTATTTGTCACTTCCACTGTATAATCATTAGGGACTGGATTTAGGTCATACTTGCATGGTCTAGTGGTTTTCCCTACTGTCTTCAATTTAAGTCTGAATTTGGCAGTAAGGTGTTCATGATCTGAGCCACAGTCAGCTCCTGGCCTTGTTTTGGTGACTCTATAGAGCTCTCCATCTTTGGCTGCAAAGAATATAATCAGTCTGATTTTGGTATTTCCCATCTGGTGATGTCCATGTGTAGAGTTGTCTCTTGTGTTGTTAGAGAAGGCTGTTTGCTATGATCAGTGCGTTCTCTTGGCAAAACTCTGTTAGCTTTTGCCTTGCTTCATTTTGTACTCCCCAGCCTAACTTGCCTGTTACTCTATGTATCTCTTGACTTCCTGCTTTTGCATTCTAGTTCCCCATGATGAAAAGGGTATCTTTTTTTGGTGTTAGTTCTAGAAAGTCTTGTACGTCTTCATAGAGTCATTCAACTTCAGCCTCATCAGCATTAGTGGTTGGGGCATAGAGTTGGATTACTGTGAAACTGGATGGTTTGCCTTGGAGATGAACAAAGACCATTTTGTCATTTTTGAGATTTCATCCAAGTATTACATTCCAGACTCTTTTGTTGACTATGAGAGTATTCCATTTTTCCCAAAGGGATTCTTGCCCACAGTAGTAGATATAATGATCATCTGAATTAAACTAGGCCATTCCAGTCCATTTTAATTCACTAATACCTCAGAGAGGCAGATGACACCACCCTTATGGCAGAAAGTGAGGAGGAACTCAAAAGCCTCTTGATGAAAGTGAAAGAGGAAAGTAAAAAATTTGGCTTAAAGCTCAACATTCAGAAAACAAAGATCATGGCATCTGGTCCCATCACTTCATGGGAAGTATATGGGGAAACAGTGGAAACAGTGTCAGACTTTATTTTTTTGGGCTCCAAAATCACTGCAGATGGTGAATGCAGCCATGAAATTAAAAGATGCTTACTCCTTGGAAGGAAAGTTATGACCAACCTAGACAGCATATTGAAAAGCAGAGACATTACTTTGCCAACAAAGGTCCATCTAGTCAAGGCTATGGTTTTTCCTGTGGTCATATATGGATGTGAGAGTGGGACTGTGAAGAAAACTGAGCACCGAAGAATCGATGCTTTTGAACTGTGGTGTTGGAGAAGACTCTTGAGAGTCCCTTGGACTGCAAGGAGATCCAACCAGTCCATCCTAAAGGAGATCAGTCCTGGGTGTTCTTTGGAAGGATGATGCTGAAGCTGAAACTCCAGTACTTTGGCCACCTGATGCGAAGAGTTGACTCATTGGAAAAGACTCTGATGCTGGGAGGGATTGGGGGCAGGAGGAAAAGGCGACAGCAGAGGATGAGATGGCTGGATGGCATCACTGACTCAATGGACGTGAGTCTGAGTCAACTCCAGGAGTTGCTGATGGACAGGGAGGCCTGGCGTGCTGCTGGGGTCGCAAAGAGTCGGACATGACTGAGCGACTGAATTGAACTGAAATGAACTGAACTGAATTCCTGAAATGTCGATGTTGACCCTTGCTACCTCCTGTTTGACCACTTCCAATTTACCTTGATTCATAGAACTGACATTCCAGGTTCCTATGTAATGTTGTTCTTTACAGCATCAGACTTTACTTTCACCACCAGACACATCCACAGCTGGGCTTTGTTTCCACTTTGGCTCAAGCTCTTCATTCCTTCTGGAGTTATTTCTGCTCTTCTTCGATAGCATATTGGGCACCTACCAACCTGGGGAGTTCATCTTTCAGTGTCGTATCTTTTTGCTTTTCACGCTGTTCATGGGGTTTCAAGGCAAGAATACTAAAGTGGTTTGCCATTCCCTTCTCCAGTGGATCTCGTTTTGTAAGAGCTCTTCACTATGACTTGTCTGTTTTGGGTGGCCCACACAGCATGGCTCATAGTTTCATGAGTTAGACAAGTTCTTTACATATTCTGGATGTTAACACATTATCAGATATATATGATTTGCAAATATTTTCTTTCACTCCATGGATTGTCTTTTGATTATGTTTTTGATGCACAGGAGTTTTAAACTTCGATGCAAAAAAAAAAATAAAAAAAATAAACTTTGATGTAGTCTAATTTCTGTACTTGTCCTTTGTTGCCTATACTTTTGGCATTGTATTCAAGAAGTCTTCACTAAATCCAATGTTATGAATACTTCCCCTTTTGTTTTCTTCAAGTTTTTTTTTTAAACTTTTAATGCTTAGTGATATTAGTCATTTCCCCCTGTTTTTGTCAACAATTGTTATATTTTTTTCTGTCAACTGTTCTTATTTCCTGTTTGTTTTCCTATCTCTTTTATTTTCATAAGGTATTTTTAAAATAAACCTGTGTTATTCTTTTTTATTATGTCATCTTGAATGAAACATGTTCTTCATGGATCTACTTTTTCTATTAGGTTTGGATGAGGAAGGGGCTTGAGATGCAAGGTTGGACGCACCTGGGAGTGAATGAATCATTTTAGCTTTTAGTTATTCCCTGACAAAAGGATTAATGCACAGCTTTTGAAATTGATAATCATCTTCTATCTACATCAGTCACAGAGTCATCTTCCTGCAAAATACGTGTGATTCCTCATTGAGCTCCTTTCCCCTCTGACACTTGGTGCTAAACTGAGTCTCAGAAAACCTCCTATGACAGCTCGCTGATGTCCTCATGTTCCTCCAGTTGAGAGATTGTTCCTCTCTCTAGCAAGTACCCTCTTGTTTGGACAGTTGTGCTGTGATAGTTTCTCTGAGGTCTGTATCTGCTGCATTTCACTGGATGTCATAGTCCTTTCTCTTTTAGCACAGTTTCAACCGTCTGTTTTAGTTTGTTGAAGATGGACTTTGGGTGTCTGTTTTCCATTCTCTGCTGTTGGAGAAAAAGAAAGCAGGACCTGATCATGGGAGTCCAGGTGGCTATGTTCACTTCAATTCTCTGTGTGTGTTTCTTTTGGACCAGCTTGGCAGCTTCCCAGTTTCCTAAGACATGGATTGGAGCAATACAGATAGGAAAGAGTCCAACTACATGAGAGTTATAGCACAGGATGGTCGCATAGTGGACTTCTGACTCTCACTCACTCTCCATGTAGTGCCAGAGAACTCTCAGTGCCTTGGTTTTCCTCATAGTAGTAATTTTTGTTGTTGTTCAGTCGCTCAGTCACGTTCGACTCTTTGCAACCCCATGGATTGTAGCATACCAGGCTTCCCTGTCCTTCATCTCCTGGAGCTTGCTCAAATTGGTGATGTCATACAACCATCTCATCCTCTGTCTTCCCCTTCTCCTGCCCCCAAGCCCTCCCAGCATCAGGGTCTTTTCAACTGAGTTTGCTCTTTGTATTAGGTGGCCGAAGTACTGGAGCTTCAGCTTCAGCATCAGTCCTTCCAATGAACGTTCAGGGTTGACTTCCTTTAGGATTGACTAGTTTGATCGCCTTTACAGTCCAGGGGTCTCTCAACAGTCTTCTCCTCACCACAGTTTGAAGGCATCCATTCTTCAGTGGTCAGCCTTTTTTATTGTCCAGTTTTCACATCTGTACATGACCAGTGGAAAAACCATCACTTTAACTAGACGGACGTTTGTAGGCAAAGTAACGTTTTTGCTTTTTAATATGTTGTCTAGGTTGGTCATCTTTTAATTTCATGGCTGCAGTCACTGTCCACAGTGATTTTGGAACCCAAGAAAATCAAGTCTGTCACTGTTTCCATTGTTTCCCCATCTATTTGCCATGAAGTGACTGGATCTAGATGCCATGATCTTCATTTTTTGAAAGCTGAACTTTGAGCCAGCTTTTTCACTGTTGAGTTCCTCTTTGCTTTCTGCCATTAGGGTGGTGTTCACTGCATATCTGAGGCTATTGATATTTCTATATCAATAGAAATATTGATTTAGATATTGATTGGCAGTCTTGATTCCAGCTTGTGCTTCATCCAGCCCAGCATTTCACATGATGTACTCTGCGTATAAGTTAAATAAGGGTGACAAAATACAGCTTTGACGTACTCCTTTTCCAGTTTTGAACCAGTCCATTGTTCCATGTCTGGTTCTAACTGTTGCTTCTTGACCTGCATATAGGTTTCTCAGGAGGCAGGTAAAGCAGTCTGGTATTCCCATTTCTTGAAGAATTTTCCACAGTTTGTTGTGATCCACACAGTCAAAGGCTTTATCATAATCAATGAAGCAGAAGTACCGGTTTTTCTGGAATTGTCTTGCTTTTTCTATGATCCAACAGATGTTGGCAATTTGATCTCTGGTTCCTCTGCCTCTTCTAAATCCAGCTTGTACATCTAGAGGTTCTAAATCCAGCTTATACATCTGGAAGTAGTAATAGCTGAAGTTTTATTAGGCACTCCCTATACTATAGGGAGCCTGGTAGGCTGCAGTCCATGGGGTCGCTAAGAGTTGGGCATGACTGAGCGACTTCACTTTCACTTTTCACTTTCATGCATTGGAGAAGGAAATGGCAACCCACTCCAGTATTCTTGCCGGGAGAATCCCAGGGACAGAGGAGCCTAGTGGGCTGCCGTCTATGGGGTCGCACAGAGTCGAACACGACTGAAATGACTTAGCAGCAGCAGCAGCGTACTACAGGAGTCAAGATTGCCAGGAGAGATATCAATAACCTCAGATATGCAGATGACACCACCCTTATGGCAGAAAGTGAAGAGGAGCTAAAAAGCCTCTTGATGAAAGTGAAAGAGGAGAGTGAAGAAGTTGGCTTAAAGCTCAACATTCAGAAAATGAAGATCATGGCATCTGGTCCCATCACTTCATGGCAAATAGATGGGGAAACAGTGGAAACAGTGTCAGACTTTATTTGATTGGGCTCCAAAATCACCGCAGATGGTGACTGCAGCCATGAAATTAAAAGACACTTACTCCTTGGAAGGAAAGGTATGACCAATCTAGATAGCATATTCAAAAGCAGAGACACTACTTTGCCAACAAAGGTCTGTCTAGTCAAGGCTATGGTTTTTCTTGTGGTCATGTATGGCTGTGAGAGTTGGACTGTGAAGAAGGCTGAGTGCCGAAGAATTGATGCTTTTGAACTGTGGTGTTGGAGAAGACTCTTGAGAGTCCCTTGGACTGCAAGGAGATCCAACCAGTCCATCCTAAAGGAGATCAGCCCTGGGATTTCTTTGGAAGGAATGATGCTGAAGCTGAAACTCCAATACCTTGGCCACCTGATGTGAAGAGTTGACTCATTGCAGAAGACCCTGATGCTGGGAGGGATTAGGGGCAGGATGAGAAGGGGATGACAGAGGATGAGATGGCTGGATGGCATCACCAACTCGATGGACATGAGTTTGGGTAAATGGGAGTTGGTGATGGACAGGGAGGCCTGGCGTGCTGCAATTCATGGGGTCTCAAAGAGTCGGACATGACTGAGCGACTGAACTGAAGTGAACTGAACTCACCTACCCTCATCCTCCTTTCACAGCTGAGGAAACTGAAGCAAACAGTTGTGCAGTAAATGGCAGAGCAGGACACACATCCAGGCCTTTGGCTTCCAGGGCTGTGCACATCCGCCCTCCCCTCACTGTTCCGCGGTTCAGTGCGCCCCGCCTGGGACTGCCAAGAAGGCTGAAACCAGAAGTCACAGCCAGCCCCAGAGCTGCGCAGGTCAGCGAGCCATTTCTCCTCTTCCTTCTCCCTCTTCTCATTATATTGCTCCTTCTCCCCGTGCTTTCCCCTGGATTCATCCTGTTTCAAGATAGGGGAAAATACGTCATCTTTGTTTGACAAAAAAGGTGCCAAGTTATTCCAAGCATTGAAAACCGCTTCTTTCTCCTGAAGGAAAGTTTCAGATGCTGACCTTCCTATTGGAGATACATTAGAAAACGATGAGGAAACTTCAGCTTTCCGTCTTTGTGCTGCTTTTCAAGTATCGTTTGTATCTTCAGGCTTTCAAGGTGGCAGCCGAGGGGGACGCCAGTGGCCGAGGGCTGTGGAAGCAGCCGCTGGAACTCTGTGAAGCCCTGGATCTTGGGTCCTTTGGAGCCAGGTTGTAAGTCAAAAGAGGAAGGGGAAGAGCCCTGCTGAGCAGCCACACCCTTCTAGAACAGTAAGTGCTGGCTGCTTACCTCAGTGATCTCTGGTTCTGGTTCCAAATAGAAGGTAGGTCAGGAAGTGGGTACTTAGGGACCCACCTTGCAAGCCATTCTCTCCTTCCTTCATGGTTTTCTCCCAGTGTTTCCTTCACTTTCCCTCCTCAGCCCCTTTCTTAGGGGAGGAAAAGCCTCGGCCTGGAAAATAGGCTCCTTGCTCCGATCTCATACAAACCTTTCAAACCCTGAGAAAGCGAGACAGGAGTGGGAGGAGCACGGAAGAGCGAGAGAAGGGGAGGGAGACCCACTGGACTCTGAACCCCGATTCCACATTTCCTGTGGGAGAAGCTGATTGGTTTGGCTTTGGTCAGGGGTCCATATAGCTTCTATCAAAGGGCCCAGTTTGCTGCTGTAGCTGCTGAGGATATAGACCCTCTGAGGAGAAGGACTGGGGTGGAGAAGATGATTGATGGAGAGGGTGATCTTGGACACTAAATGGGGCCTTCCCAGGTGGTGCTAGTGGTAAAGAACTCACCTGCCAATGCAGAAGTAAGAGATGTGGGTTCAGTCCCTGGGTTGGGAGGAGGTTATGGCAACTCACTCCAGTATTCTTGCCTGGAGAATCCCATGGACAGAGGAGTCTGGTGGACTGCCTTCCTTAGTCGCAGAGTCGGACATCACTGAGGTGGCTGGGCATGCACACAGGCACGGACACTGAATTGCTGTGCCAGTCTGCTCCCTGGGGCCCTGAGATGGCACCCCAGTCCTGCCTCCGGTTCCCATCCTAGTCCCCGAGCCTGCCCACCTGCTGGCCTGGATTCCCAGTTGGCTATCCGCCACCTAGTTCCTTCCCATTGTCTGATGTGGACTGTTTGCCTTGGCAGTTGGTCTTTTTGTTGGATCCCATGCCCTCTTCCAAGCAGGCTTGCCTGGCTTGTCAACTTGGTCTTTTCTCGGCCAGTTGATCTCTTCCTTGAGTGCCTTGCTGTAGCAGCAGAATGCCCTATACCAGACTCAGCCAAAGTCACTCAAAAGTCCTGTTCTGTAAGCAGAGGTGGATTAATCAATACTTCTCCTGCCACTTCCATGCGCCTCTCTCCAAATCATTCCAATCTAAAGAGGGAACCAAAAAAAAAAAAAAAAAAAAAAAAAAGAGGGAACCAAACAATCTTGGGGTGGGGGGTGGCGGCATTTCATCCCTACGAAGTTCTCCAAGGAATGTTCAAAGATGGGCTGTTGTTTAGAGATCAATGAAAACGAAATGGAATTTAAATATTAAGAAGAAAGCTCTTGCCTTCAGGTAAAGCTTACATTTGCATAATAATGAGAAAGACTAGTCAGATGGAATTGAGAATCTGACTGGAATCTCAAATCCTGGCAAAGGAGGATTCTTGTGCCTGAACTGGCAATAGGAAATATGCTAATGAGGGGTTTGCTGCTGTCCATCACATTCCACAGATTCTGAGACAAAGAAATAGAAGGAGTTCACAAGTGGGAGGTGATACAACTTGACATTAAACTTAATCTGGTTTGTTTTCCCATCAGCCCATGACAGATGTGCAATTGCGGAAGCCTTGAAAGGGGGTGGGGGCGAGTGATTCCCTCGTGTCAGAACTGCCTGACGCTGTCATCACAGTGCTGTCAATGCCATCATTGGTATTGTGTTAGAAACAGCGGGAGGGAGGGAAAGGGAGTCTGGAGTACGACCTGAATCATTATTGAGAACTAATAGGAAGATCTGAAAAGAAAAGTAAAAAGAGAATGAAATAAGGACTCTTAAGTAAATATTTTTGTGCCTTGCTTGTTAAGATAGGGGAGACCTAGTATCTGGGTGATAGAATCAATAATTTAGAAGACACCTTAACTTGGGAATTGGGAAGACATGCTTAAGTTAGCCTGTCCCAGACTTGAGCTGAAATTCTTTTATTTGAGGCAATGGAGTGTGTTTTGGGGGAGACAGAGAAAAGCTGTGATGGGCAAAATCCCAAGAGGGCCTCTGTCATCTTCTCCCCCTGCTCTTGCGTCCTATATAATTCCTCCCTTGAGAGTGTGGGCAGAACTTACGGCTTGCTTCTAACAGAATCACGCTCATGACCTTGTTGTATTATATGACAAAGTTAAGAGGATTTTGCAGGGTTATTTCAGTTCGGTTCAGTCACTCAGTCGTATCTGACCCTGCAACCCCGTGGACTGCAGCACGCCAGGCCTCCCTGTCCATCACCAACTCCCAGAGCTTACTCAAACTCATGTCCATTGAGTCGGTGATGCCATCCAACTGTCTCATCCTCTGTTGTTATCTTCTCCCACCTTCAATCTTTCCCAGCATCAGGGTCTTTTCCAATGAGTCAGTTCTTCGCATCAGGTGGCCAAAGGATTGGAGTTTCAGGGTTAATTAAGGACCCTCATTAATGGACTGAGTTAATGATAGGTGAGATTATCATGAGTGGGCTGGGCCTAATTGTTTACCCTTTGAAAGAACCAGTTCTTGGTTTTGTTTTTTCCTATCTTTTAAAAAATTGTTTTATTTACTTCCTCCCTGATATTTACTGTTTCCTTGCTTCTGCTAACTTTAGGTTCTGTTTGTTCTTTAACTGTTTTGGGTGGTAAGTTAGGCTATTCACTTCAGATTTTTCTTGTTTTTTGACAAAGGCCTGTATCACTATGAACTTCGCTCAGAGAACTGCTTTGGCTGCACCCCATATATTTTGTGTGGTTGTGTATCCATTGTTGTTTGTCTCAAGGTATTTTCAAATTTCCTTTTTGATTTCCTCATTGACCCATTGGTTTTATAGCAGCATATTGTTTAGGCTTCATGTAATTTTTTTTTCTAGTTTCTTTTCCTGTGTTTGATTTCTCGTTTCATGTCATCGTGGTCAGAAAAGATACTTGAGATGATTTCTGTACTCTTAAATTTTTTGAGGTTAGTTTTGTGCCCTAGGGTATGGTTAAGGGCCTGGCCTAATTGGGTGAGTCCTTCAAAAGAGAGCTTTGATGTTCTTTGAAATCAGAGACTCTAAGAAACAGACCCTCTCCACTTATGTCTTTGAAGCTGCCATGCAAGCCACAAGGAGATGACTTCTTTCCGCAACCCAAGGGAATTTGAAAGGAGATATTTCCCTCGCTGAGCTCTTAGATGAAACCATAGCCTTAACACATTTTGACTTCAGCCTTGTGAGACCTTGACAAGAGAACCTAGCTAAGTCAGGCATGAATTCCTAACCCCCAGAAACAATGAGATCATAAAATGGGTATTGTTCAAAGCTGTTGAGTTTGTGGTAATTCATTATATAAGCAATACAAAATGAATACAGGAGTTTATTCTTAAATAAGTCAGTTGGAGCAATACTGTGTGCATTAGCCTTTCTGGTTGGGGGGGGGGGTGGGGCGTGGAAGAAAGGCTAAAGGGGATTTAATGGCACTGGTGTCACATACACATTTCGGTAGCTGGTTAGATGCCAGTCTAGCCTCCTCTTAACTGCTTGAGGATGTCTCCAAAGGCTGGATAGCTTGTTAGGCCAAGTCTTTGATCTCAGACTTACTATCTGTTCTGTCAGGCTTCTTTTCTCTTCATTGGAACTACTAAAACAATGTGACTCACTCAAGACTACATTTTTAAGGACATGACTAAGCTCATATTATAGTTTCATGTATCTTTTTATCTTAAGTATCCTATTTCTTATTAGTCAACTATTTCAGTCCAATTAAAAACAAAATTAGTTGAACATGTACTACATTATGGACTTCCTGTTGGGGGTGGGGGCAGAAGGTGGGGATGTTATAACAAATATAGAGGGTTGTGTTTCTACTGTGTACTTCTGTGTTTTCTGATTGGGTGCTCTTAGGAAAATTACCTACCTGAGCTTCATCTTATAAGTAAGAATGATACAGACAACAGTAATGGTGATTAAGGATCATCACTGATCAGGATGATCAGTCGCTTAGCTGGTCATGATAGGGTTATCAATATAGTTTTGATAATATAGTTTTCAAAATTAAATGAGCTAAGTACATGCAATACTGGCATTATAATAAACTCTCAATGTATGTTGCTGCTGCTACTGCTGCTAAGTTGCATCAGTCGTGTCTGACTCTGTGCGACCCCATAGACGGCAGCACACCAGGCTCCCCTGTCCCTAGGATTCTCCAGGCAAGAACACTGGAGTGGGTTGCCATTTCCTTCTCCAATGCATGAACGTGAAAAGTGAAAGTGAAGTCGCTCAGTCATGTCCGACTCTTAGCGACCCCATGGAATGCAGCCTACCAGGCTCCTCCTTCCATGGGATTTTCCAGGCAAGAGTACTGGAGTGGGGTGCCATTGCCTTCTCCCAATGTATGTTAGTGTTCTAATATTACTGTTTATGAAGGAAGTAAATAAGGAAAAACATCTTTTAGGAAGGAAACTTTTAATGAAGCCTAAAACTATGGGTGACATTTGATGGGAGAAGTTAAGGGAAGATTCCAAGCAGAAGGGCCATTGATGATGAAAGACCTTGAGGTAGGAAATAGATAAAAAGTTTGGAAGACAGTGGCTTCAATATTTTGGAAATGGCTACAATATTTTTATTACACTCTTCTTATTTCCCCCTAAAGAACTTGACAGGCTATTTCTTTCAGACTGGAGCTTGGATTTTACAGTGGCCTCCAAGTTCCCGTGAAGTCTATTTTTCCTTCTGATTGTGGTTGGGATTGAACCCTGACGCTTAGGAGAATAAGGACAATATATGGCTGGTTCATGCTTTCCAGAAAGGCACAGCCTTAGTTCAGAGCATGGCCTGCTTAGATAGCAAACTAGAGTGTGTGGGGTTTAGCCACCCCAGCCTTTGGGGAATGAGAGGGTGTATAGTGTCAGGTGTGGGAGGGTCCATCAGTCATTAATTTCAGGTGGAAAAGACCTGCAGGAGCCCTACAAAACTAGGTGTGGCAGAGGAGGTTTCTTTCCTTGTCCTCCCCGTGTTTTGTTTTACTTCTGTACTCCTGGAAGTCCAGGCAAAGAGGCCAAGACTCACAAGTTATACTAAAGAAGGGATCAGCATTATCCTGAGAAAGCTCTTGTAGATCTTTGAGCCTATAAGCTTTAGGATTCCTCTTATAAATGGCAGTAGGCTCTTCCCTCTGGCCTATTAGGGTGGACCCAAGACCCTGGGGTGAGGATAGAGGGTCAGAGGTAGAAATGGAAGCATAAAGGAGGAGCGAGATTAGGGAGAGGAGGGCATTCTGGATGCTCATATAAGGTGGATTGTGTGTGGGACGAAGGGCAGATTGATGGCAAAGAACAGTGCTGTGCCGTCTCCTGAATCCTGGAATTGTTTATGGCAGTCTGCTGCCCACTGGGGATTCTTACCTGTGTCTCTCCTGCGTTGCCCGGAAAACTCTTGGATTTCTCTGGAGGGTGGGTTTGAGATTGTTTGAAACTGATGCATGTGGCACACCTCCCGTTTCTTCGTAAGCATCAGAAGGCTCTTGGGGGAATAGGAAATATGGCAGCTCCCTATTCCCTTGAGCTAGTTCTGCCTCGAGTCTTACTGGTGAAAGTACTGGTGAAGTGGCAATTGCATCACAGAGGCCAAAATGTTATGGTCAGTTCGTTGCCCACTGTCGTTGATATCGGTACTGGTTTTGCATGTTCAACATTACATGGTACAGGGAGCCCAGCTCGGTGTTCAGTGATGACCTGGATGGGTGGGAGGGAGGTCCAAGAGAACAGGGATATATGTCTAATACAGCTGACTCACGTTGTACAGAAGAAACTAACACAACATTGTAAAGCAGTTATACTCCAATAAAAAACATTATGTGGTATTTGCTTCAAAAACACATGCTTAGGACACTTGGTATTTGGAAACAACACACACAAGACTCAGAGTCTTGAGGTTCAATGACCTCCCTCTGATGTACAGTGGACCTGGACTAGTTAAACCTCCAGCATCCAGGTTGGATGTCAGGCTCTTCCGTCAGAGAATGGACCGCCACTTAGAATTTGTTTATTGATTGTCTTCTGTGGGCTGTGAGTTTCCTGGGGACTGGGTTTTGTGACTTCCCTGCAGCTTTATTCTCAAGCCTAGCACAGTGCCTCACATTGTCAAGGCAAATTTGTTGAATGCGTGAATGAATTTCAGTGACACTGCTCTGACAACACGTATGTTGTTTAATGTCCAGGTGGCAACCCACTCCAGTATTCTCGCCTAGAAAATTTCATGGAGGGAGGAGCCTGGTAGGCTACAGTCCACGGGGCCGAAAGAGTCGGACACGACTGAGCAACTTCGCTTTCACTTCTGCTTTCAATGTCCAGGTCCCACTAGTGTCTGTAAGGTTGCTGGTTTGAGTCCAGGGTGTCTGGAGCTACAGAAGGATGGGCTCTTTGTGTGTTGGTTGATGTTCCTCCTCTTGCTGTACTTGACTGCTCTTTTCTCTCCTCACCCTGTGCTCCTGCATCCTTTCACGAATGGTTTTACTGCCTTTCTCTGTCGTCTGCTTCTTTGGATGACCGCGGCATTGGGGAGCTAGAGGCTGGTTCTGCCTCTTTGGTGGGAAGTGCAAAGTGCATAGTTGCTCAGTAAGGGAGCAGAGAAGAATTCCAGCAGCCCAAGCAGGGCAACTATTGAGTGAGGCGGGAACAGACAGGATGCCCAAGTTTCAAAAGTGATGAGGAGGAGTGCTAGGGAGTTCTCTAGCTAGAGCACCATGGTCTTGACAGTGCCCAGGTTGAACACTCTACCCCGTATGTGAGACAGCAAAAGAGACGCAGATGTATAGAACAGTCTTGTGGACTCTGTGGGAGAGGGAGAGGGTGGGATGATTTTGGAGAATGGCATTGAAACATGTGTAATATCATATATGAAATGAGTCGCCAGCCCAGGCTCAATGCATGATACAGGGTGCTCAGGGCTGGTGCACTGGGATGACCCAGAGGGATGGTACAGGGAGGGAGGAGGAGGGGTTCAGGATGGGGAACACGTGTATAGCTGTGGCAGATACATGTTGATGTATGGCAAAACCAATACAATATTGTAAAGTAATTAACCTCCAATTAAAATAAATAAATTTATTTTTAAAAAAGTAGATCTACCATAAAAGAAGCACAACCCTCCTTTCTTGAGGTGCCCTGGGAACTTCCATTATAGGGTTCACACCTTAACTAGTATTTTCCTGGCGTTAATATATTTGGGTACATCTAAGCAGGTGGCACTAATGGTAAAGAACCCAGCCCCAAGACAGGAGACACAAGAGATGTGGGATTGATCTCTGGGTTGGGAAGATCCCCTGGAGTAGGAAATGGCACCCCACTCCAGTATTCTTGCCTGGCAAATCCCATGAACAGAGAGCCTGGTGGGTACAGTCTGTGCAGCTGCAAAGAGCTGCACGCAGCTGAGCAACTGAGCACATGAGTGCAGCTCCATTGGGTATCTGGGATACATTAGGTATCATAGTCAGGGACCCTCCTCCAGAGCAGGGTCCCCAACCTAAGGTCTGATGATCTGAGGTGGAACTGATGTCATAATAGTAGAAATAAAGTGCATAATCAGTGTAATGCACTTGAATCATCCCCAAACCATCCCCTGACCCTCAGTCCCTGGAAAAATTGTCTTCCATGAAAATGGTCCCTGGTGCCAAAAAGGTTGAGAAGCGCTGCTCCAGAGAAACAGAACCAACATTGTATGCGTGTGTATAGAACATACATACGGTGTTTTGCCAGCTATCTGGACATCCTGAAACCAACCAACTTCATACGTGACCACCAAAACTAAAAATTAACCATCAAACTGGATCTTGCTACAAGTCTGTTTGGAAGTCTAACAGCCACGTTCATGGTCCCGGGAACCAGATCTGGTGGGAGAGCAGGGCCCTCAGACCCAGGCTGTCCCACTGCAGAGCTTCTGTGCTGGAAGAGGAGGGGCACCATCACAGTGATGTGTTTGTGGCCTGAGCTTTCCTTTTTACCTTCTGCAGTGTAACACCACTGGTTATTGATTATTCACTATAATAATTACATTAGATCAGTCACTTCACAACTAACAAAGTCCTTCTGACCAGCCAGAGACTTGGAGGAGTACACTTCCCAGAGAACACCAGACTGGCCCTGAGCCATTTGTCATCATTGCTGTCATTGTCTTCCTGTGGTTCTGATCATTATTAATCATGATGATCATGATCATTGGGCTTAGGAAGAAAATAATGATAAAATGGCTCTAATTAAACATTCTAAATACATCATGTTCTTATCATTATGTTGTCTAGTATTAATTATAATCACTATAATCACTCTTAACAATGTGAACTTCTGCTTGGGTTTGTCTTCTGTGTGATCAAAGCCTTGAAAGACAGGCTCTTGTTAGCTTCCCTGGCGTACCAGCCAAGGGAGCGCTGGTTTCCATTCATGGCCCTGCGTGTGGAGTAAGTGTGGATCCCTTCGGGGGCTGTAATAAAGAACTCCAGGAACCAAAATGCAGCGAAGTCAACCTTGGGCAGATGTGTTATGGGGAAGTGTGTCTGATGTGGGGTGAAATAGACTTCAGGAACTTCAATTTTAATTTCAAGGTGAAGTTTGTCGCTGCCATTTCCCAGCTGTGTGACCTTGAGAAATCTGCTTTGCCCCTCTGAGTGTAGAAATTCATAGTGCTCTATTCTTGTATTACAAGTAGAGGTAGTATATATTTTCCTGTTTCCCTCCCCCTCTAGTTTATGCAATAAGGGAGTGCAGAGGAGAATAAGGTCCTAGGCTGTGAACTCTTGAAAGAAACCAAATGAATAGTCACTCCCGCACCTGACCCAGTGCTTGGCATATAGTTGGTTTGTACTGAATGAATATTGCCTGAATGAGTAAAGATATTAAAGCATTGATAGCTTTATATAATTTATAGCTGGAAGAATTTTCAGTTGAATTGTTAATTTCTGATTCTTAAGTTTCTGAGCTGCCTTAAGTCAAAGCTCATTTGCCCTTTGCTTGGATCAGCTGCCTTTCTCAGGCTCTGAGGTCTCCACTCCCATCAGCTCCCTCCAGCAGTGGGAAGACGAGGTCTCTGGGCTGTAGGCATTAAACAAGATGAACACATGGCCCATGAGTGCCATCCATTCCACCCATCAGCCCACCTCCTCTCCACTGCAGCTCTCTTTTTGGGAAGTAGCTGCCTCTGGGCTCCTCCTTGAGCCTAGGCCCCTTTCTTAACTTAACTCACATACCAACATCATCCACTGTGACTTGGACCCGGGCTTAGAGGATCTCCTGTTTGAGGAGTCCTGAAGTTAGCTCAATATGGCATGGTCTCTTAGCTATTCCCACATCCTCCTGTTCTATGTGATCCACACTCTAATTTGCATTTCAAAGATGTGCTGACAATGGTAAGCTCAGTTTTGTTTCAATTACTAGAAATTCCTCATTCGTAGGAAACAAATGAATGAACTCTTAGTTGTCTTGTTAAAGTACTCATCACCAAGACTTAGCACACTGCTTCAAGTGCCCTGACCTCATTTACTCTTATCAAGGCCAAAGACTGGGGACTTCCCTGGCGGTCCAGTGGTTAGGACTTGGCATTTTCACTATTGTGGCCCAGGTTTAATCTTTGGCTGGGGAACTCAGATCCTGATTAAAAAAAAAAAAAACCAAAACGGTGAGAGACTTGCTAGTATTGTCATATCCAAAGGACCCTGCTGGGCCTGTCTGCAAGTCCTGCTGTACAGTCGGCCATGCTCTTGTTCTCTCCTAGAGCAGTCATCTCAGGGATCATGTGTGGGTAGAAGGACCCCAAATCCTCTTGGAAGAGAGGAACCAAGGAACCACGTGAGAGTGTGTCAGGACATAAATAAACCTCCCCTGCCTCCGGTCACTGAGATGCAGAGTTGTTTGCTGCAGCAGGTAGCGTGTTACCCTGCCTACCACAGACATGGACAGAGACATTCCTGGAAAGCAGGATGTTGAAGAGATGGGCGTTCAAGGGTCAGAGACTCCACACTCGGTGGGGCCAGATTTCTCTGGGCCTCTCTTTAGCCCTCCATTACTCTCTTTCACAGCCATCCCAAACATCTGTCTGGGAGTTAGCGGCCTGCGTTAGCTTCCTCCTGTGACTCCCACAGATGAAAAGTGCTGGAGAATGATGTCCCGGGAGGGCCAGCATCAGGCCAAGCATGCCCGCCCCAGCTCTGCTGTGGTGCCCCTGTCCTGCCCGTGGGAGCACGTGGATGCAAAGCCAGCTTCTCCATAAGGTGCTTTTGTCCACCTGGATCCTGTCCCCGGTCTCTGCCTGTGGGGCTGGACGGAGGGACAGAGGCTTGGACCCGCAGGGCTCAAGTGTGAGTTGGCCATGATTTCAGGATAATGAACGCTCTGCAGGCCCTTTTGCTGGCTGCCAGTTCCCGGCTTTGTGTGCTGGAAACATCTTGAACAAAATGTCATGGAGAGCATCTCGGCAGTGTCCTGCTGACTGAGGACACGGGGCTGCCGAGTTTGCCATCTGCCCGCAGCCTCTCCGAGGTAATTATATCAGAGTCTCTCAAGTCCTGGAACAAGGTGGCTGTCAAACGCACTTTCCTTCCTCTAGGAAGGTAATTTTCATTTTCTCAGTTCATTTGGAGATGCACATCATTATTGTCTCCAGGTGTGAGGGAGGTGCAGGGAGAGAAGGTGGGGGACTGTGTGGAGTCAGGAAGGGCGGCAGGAGGGGGAAGGAAGGGGGGGATGGTTGAGGGAGGGGCACGGACACTAATTTTGGCAACTTTTAATTAAACGATAGGCTGGAAAAATTCCATTATTATTACTGCTCAGCTTTCTGGCTGGAGTGGCTTAACGTCTTCTTTATTAGTGTAATAGTCTGAAAGCATTTTCTTTCTTCTCTGATTGCTAATTTGCACTAGGCAGAGGAAACGTGTCTGATGGCTCTTGGAAGAGAAATGTTTTCAAAATTTGCCGAACACAGAGCTTTTATACTCTTTGCCTCTGCCCCTCCTGTGATCCTGTGATTGCTTTTTGTTTGGGGTGGGAGGGAGAGGGGGATCAGTTCTCCACGTGAAGACTGTCACTTGGCAAGGGGAATGCAAAGCTAGTCCTCACTGGGAATATGCTTTAAATGTGGAGTCCCCTTCTCTGGGATATGGGTCTTCAGGTTCCTCTGACTTAGACAGCGCTTAGGACTGTTCTTCAGAAGGAGGGCTGGCAGCACCTCTTCTTTAATGGAATTGCTTACAGAATCTTTATAACAGAGGTTAATGGCCAAGATCATAAGGGCACGGGAAGCCAGGCAGCCGTCCAGGTGCCCTGGGGTCATGGGACAAAGGTTTGTAGACATTAAAAAGTCTACATTAATTCCATTGTTCTCACAGCAGGTATACAAATTAGGCTTTATTTTTTATCATTTTGCAGTCAGAGACATGGAGTTTTTTAAAGGAAAAAGGTTGTCTAGTAAGTAGACTGATGAACAGTTCCCACTTTCTTGGGACTTAGTGAGTTCCTGGTACATGGGACTTTCAGTGTTACAATGGACTGAGTCGTGGGCAAAATGGGGTGAGTTGGTCACCTTGCTAGTAAGTTCAATTTTCAGTTTCCAGAGCCAAGAACAGGATTCTTTCTTGTTCCTCACACCTGCCCCCAGTATATGCCCTGTATTAATTGTGGTGTTAATTGGCTTTATTTAGGCTTTTATTATTTTGCATATGGATGCAAACTACCCTATCAGGGAACTCATCTGGCTGACTTAGAGCTGTACTGGAGAATGAACACACCAAATGTTAATAATATTGGCTTGTGCCTTTTGAAAAATTGTCTTTGAGAGGGTGCATATTACTCCATCACTCAAAATGTGTTTGGAAATTCCAAATCTTCCAATTTGTCACTAGATCCAAATTTCAGAGTCATTCAAGAGACAGAGTCTTATTATTTTGCAGTTACATTTAGTGGCAAAATTACCTTTTAGTAATGTGCCTCTTGGTTCACCTCTCTTGCTCTTCTGCTGCTGCTGCTGCTAAGTTGCTTCAGTCGAGTCCGACTCTGTGCGACCCCACAGACAGCAGCCCACCAGGCTCTCCCACCCCTGGGATTCTCCAGGCAAGAACACTGGAGTGGGTTGCCATTTCCTTCTCCAATGCATGAAAGCGAAAAGTGAAAGTGAAGTCGCTTAGCCATGTCCGACTCTTAGCTACCCCATGGACTGCAGCCCACCAGGCTCCTCTGTCCATGGGATTTGCCAGGCAAGAGTACTGGAGTGGGGTACCATTGCCTTCTCTGATCTCTCTACTATATGTTATTGTATCCGTACACCAGCTTGTTTCAGTGGTCATGTATCTATAACAGCAGAAAATATGGTTGATTATAAGTACAGTTGGTGTTTGATGACCACCAGCGGTTTTAGTGAGTAATGAGAGCAAGTGACACATTGAATGGGAGAAGGCAATGGCACCCCACTCCAGTACTCTTGCCTGCAAAATCCCATGGATGGAGGAGCCTGGTGGGCTGCCGTCTATGGGGTCGCACAGAGTTGGACACGACTGACGTGACTTAGCAGCAGCAGCACATTGAATACTGAAGATATCACAAGCTAATATATGGTAGCATTTGACACATTGTTCAAATATAATGTAAAGTTAGCAAGGATCCAAAATTTGGTTAATAAAAAGCATGCATTGTTATTATGCTATAAATGAAACCTCAAGAAGGTTTTAGAAAAGATGTTTGGAAGGATGCACTAGAGGAGAACCATAGTCACAGGACATAACACTCTGACCATAGACTCAGTATGTAATGAAAAAGTAAGCTGGTAGGGAATATCAATTTCTCTTTAAATTTAGTAGAATTATTACAAAAGCCTATTCAAGAGAGCAAAAAAGCAAGGAGCATTAAAACAATAAGGAGCATTAAATACTCTTCCCCAGGAATTTGATCACTTTTCAACCTTCATTCTATGTAGCATTAGATTAAGTATTAGGTTCAGCCAATAGTAATTTTTTTAACCTCAGAAATGGTTTGAGTATTGGCAGTTTTATATGGTTCGACCTAACATGGCTATTTCTATATTGCTGAGGGAAAAATGGAATTTATTACCAAGACAGTGAGTTATTGGAAGAACAGGGCAGAAAGCCCTCTGATCCCCAGTATAGAGCTCTTTCTGTTTTTCTCCTCTGTAGCTCCAGCTCCACTGGCTCCCGCAGAGCAAAATGTGTGTGATGACTTTTGAAAAATGGCTATAAATTTGTTGACACTCTTTACATCAAGAGAGTCTGTGTCCTTACCTCTTAAGTCAGGCAATCTTATGATTATCTTTTTCTTTTTTCAAACAACTTTTCATTGAAATATAGTTGATTTACTTACTGATGTTGTGTTGGTTTCAGCTGTACAACAAAGTGATTCATACGTATATGTATGTATCTGTACACACACGTACTTTTCCAGGTCCTTTTTCATTATACTTTATTACAAAATATTGAATATAGTTCTTTGTGCTATAGAGTAGGTCCTTATTGATTATCTAGTTTGTATATGCTGCTAAGTCACTTCAGTCATGTCCGACTCCGTGCGACCCCATAGACAGCAGCCCACCAGGCTCCCCCGCCCCTGGGATTCTCCAGGCAAGAACACTTGGAGTGGGTTGCCATTTCCTTCTCCAATGCATGAAAGTGAAAAGTGAAAGTGAAGTCGCTCAGTCGTGTCTGACTCAGCGACCCCATGGACTGCAGGCTACCAAGCTCCACCATCCATGGGATTTTCCCCGCAAGAGTACTGGAGTGGGGTGCCATTGCCTTCTCCGAGTTTGTACATAGTAGTGTGTATATGTTAATCCCAAACCTCTATTTTATCCCTCCTCCCTTTCCCCTTTGGTGACCGTAAGTTTGTTGTCTATGTCTGTGTGTCTGTTTCTGTTTTGTAAATAAGTTCATTTTTATTGTTTTTTTAAGATTCCACATATATCCAAGGGATTTTCCTTTCTCTGTCTGACTTAATTTAGAATGACAATTTTGGGGTCCATTCCTATCGCTGCAAAAGGCATTTTTCCATTCTTTTTGTGGCTGAGTAGTGTCCATTGTCTCTATGTACCACATCTTCTGTGTCCCTTCATCTATTGATAGACATTTAGGTTGCTTCCATGTCTCGACTATTTTAACCTAGGATTATCTCGACCAGCGGAAGTGGTACTGTGTGAACCCCAAGGGTAACTCACAACAGACGATAGAATTTTTGCCTGGTCCTCTTGGAATGGTCACTCTTGTGCCGCTCACAGCTCTGTTCATGTGGTGAGAAGCCCAGGGCACGTGGAGAGGCCATATTAGGTGCATCCATGCGTTGGTGAACATGTGGAGCCTAGGCTTTGAGTCGTGATGCCCCAGGCACCAGACATGGAGTCAGGGGCCTCCAAATGTGTCAGCTCCCAGCCACTGGCATCTGCGCAGCTGAGGCTCTGGACGCTGGAGCAGAACCAAGCCATGTTCTGCTCAGATTCCTAACCGACAGCATTTGTGAGCCTAATGATATGACCACTGCTTTAAGCCACTACATTTGCAGTTGTTTGTTATTCAGCAGTAGATCCTTGAAACAATGTGACAAGAACGTGTCCTTCTTGTCTAGAAAGTTGGGTTTCATTTTCTGTTCCAAACAGTCCATCAGAGTTCCAGTCAGATGCTGTCCTTCCCCTGGAAGCTCATGCTTACTGTTGACCATGCAGGAGCATAATCCAGGAGTGTCAAGGTGATACCATCCCTAATTAGCCTGATGCTCTGAGAAGTCTGAGGGGGGGTTTCTGCCTAGTGTGGGAATCTCAGCTTGTAGACAGTGGAGTTTGTCAGAAAAGCCTCTTGAAGAAGGTGCTCTCTATTGGGTTCTGATGCTGCAGGAATGCAAAAAGATTCTTCACATGTGTATATCTTTTCATTTAAAAATAACTTTAAAATGTATTTTGAAAGGAGTAATGCATATTCATTATTGCATGAATAGAAAATTCAAACAAGGCAAAGAAAGAAAGTAAAAGACATCTATAGTTCCCATCCAGAGGCAAGTGCTATTACCACCTCCTTTCCTGGGCATACAGCATGTGACCTATTTGTATGTGATGTCATGGAATGTGTGATTATTACCATAAAACCTATAAAAATGTAACATACACAATTTGACATATGAGATTATTCTATCCATTTTATTCTATAATTACTTTTTGTTTTACCAACATATTATTAACATTTTCCCATGCCTGTTTATAAAACTCTATAATTTATTTATGTATGCTGATTGCATAAGATGAACTGTGTGATTGCACTGGTAATGGCTGTTTGCACTTATCCCATACTTCTTTGTACAAATCATGCTGTATCACCTTCTAAAGAGAGTGCTTAAGTGTCTTAGGCTGGCTATCTCTTGTCTTTTGCACATCCCAGGCACATTTCTAACAGAAAATATTTACTCATATCCACTAGGTCTTTCCTCGCTGCCCACTACCCCACCCCAACACATTTATGCACATATACACAACACACACATGAATTCAGTAGGAGGACATATGCACACAGAGGGGGATTCCACAGGAGATGGCTGTGGGATCTTGAGATTAGACATTTTCAAACGGGAGCAGGCATTTTTGTTCTCAGACTTTGTGCAAGGTTGCAACCAACATCTGCTCCTCCAAAGAAAGAAATATTTATTTTTATTTATTTATTTATTTATTTTTTTAATTTTAAAATCTTTTATTTATTTATTTTTTTAATTTTAAAATCAGAAAGAAATATTTAAAGATGCTGTGGGAAGTAGGTTAGGCTGAACATGAAAGGTTTTTTTTTTTTTTTTCTCCCCTCACTCTTGTGTTTGTAAGTATCTCCCCTGTGGGTTTTGCAGTGGGGAAATGTCAGCATAAATATGGAATAAAAATGGTCTGGTCAGCTAGTTGGTGTAGGTTTTTTAAAATGGAGGAAATAAAGTACAGATTTCAAGTGGCATCTACATGGATTAAGCTTCTCTTCATTTTTTTTTCTTTGTCTTCAAGCAAAAGGTACAAAAGGACTCACTTGCTTTCTGTTAGCTGCAAATCAGCAGAGTATAGATTTTTCATAACATGCTTTGCTCGAGTAAGCTATACACTTTTCACAGGACGATGGCAGTGTTTTTCAAAGGAACACTTGGGATTTCAAGACAACGAGAGAAAAGGAGGCTGAGTGGAGTCTGGCTTTCTTCTGTTCCTCTCCAATTCCTTGGTGCATTCCATAGCTTGAAGAATGAACCTTGAACTGGTTGAGTTTTGCTAAGAGGGCAAGTATGGAGAAAGGTGGAGATTGGGGGTAAACTTAGGTTTTGCTGTCAGTTAGAGTTAAGTTAGACCCCAGTTTCATTGCATCTGAGACATGGATATAATTTGAACTTCAGTTTTCTATTTTGTATGATGGTAGACCACAGACGGTTGTCTTTGCAGGAGAAGTAAGGGGTAAACATAAAGCAATTGCACATAATAAACATTCGCAAATACTGCTTTCCATCTCTGCCCATGACACCATTTTGTCTGCCATGGTGTATTAACTGGAGAAAGTAAACTTTGCTGGAATTCTCCTGACAGAGTGAGAGGCATTTTTGAGAAGGCTTTTTTAAAGGAACTTAGGGTGGTACTAGTTACCTGCCTCTTCTGTCTTAAGGGGCCAGGGTATATTCTAAAAATATCTTGTGTGGTTAATGGAAGAGATTGTTTTGTTGGTTGCTGTACGGGTACTGAGAGTGAAACCAGCAGATTCTGTGAAGATGTGTGGAAAGATGCTGTAAGGTAACCCATCTCCATGTGTCACCTGGAGTCTTCAGGAAGCCTCCCCAGATCAAAAAAAATACTTGCTTTGAGTGATGATTTTCTTTTGGAAACTGGTAAAGAAACTGAGATTGCTGTGGATTTAAAGAGAGCCAGATTCAGAGGTCCCTGGGTTGGGAAGATCTGGAGGAGGAAATGGCAACTCTCTCCAGGATTCTTGCCTGGAAAGTTCCATGGACAGAGGTGCCTGGCTGGCTATAGTCTGTGGGTTTGCAATGAGTCAGATATGACTGAGCAAACACACACACACACACACTCACACACACACACACATGGATTCAGAGGTAACAGAGTCCGAGGAAATAAACTTTCAGTTGTGCAGATGTTGTGGAGAGGACTTATGACTGTTACAGGTGATGGAATTGGGGGTCAGGACAAGTTTCACCGAGACTCTCAGTGGCAGGTTGACCTCTGGGTTACATTTCTTTCTCCTTAAGGATGGTCCTCATTTGTGATGAATGTTTCTATCTGCACCTCTTTCAGGTATTGAAGCAAGACTGATTTAACCATATCACAGTGAAATAAAACCTTTGCATTGGACTTTTCTGCTCCCCAGATAGTTTAAAGGATCCTTCGGCCTTTTAACATTTTTATTGCCTTGTAAAATATTTGCTGGTTTTTCTCACAAATCTTGGTGTCTCACTTAGAAATAACACAGCTGGCAGCAGGGCTAGATATAATCTAAAATTATTGTAAGAGATATACTTGTTGGCCCAGAATGTAATTTCTTTCCATTCTGGCTCATTCCGCTCCCACCCCTCACCTAGATCTTGGGTTTGTGCTTGTCGCGTGTCTACAATCTTTTTTTTTTTTTTTTTACAGACATAGGCTGTAATTCAAGAGCTACAGTCAGATTCCATCTGGGCATGGACCATGCAGGGGCAGAGTAGAGAACAGATTTCAGACGGAGATGACCAGTAGGGGAACTATTCTAATAAATAGAGATGGATGGTCAAAGCCTTTGCTTCCTCTTAGACTTAACTGTCTACATTCAACAAATTGCACCTTTCTTGATGTTAACAACTTTACTATGGTAATTATTGGAGAGAAAGAAGATTAGCTTTGTGCCTGGCCTTTCATTAGATGTCTAAACATAGACTGTGTAGTAAATCCAAGTGCTCCAGAAAGCATGTAAGAAAATTTTTCATTGTTAATAATAATAAAACCCATGGATTCAGAGTTACAGCTGATAATAAGGATATGACTAATATTGGATGCGGGATGATAAACTTAGGGCTTGTAATCTCAGAAAAAACTATTAGAATAGTAATTGGAATGACTCCTTTCAGTCAGATATTACAAGACTCACAAGTGCTACTGAATGCTGAAGCTATTCTCCAGAAATGATTACTTGGGGGAAAGGATAGGAATACTTTTGAATACTCATAAAGTGCCAGATACTTACGTGTTGTTTCCTTGGATACTTATAATAATTTTGAGATGAAAGTATTATTTTTACAGCTAAGGACATAGAGGGTAAAAGAGGTTAAGGATTTCACCAGTCTCATACGGTGTGTGCATGTGTGCTGAGTTGCTTCAGTCATGTCTGACTATTTGTGACACTGTGGACTGTGGCCAGCCAGGCTCCTCTGTCCATGGGATTCTCCAGGCAAGAATAGTGGAGTGTGTTGCCATGCCCTCCTCCAGGGGATCTTCCTGACCCAGGGATCCAACCCACGTCTCGGGAGTCTCCTGCATTGGCATGTGGGTTCTTTACCACTAGCACCACCTGGGAAGCCCACTTTATATTTACACACACACACACACATATATATGTATATAAAATCTCATATAGTAAGTGAATGCAAATATTAGCTCTAGAATTCAGCCCCATCAAGGGAAAGATTAAATGTGTTTAACCTGTAGGGTTAAATGTGTTTGATTCAGAAGGTGTTTTACTTCAAAGTCAAACATAGAGAAGCAGAACAGTTATCCATAAAGCCAAGAAATGAAAAGTTTCAACTTCACCTTTATTGGCAGTTGGCAACCGTCCATCTTCCATTGTTACTCTAGCTTCTTAGAGAAAAAAATATATGTTCGCTAGGTATAGTGAGAAGAACAGTTCTTGGCAAAGTGTTTTCAGACATAGAACGTGGAGAGTAAGATAATGAATTCAGGAAGAGTGAGAGATTAGCTCTGTTGAGAGGGGTTTTGTGTTTTTAGTGAGTGTATGGGGTCGCTATAGGAAGTTGACATCAAACCTTGGAATAAGTAGAACAGACGAGAAAAGACTCTGATGCTGGGAGGGATTGGGGGCAGGAGGAGAAAGGGACCGCCTAGGATGAGATGGCTGGATGGCATCACAGACTCGAGGGACGTGAGTCTGAGTGAACTCTGGGAGATGGTGATGGACAGGGAGGCCTGGCGTGCTGCGATTCATGGGGTCGCAAAGAGTCGGACACGACTGAGCGACTGAACTGAACTGAACTGAACTGCTGATTGGCCGACTTCTTAGAGGGTTAGCAATATCAGAATGATTGTGGACTGTCCCAGAAACTAAACTTGTCAGTGCCTTGGATTAAACCAGGCTCTGAGAACTGATTCATGTTTATAGAAAACTATTTATTAATGGAGAAGGCAATGGCAACCCACTCCAGTACTCTTGCCTGGAGAATCCCAGGGACAGAGGAGCCTAGTGGGCTGCTGTCTATGGGGTTGCACAGAGTTGGGCACAACTGAAGCAACTTAGCATAGCATTTATTAATGTACAAGCTAAGATTGCATCTTCTGTGACCATATAATGGTACTCACCCCCCAAGGAAATTGTTTTTGGTACTAAGATAATAGGGGTACTGAAGGTTTATTAGTGAGTAGACTTAGAAGGAATGATTTGGGTGACCATGTGGGTATTTTCTTCAGGCCACAGATGAGAGCAGGTTATGTCTAGTGACCAGAATATCCTCTTTGGCTCAGTAGTAACTATAACATTCTTGTTCTTTTTTTTTTTTTTTTCCTGGATTCCACTCCTCACTCCTTTTCTAAGATTCAGTAATTTAACTGTTTAAACAAGTATCATACAAATATATACTCAAGTAACCTTAATTGGATCCCTACAAAGCCCTGCAATGCATGACTCACTCTAAAAGTGGAAAACCCAAGACCAGTTTCTCCCATTAATATGGATCTCGTTTGTTCTACTTATTCCAAGGTTTGATGTCAACTTCCTATAGCCGCCCCATATACTCATTAAAAACACAAAACCCCTCTCAACAGAGCTGATTTAATCTGACCTGACATTCATTAATGAAATGGAATTTGGATAATCATTCGCTAGAGGTTAGAGTGTAGGAAAAGAAAATATAAGATGAATTTGTGGCAAGATTTCTGTAAGTAATAATTAATTGAAGAAGAAATGAAGTATATAGGAAGGGGTGGATATTGCATTTTTGAGGGGCAAGAGAGAAACTAGAAGGAATGTTTCCTGGGAGAGAAGCTATAGTTCTGATGATCATTTTCATTAAGGATGACAATAACCTGAAAGGCTCATGTAAATTAAGCATTACCATTTTCAAACATACTTTCAAAGTTTCTTTTGAATCATTCAAGGGTAGCATAGCATGGTTAAAGTTCTGTTTATCCCAATTATGGTGTGTTTCTCTTTGTATAACTGAAAGCTATCTAATGAGCACTCACTGTGTAAGAGGTGACTGCAAGGTGATATGAATAAACAGAAAGGACGATCCTTTCCTTTAAGGAACAATTGTTTTGAGTTCCGTCATTTCAAGTCTTCACGTGGGAAAGGGTGATTGACAGCTGAGGTCTGTATATGCTTTATGCTCAACAGTTGGCACATCCCACCATCGGGAAGGACTGGCATAACGTCTTGGAGGTCAGGTCAGGAGCTGGGGAAGGTAGCATTCACTTTGATTAGGAACATTAATCTGGGATATTTGCTTCCTTGAAGAGGTTGGGTATTCCCTTTACATCAGTGACTCCCAACCTTTTGGCACCAGGGTGCAGTTTGACGGAAGACGATATTTCCCTGGATCAGTGTGTGGGGGAGGTGGCTGGATGGTTTCAGGGTGAGTCCAAGTGCATTGCACTTATTGTGCACTTTATTTCTATTGTTATTACATCAGCTCAGCCTGAGATCATCAGGCATTAGATCCCAGAGTTTGGGGACCCCTGCCTTAACACGAATCTTCAGTAAAGTCTTCAAGTTTTCCAAGAGTTTGCTATTCTTATTTCCAGTTTGGCCACCTTTTAAGGGTAGCAGTTCTCCACTTAAATGGCAGCATAGTTGTCTGTGTTCAAGTACTTTCCAGGGGCACATTCTGGAGTTTACAGCTGTCCAGTAGTTATTAAAATTGCAGATGGGGGGGGGGAAACATTAAGGATGATTGCATAAAGGATGTGTAGTTAATTCCTTCTTTTGAAATGCTAACATTTCCTTCCAGACCCAAGAGCTGTGAACCTCAACTGACTAATAATGGCCCACCAAAGATTTGCAATCTGGGTGAGTCATGAGCTTATGGTGAGGAACATTATGAGGAACAGCCTTCAGAAACACCTTGTGCAGGCTATGGAGAGAATGTTCCTGAGAATATCTTTTATAATTTAGTGCAAAGCATAGAGAGGTTTTTATTTTATTTTATTTTATTATTTTATTTTTTTAATTTTAAAATCTTTAATTCTTACATGCGTTCCCAAACATGTACCCCCCGCCCACCTCCCTCCCCATAACATCTCTCTGGGTCATCCCCATGCACCAGCCCCAAGCATGCTGTATCCTGCGTCAGACATAGACTGGCGATTCGATTCTTACATGATAGTGTACATGTTAGAATGCCATTCTCCCAAATCATCCCACCCTCTCCCTCTCCCTCTGAGTCCAAAAGTCCGTTATACACATCTGTGTCTTTTTTGCTGTCTTGCATACAGGGTCGTCTTTGCCATCTTTCTAAATTCCATACATATGTGTTAGTATACTGTATTGGTGTTTTTCTTTCTGGCTTACTTCACTCTGTATAATCGGCTCCAGTTTCATCCATCTCATCAGAACTGATTCAAATGAATTCTTTTTAACGACGGAGTAATACTCCATTAAACCTATTGGGCAAGTTACCTAGTCAATAGTCCAATAGGCTAGCTCATCAATAACACCTCCGTCTTTGGCCTTTTCAGTGTTGCTTGTCCCTCTGTGGTAGTAAAGGCAGAAGCAGAGAGAGTAATGGAAGCTGAGATCTGCCACTACTGCAGAGTATTGGCTGCTATTAGGAGAGTGGGCAAATCACCATTAATGAGAAGATAATTGTCGAGATGGAGAAAGTGACCCTACATGAAATTATTTCCACTTACTATATTACATGATTTTTAAAAATTTTCTTTCTTTCTTTCTTTATTTTATTTTTAAAATTTTACCCTGGTTAATTTATTATATCATATTTTTTAATTAAATAATCAAAAGAAATACAATTTTTTTTCCAAAAAAGATTCATTTATGAGATAAACCTTCTGAACTTGAGATATACAGACTGTAATTGATTAAGGTCATTTATTTAATTTATTTATTTTTATTTTACTTTACAATGCTGTATCGGTTTTGCCATATGAGTTCCCAATCCTGAACCCCCCTCCCACCTCCCTCCCCATACCATCTCTCTGGGTCATCCCAGTGCACCAGCCCCAAGCATCCTGCATCCTGCATCGAAGAACATAGGCAAAACACTCTCTGACATAAATCACAGCAGGATCCTCTATGACCCACCTCCCAGAATATTGGAAATAAAAGCAAAAATAAGCAAATGGGATCAAATTAAAATTAAAAGCTTCTGCACAACAAAGGAAACTATAAGCAAAGTGAAAAGACAGCCTTCTGAATGGGAGAAAATAATATCAAATGAAGCAACTGACAAACAATTAATCTCAAAAATATACAAGCAACTTATGAAGCTCAATTCCAGAAAAATAAATGACCCAATCAAAAAATGGGCCAAAGAACTAAATAGACATTTCTCCAAAGAAGACATACAGATGGCTAACAAACACATGAAAAGATGCTCAACATCACTCATTATCAGAGAAATGCAAATCAAGACCACAGTGAGGTACCATTTCACACCAGTCAGAATGGCTGGGATCCAAAAGTCTACAAGCAATAAATGCTGGAGAGGGTGTGGAGAAGAGAGAACCCTCTTACACTGTTGGTGGGAATGCAAACTAGTACAGCCACTATGGAGAACAGTGTGGAGATTCCTTAAAAAACTGCAAATAGAACTGCATTATGACCCAGCAATCCCACTGCTGGGCATACACACCGAGGAAACCAGAATGGAAAGAGACATGTGTACCCCAATGTTCATCACAGCACTGTTTATAATAGCCAGGACATGGAAGCAACCTAGATGTCCATCAGCAGATGAATGGATAAGAAAGCTGTGGTACATCTACACAATGGAGTATTACTCAGCCATTAAAAAGAATACATTTGAATCCGTTCTAATAAGGTGGATGAAACTGGAGCCGATTATACAGAGTGAAGTAAGCCAGAAAGAAAAACACCAATACAGTATACTAACACATATATATGGAATTTAGAAAGATGGTAGTGATAACCCTGTATGCGAGACAGTGAAAGAGACACAGATGTATAGAAGAGACTTTTGGACTCTGTGGGAGAGGGAGAGGGTGGGATGATTTGGGAGAATGGCATTGAAACATGTATAATATCATATAAAAATTTTCTTTCTTTCTTTTTAACTGAAGGATAATTACAATAATGTGTTGGTTTCTGCCATATATCAACATGGATCAACCATAGGTATACATATGTCCCCTCCCTCTTGAGCCTCCCTCCCACCTCCCACCCCATCCCACCCCTCTAGGTTGTCTCAGAACTCTGGTTTGAGTTCCCTGCGTTGCACAGCAAATTCCCACTGGCCATCTATTCTACATCTGTTAGTGTGTATGTTTCCATGCTACTCTCTCCATTCATCCCACCCTTTCCTTCCTACCCCGCCCTCCAATCCATAAGTCTGTTCTCTATGTCTGTGTCTCTATTCTTGTCCTGCTAATAGGTTCATCAGTGCTGTCTTTCTAGATTCCATATATATGTGTTCATTTTTGATTTTTTTTCTTTCTGACTTACTTTATGCTGTATAATAGGATCTAGGTTCATCCACCTCACTGCAACTGACTCAAATGCATTCTTTTTTATGGCTGAGTAATATTCCATTGTATATACGCTACATTACATGATTTAAAACATTTTTATTTTATTATTGGAATATAGTTACAGTGTTGTGTTAGTTTATGTTGTGCAGCAATGTGAATCAGATACACAGACCTGCCTCTTGAGAAACCTGTATGCAGGTCAGGAAGCAACACTTAGAACTGGACATGGAGCAATAGACTGGTTCTAAATTGGAAAAGGAGTACATCAAGGCTGTATATTGTCACCCTGCTTATTTAACTTCTATGCAGAGTACATCATGAGAAACGCTGGACTGGAAGAAACACAAGCTGGAATCAAGATTGCAGGCAGAAATATCAATAATCTCAAATATGCAGATGACACCACCCTTATGGCAGAAAGTGAAGAGGAACTCAAAAGCCTCTTGATGAAAGTGAAAGAGGAGAGTGAAAAAGTTGGCTTAAAGCTCAACATTCAGAAAACAAAGATCATGGCATCTGGTCTCATCACTTCACGGCAGATCAATGGGGAAACAGTGGAAACAGTGTCAGACTTTATTTTGGGGGCTCCAAAATCACTGTAGATGGTGACTGCAGCCATGACATTAAAAGACACTTACTCCTTGGAGGGAAAGTTATGACCAACCTAGATAGCATATTCAAAAGCAGAGACATTACTTTGCCAACAAAGGTCCATCTAGTCAAGGCTATGGTTTTTCCAGTAGTCATGTATGGATGTGACAGTTGGACTGTGAAGAAAGCTGAGTGCCGAAGAATTGATGCTTTTTAACTGTGGGGTGTTGGAGAAGACTCTCGAGAGTCCCTTGGACTGCAAGGAGATCCAACCAGTCCATTCTAAAGGAGATCAATCAGTCCTGGGTGTTCTTTGGAGGGAATGATGCTAAAGCTGAAGCTCCAGTACTTTGGCCACCTCATGCGGAGAGTTGACTCATTGGAAAAGACTCTGATGCTGGAAGGGATTAGGGGCAGTAGGAAAAGGGGATGACAGAGGATGAGATGGCTGGATGGCATCACTGACTCAATGGACATGAGTTTGAGTGAACTCTGGGAGTTGGTGATGGACAGGGAGGTCTGGTGTGCTGGGATTCATGGAGTCGCAAAGAGTCAGACACGACTGAGCGACTGAACTGAACTGAACTGATACATATATCCCCTCCCTCTTATATTATATGATTTAATTTCCCCAGATCTGTGCTGTTCAATAGGGTAGACACTAGTCACAAGTGGCTATTTACATTTGCATCCAAATTAATCCAAATTTGGTAAAATGAAAAATCCATTTCCAGTTTCTTGGTTATACTAGTAACATTTCCAGTGGTCAGTAACCACTATTTGGCTACTATAATAGACATAAATGGATAGAAAATTTCCTTTATTGCAGAACATTCTACTGGATAGCACTGGTCTAGAGCATAATACAGAGAAGGGAATGGCAACCCACTCCAGTACTCTTGCCTGGAAAATCCCATGGATGGAGGAGCCTGTTAGGCTGCAGTCCATGGGGTCGCAAAGAGTCAGACACCTCTGAGCGGTGCACTTTCACTTTTCACTTTCATGCATTGGAGAAGGAAATGGCAACCCACTGCAGTGTTCTTGCCTGGAGAATCCCAGGGACGGAAGAACCTGGTGGGCTGCCGTCTATGGGGTTGCACAGAGTCAGACACGACTGAAGTGACTTAGCAGCAGCAGCAGCAGCATCAGCAGAGCATAATAAGGAGAGAATGAGCCAGGCAGTGAAGTCCATGGTCTGTTTTCCAAAGCAATGTATCAGGATGTTTTCTATCTTTTTATTGTTGTACTTACCCCATTACATTGTTAGTATGCTACATTATTGCCACATTATCTTTGAGTTGGTACAAATGGATCATGCTTACTCATGTTATACTGGAGTTGTTATACTAGTTATGCTAAAATAAGGGAGTTTCCCCACTAGGCAATTGTATGGATTCATATTTGTGTGTATGTATATTTATCAGCCCTTTCTATGCTTCTGTGTATCTATGTGTCTGTCTATCTGGGCTTTGCTGGTGGCTCAGATTGTAAAGAATCTGCCTGCAATGCAGGAGACCTGGGTTCGATCCCTGGGTTGGGAAGATCCCATGGAGAAGGGAGTGGCAACCCGCTCCAGTATTCTTGCCCAGAGAATTCCATGGACAGGGGAGCCTGGCGAGCTATAGTCCATGGGATTGCAAAGAGTCAGACACGACTGAACGACTATCACACACACACACACACACACATCTATTTATCATCTAGCTAGGTATCATCTGTCAATATATTCTTTCTCTTATTGGCTTTGTAGAATTTCTAAATTTAGTACATCAGCATAGATACTTTTATGATCTGTGGAATAATTCTAACTGGGAAAGTTGACTCAAGGTAATGATTTAGGAAGGCTTGAATAATTTGTAGATTTAAAAATTTTCTCTGTACCTGCTTCCTATTATCAAAAATAAACAAGAGTTAGGTGTCATTTTTATTAATAAGGAAAGTTGGGAGAATGTCTGACAGATGGAGAAGGACAAAGGAAGGAACAAATAGAGATGAACAGATGAATAAAAGGAGAGACATTCATTGTGTCCTGTGGACCTATTGCTAGGCGAGGTTGTTCTCCTGTTTAGTTCTTAGAATAACCCACTGAAGTAGATTTTGTCTTGATTTTATAGGTGAGTAGACAGGCTCAGAGAGGGATTTCATTGCTTGGAGTTCACACAACTAGTTAATGTAGATGGTACTGCTGACATTCAAACTCAGTGTCTTACGTGAAGAATCCCTCATTTCCCCCCTTCTATCAGGTGCTAAGTTCTCTCTTTCTTTCCTGAGAGCTGACAGCTTACCCTCTATCTCCTTCTGTTGTTTTATATTTTATCTCTTATCTTTTCTTCAATTTTTTTCATGTGAGGAATTTTTGTTCCCTTTACTTGAAAATAAAGGGCAGTGTGTCTAAAAGATTTTTTCCTTTTGCTTTCCAGAGTAATTGTTTTTCTGAATTGTGTGATACCCGCTTTTTTGCTCTTATAGCTCTTCCAGTTTTTACCAGAATACTAAGTGATGGCCCATGCCATTTCATTTCTAAAGATTACATCTTTCAGTGGGGGTAATTTTGGTTGGGTCTTTGATTTGCTCATTTAAAATGTTGGAGATGGGTGAGAGGTGTGAACTAAGGCTGCAGCTACTTCAGTTTGGTTATATTGTCTCCAGACTTCTCACTAAATCTGCTGCGTGCTCTCATTGGATCAGCTTTTAAATTTTGGCATTCTGCTCTTCAAACTAAGCAGAAGTTTAGCTTATTTTCATTGAGGCTGAATATGTCACCAGTCTCTTGTGATTTAATATGAACAACATATACATACATGGTTAAATAATATAATGAAAATAAAATGCCCATTACCCAGTTTAAATAATTCAATTGTTCAAACTGCAGTTCCAGGGAATGCGGAAAGCTGAATTATTGGCTTGCTTTTCAGATCATGTCAAGGTGAAAAAGGACTAAGTGGTAAGAATAGTTGCAACCAGCAGTAGTAGCGTTAGTCGCTCAGCTGTGTCCAGCTCTTTGCGACCCCATGGACTGTATGTAGCTCGCCAGGCTCCTCTACCCATGCGATCCTCCAGGCAAGAGTACTGGAGTGGGTTGCCATACTGTTCTCCAGAGGTATCTTCCTGACCCAGGGATCGAACCCGGCTCTCCTGCATTGCAGGCAGATTCTTTACCATCTGAGCCACCTTACTGACAAAATAAGGACAGATACCTTCTGGGGGTTTGCATGGAGTATATCATTTATTTCTTAACCCTGGAAGCAGATGTTGCTACATGCATTTAACAGCTGAAGAAACCAAGGTTCAAAGAGGTTAAACAACTTGTCCAAGGACGTTTAGCAAGTAGGTGGCCAAGCTAGAACTTGATTCTGGTTTTTCATTTATGTTAGTGAGAGATTTGGGAAACGAGCTTCACTCATTAGACTCTTGCTCTGTTATTACAGCCGTTTGTAAATGTTGGATCAGGAGTGCTGTGGAAATTATGCAGATATTACAGAGGAGGAATAATTAGATGATAACAGAGAAGTGGTTTGGCTACAAAGATTGAACAGAACTGTGTTACCTTTCCTAGAAACAAAAAATCTCTCTTGCATCAGGAGATCTGGGTATAGAAGGGTCGGGTGTTCTCGTGATTAAAAGGGATGAGAAAAGGAGGGCTTTGGTGGGAGCTGGGGGCTCTCACTTAGTGAGTCCTGACCACACCCAACTGAGTGAATAAACTCTGCAGATATCCCTATGGGATGTTTTCCTGCCATAGAGGAAATGCTTTCTTCCCTTCATACCCACTAGACGGCATATGAGATGTTCAGACTGTCCCACATCCATGGAGGGTTCTACTGTTAAGGCAGTGGTTTTAAATTGGTTGAGATGTCCTCTGGGGGGAAATCTGATAATATCCAGAGATATTTTTAATTGTCACAGCTGGAGAGGGTGCTACTGACATGTAGTGAGTAGATGTTGCTGCTAAACAGCCTATAATGCACAGGACAGCTCCCTGCAGCAAAGAATTACCAGCCTCAAAATGTCCGTAGTGACAATGCTAAGAAACCTTGCTTTAAGATAAATAAGCAAACAGATGGCAAACCTTTTGCTCTCTAGGTCTTGAAGGCGACAGTGTGTAAGAGGGTATGAGGTTTGGCTAGAGGGAGGAGCAATAGACACTGCTGCTGCTGCTAAGTGGCTTCACTAGGGAACCTTCAATATCCGAGTTCACTTAGGTTGGTTCCTGAAAGGAAATAAAGGAATTTACAGCTTTGAAATTCAAGCTCATGTTTTCTGATTCCAAATCCAATGATTTCCGGTTTCCATCATCTTAATTTAACAAATGCTGCACAATATAAAAGTTTTCTTTTGCAAAGACTATTTTGTTAGAAAATACCTCAAGGGGAGTTAAAAAATATAAATATGTTTGTTAATGATGAACATTTTTTAAAATGAAGAGTTTTCAGTGAAGTTTCATTAAAGTTTCAAATCTCAACTTTCTATAATTTTTGAAAAAATATTACCTTTGAGTACATTGTACAAATGTGTGAGTGTCTATATAACAGTCTCAAATATAATTTACTTCAGTCAACTGATGATAAAATTGCTGTTAGAACAAATATTGGTCTATGGTATGCATTAAAGGAATTCTAGATTTCCACAATGTTGGGGAAATTGTTGTAGGGGTCTGTGACTTTAAGTATACAGTCCAGTTTTATTTATGTATTTAATTTAAAAAATTTATTTTACAATTGAGCAAAAAAATAGTTTCATTTAAAAAAATTTGTGTATTATCCTAATTTTTGTGCATCAAGCAACCTCCTGATGATGTCATAAACCAGGGAAAGTTCCTTAACAGAAAACACATTTATATGTATAGAAAATAGAAATCTTGACCTTGCATTTTTAAAAATTACATTTATTTCTTTTTAATGGAAGGATAATTGCTTTACAGTATTGTGTTGATTTCTGCCAGCCATGAACGTGAATCAGCCATAGGTATATCCATGTCCCTCCCTCTCCCTCCTCATCCCACCCCTCTAGGTTGTTACAGAGCCCTGGTTTGTGTTCCCTGAGTCATACAGCCAATTCCGATTGGCTATCTATTTTATACATGGTGATGTATGTTTCCATGTTGCTCTCTCCGTACATCACGGCCCCTCCTTGCTTCCCGCCTCCCCACCCTTTCTCCTTAAGTCTGTTCCCTGTCTGTGTCTTCACTGCGGCCGTGCAAGTGGCTTCATCAGTACTGTCTTTCTAGATCCCATGTGTGCGTTAAGGTAAAGTCGCTCAGTTGTGTCCGACTCTTTGCGACCCCACAGACTGTAGCCTACCAGGCCCTTCCATCCATGGGATTTTCCAGGCAAGAGTACTAGAATGGGTTGCCACTGCCTTCTCCAGAAGGAAATATGCGTTAGTATGCAGTATTTGTTTTTTCCTTTCTGGCTTACTTCACTTTGTATAATAGACTCTAGGTCCATCCACCTCATTAGGACTGACTTAAATGCATCCCTCTTTATGGCTGAGTAATATTCCATTGTATATGTGTACCAAACCTTCTTTATCCATTCATCTGTTGACAGGCATCTAGGTTGTGTCCATGTTCTAGCTAATGTAAATAATGCTGCAATGAGCTTTTTCAATTTCGGTTCCTTCAGAGTATTTTATTAATTTTATTTGTGTATGACCCAAGTTTACGTTTATTTATTTAAAATATTTTTGTTTATGAAAAACAATAAAGAAGGTAAAGAGCGAAAATTTCTCCTTAATTTTTCTTCCCAGCTTCCCAGTTTCTCTCTTTTCCCCCAAAGAAACTATTAGTTTCTTCTGTTCTCTTCCAGAGTTTCCTTATGCATATTCAAGCAAATAAAAGCATGCCTTGCTTTAGTTTTATAGACTTGTACTGCTTACAGTGTTCTTAATCTCATTTTCTCATTTAACAACATTATCTGAGAGATATTTCCAGATCAGTACATAGAGCACTTTCTCTTTTTTGGTGTATTTTCACAACTACACGTTAGGATGGGTCATAATCTACTTAATTGTCATTGAAGGGCATTTGTTGTTCTCAGACCATTATTATCAAGCTTACACATATGCCAATTCAAACATTATGTAGATATGTCTATGAGATAGTTTTTGAGAAGAGGAATAGAAGGGCAAAGTGTATATGTATTTTTATTTTTGAAATCTATTGTGTTCAGTGAAAGAGTTGCATTCCCACCAGTGATAGACAAGAGAGGCTGTTTCCATATGAATTCATTAATTGAGTATGCTACTAAAATTTCAGGTTTTTGCTAATAGAATGAGTTCATGTTTGGATGCTTACAGCAAGTTGTATTTCCATTTTTGTAAACTGCCTGTTCATGCTGTTTGCCCATTTTTCTACTGGGTTGTGATATTTTTCGCATTTATTTCTAGGAGCTTCTTATGATGTTATGAATCCATATCCATGAAATAAGTTACTTATATATTTCCCAGGTTTTCATTTGTTTTTGGAACTGTATGATGTATTTTGCTATTCAGAAGATTTAAAAATACCTTTACAGGCAAATTTATTAATCTGATTTTATAGCTTTCAAATTTTGAACATAGCTAGGAAGACTTTTCTAGCTAATTGGGAAAGGAGTGTGTCAAGGCTGTATATGGTCACTTTGCTTATTTAACTTATACGCAGAATGCATCATGCAAAACGCTGGACTGGATGAAGCACAAGCTGGAATCAAGATTGCAGGCAGAAATATCAATAACCTCAGATATGCAGATGCCACCACCCTTATGGCAGGAAGTGAAGAGGAAGTAAAGAGCCTCTTAGAAGAGTGAAATTGTTGGCTTAAAACCCAACATTCAAAAAACTAAGATCATGGCAGCAAGTAGATAGGGAAACAGTGGAAACAGTGACAGACTTTATTTTCTTGGGCTCTAAAATCACTGCAGATGGTGACTGCAGCTGTGAAATTCAAAGGTGCTTGCTCCTGGGAAGAAAAGCTATAACCAACCTAGACAGCATATTAAAAAGTAGAGACATTACTTTACCAACTAAGGTCCATCTAGTCAAAGCTGTGGTTTTTCCAGTAGGCGTGTGTGGATGTGAATGTTGGACTATAAAGAAAGCTGAGCGCTGAAGAATTGATGTTTTTGAACAGTGGTGTTGGAGAACACTCTCGAGAGACCCTTGGACTGCAAGGAGGTCAAACCAGTCAATGTTAAAGGAAATCATTCCTGAATATTCACTGAAGGACCGATGCTGAAGCTGAAGCTCTAATGCTTTGGGCACCTGATGTGAAGAACTGACTGATTGGAAAAGACCCTGATTCTGGGAAAGATCGAAGGCAGAGGAGAAGGGGACGGGCAGAGGATGAGATGGTTGGATGGCATCACCGACTCAATGGACATGAATCTGAGCAACCTCCAGGAGCTGGTGATGGGCAGGGAGGCCTTGCCTCCCTGCAGTCCTTGAGGCTGCAAAGAGCTGGACATGACTGAGTGAACAACTAAGGCCTTTCACTCACTGAGGCTATAAAGGAATTCTCCTTTTTAAAATTTTACCACTTTTCTGTTTTCCTTTTTAAGTTTATATCTCTTCTCCATTTGAATTTTCACTGGCATGATGTGGTTTATGGCTCCAATTTCATTTTTCCTACAAAAGGCTAGTAATTGACTGTTTAGCAAGTAGTCTACCTTTCTCCCACTGATGTGACTTGGCAATTTTCTTAAATACTGTTTTCTTCTTTTTTGTGTCATCTTGGAGATTTTATCAATGTTACGTTTACTTCATAATTTATGTTTTCTATGTTTTGAAACATTTTATGTTGGATATCTACTGTTCAAGGTTTTAGTCTATTTCCACTGTGAAACCAGTAGGGCCCGGTGCTTTAAAAAGTAGTTCTTTGATAATTTTTCTGTTTCTTCCATGGAAAACAATATGCTTAAATTTTCTATTTTGTTTTCTGGGAATCAGTTTTGGTAAATTCTATTTCCCTAGAAAATTATTTATTTTATCTGGATTTTCAAGTTTATTTGTGTGGAATTTCATAAATCATTCTCCATGATACTTTAATTTTCTGTCGTATTTTCCTTTTTGTATTTGTGCCTCCTTTAAAAAAAAACATAAGATACAGAATTATTTATATATTATTACTATTCTTCCCTACATCCTGTAAGAATCATATTTTATTTCATTGGTTCCATTGTTTTCCTAGTTTTTAATTAATCAGTTTCTGCTATTAACTTTTATTAATTTCTTTCCTGTGATTTGTTATTGTTGTTAGGCCACTAAGTCATGTCTGATTCTTCGTGACCCTATGGACTATAGCTCACCAGGCTCCCTGGTCCTCCACTGTCTCCCAGAGTTTGCTCAAACTCTTGTCCACTGAGTCAGTGATGCAATCTAACCATCTTATCCTCTGCCACCTCCTTCGCCTTTTGCCTACAATCTTTCCTAGCATCAGGGTATTTTCTGATGAGTCAGCTCTTTGCATCAAGTGCCAAAGTATTGGAGCTTCAGCTTTGGCATCATTCCTTCCAGTGAATATTCAGGGTTGATTTCCTTTAGGATTGACTGGTTTGACCTTACAGTCTGAGGGGCTTGCAAGAGTTCTCCAGCACCACAATTCAAAAGTATCAATTCTGTCCTATAGAAGTGGAATATATACTTAATTATTTTACTATTATTTTAGTTGACTAGGTTATTAACTATTAAAGTTATTATTTTGTGGAAACTATTTTAGCTGACTTTTACAAGTTCTATATTTTTTTTGTCATCCATGCTTTCTGGGAATTCTGTGATTTCAATTTAGTTCTCTTTGATTCAAGAGTTAAGAGAAAAAGCTTTACTTTTAGGAGTAGTAGGACCCTTTTGTTTTCTCCTTTTATAATTAGATTCTAGTTTTAGTCCATTGTGATTGGAAAACCTTCCTGTTCTATTTTTACATTTTGAAATTTGCTGAATTATACTTGTGGCCTAATACATGGTCAAATTTCATAACTATTCCATGGGGACTTAAAATGCATTTTTATTTTAGGGTCATGAATTTGGTGTATATTAATCAGGATTGCAGACCTCATTTTATTGCACTTTGCTTTAGTTCACTTTGCAGATACCACTTTTTTTCCCCTTCAAGTTGAAGGTTGTGGCCACCATGTGCTGAATGAGTTTGTTGGTGCCAGTTTTCTAATAGCATTTGCTCGTTCGTGTCTCTGTGTCATATTTTAGTTCCCTCTTAGCTCAGTCAGTAAAGAATCTGCCTGCAATGCCGGGGACCCGGGTTCGATGTCTGGGTTGTGAAGATCCCCTGGAGAAGGAGATGGCAACCCACGCCAGTAGTCTTGCCTGGAGAATCCCATGGACAGAGGAGCCTGGGAGGCCCCAGTCCATGGGGTCACAAGAGTCAGACACGACTTAGTGACTAAATCACCATCACTACAATATTTCAAAAATTTCATTGTTATTATGTTTTTTTTTTGCGAGGGTCTGTGACCAGTGATCTTTGTTATTATTGTCATTGTTTACAGATAAGGTGATGAAGTTAACTGATAAAGGTGTGTGTTGTGACTGCTTCACTAGCCGTTCCCCATCTCTTGTCTCTCCTTGGGCCTCCCTCTTCCCTGAAATGACAATATTGAAATTAAGCCAGTTAATTAATAACCCTACAATGTCCTAAGTGGTCAAGGGAAGAGTCACGTCTCTCAGTTTAAATTGAAAACTGGAAATGATTAAGCTTAGTGAGGAAAGCATGTTGAAAACCCAAATAAACGAAAAACTAGGCTTCTTGTGCCAGTTAGCCAAGTGGTGAATAAAGTTCTTGAACGAAATTAAAAATGCTACTCCAGTGAACACATGAATGATAAGGTGAAACAGCCTCATTGCTGATAAGGAGAAAGTTTGAGTGGTCTTGATAGAAAATCAGCCCAAAGCCAAAGCCTAGTCCAGAGCCAGGTCCTTAATTCTCCTCAATTCTGTGAAGGCTGAGAGAGGTGAGGAAGCCACTGAAGAAAAATTTGAAACTAGTAGAGGTTGGTCCATGACGTTTAAGGAAAGAAGCCATCTCCATCTCTGTAACATAAAAGTACAAGTGAAGCAGCTGATGCGGAAGCTGCAGCATATTCTTCAGGAGGTCTAGATGAGATAATTCATGAAGGTGGCTACATTAACCAACAGATTGTCAGTGTAGGCAAATAACTTTCTATTAGAAGAAGATGCCTTCTAGGACTTTTATACTAGAGAGGATAAGCCATTACCTGCCTTCAAATCTTCAAAAGATAAGCTAATTCTCTTGTTAGAGGTTAATGAAGTTGGTGACATGAAGCTGAAGCCAGTGCTCATCAGCCACCTCCCAAATCCTAGGGACCTTAAAGAATTGTACTAAATCTACCCTGCCTGTGCTGTCTAACTGGAACAACAAACCCTGGAGGACAGCATATCTGGATGACCTATTGCTAAAAAAAAAAACAAAACAAAAAAAACAAACAAAAACAACAACAAAAAAAAACCCTTTCAAAATCTGACTACTCATTGACAAGGCATCTGGTCACCCAAGATCTCTGATGGAGATGTACAGAGTCACTGTTGTTTTATCTCCGATGCAATGAACATGAACTTGGGCAAACTCCGAGTTTGGTGAGGGACAGGGAGGCATGGCATGCAGCAGTCCATGGGGTCACAGAGAGTCAGACACAACTGGGCAACTGAACAACAACACAACTTTCATACTGCAGCCCACAAGTCAAAGAGTCATTTCAACTTTCAAATCTTACTATTTAAGAAATATATTTTGTAAGGCTATAGCTGTCATAGATAGTGATTCCTCTGATGGATCTGGGCAAAATAAATTGAAAATATTTTGGGAAAGATTCACCATTCTAGCTGCCATTTAGAATATTTGTGAGAAAAGATCAAAATACCAACAGTAACAGGAGTTTATAAGAACTGTTTACTAATATCAACAGTAAGGAGTTTAGGAGAACAATTTAGAAGGACATTCAACCCTCATGGATGACCTTGAGAGGTTCAAGAATCAGTAGAGGGAGTAATTGCAGATGTAGTGAGAATAGGGAGAGAACTGAAATTAGAAGTGGAGCCTGAGGATGGGGCTGAATTGCTGCAGCCTCATGATAAAATCTGATGGATCATGAGTTGCTTCTTAGGGATGAGCAAAGAAAGTGGTTTCTTGAGATGGAATCTACTCTTGGTGAATATGCTGTGAAGATTGTTGAAATGACAACAAAGGATTTAGAATATTATATAAACTTACTTGATAAGGCAGCAGCAGGGTTTGAGAGGATTGACTCCAGTTTTGAAAGAAGTTCTCCACTAGGTCAAATGCTATTAAACAGCATTGCAGGCTGGAGAGAAGTCATTCATAAAAGGAAGAGTTGATCCGTGCAGCAAATTTAATTGTCTCATTTTAAGAAATTGTCACAGCCACCTCAACCTATGTATGGCAACCAATACCCTGGTCAGTCAGCAGCTATCAACTCTGAGGCAAGACCCTCCACCAGCAAAAACGATTACTATTCACTGAAGACTCAGATGATGGTTAGCATTTTTAAGAAATAAAATATTTTTAAATTAAAGTATGTATATTTTTTAGACATAATGCTATTGCATTCTTAATAGCCTACAGGATGGTATAAATATGACTTCTATATGCACTTGGCAACCAGGAAGTTCATGTGACTGACTTTATTGCAATATTTATTTTATTGCAGTAACTTCCCTTCTTCTTTCTTCTGGAACTGAACCTGCAGTATCTCCAAGGTCTGCCTCAACTCATCAGCTTTCTCATTTAGGTTTTCTATCTTTGTCTCGTTACCCTTTTTTGGTCTACTTAACTGTTGAGAGCTGACAGAAACAGTGTAGCTCCTGTTACTAGGGCATTTCTTTATTTCTCCTCATAGTTCTCGAGATTTCTGATTTGTGAATATTGCTGCTAAATTATTTGATCTTCATAACTTGAACATCTTACATTTTGACAGCAACCATTACCAATTGCCCTTCTTTGTTTCATACAATGCTTTGTTTTAGAGCAATACTTCTACCTGGTCTAGGGTTAATATTGTGATCCCTGCTTTGTGTTATTCTTTGTATTGTGTGATGCAACTGCTCAGGCCTCTTTTCTGTTTTGAATCACTTTTTAAAGAATAAATAAATTTATAAAAAAAAGAAAAATATACAACAACAAAATAAAAAGGGAACCAATAAAATGAAAAAAAAAAAATAAAAAGTAACCCAATCAACAATTAGAAAGAAAATCTCAATAAACATTTCTCCAAAAAGACATACAGATGGCCAAAAAGCATATGAAAACGTGCTCAACATCATGAATTATTCAGTTCAGTTCAGTTGCTCAGTCATGCCCAACTCTTTGCGACCCCATGAACCACAGCACGCCAAGCCTCCCTGTCCATCGCCAACTCACAGAGTCCACTGAAACGCACGTCCATCGAGTCGATGATGCCATCCAACCATCGCAGCCTCTGTCATCCCCTTCTCCTCCTGCCCTCAATCTTTCCCAGCGTCAGGGTCTTTAGAGAAATGCGAATCAAAACTACAATGAGGTATCACCTCACGCAGGCAGGAATGGCATTGTCATCAAAATGTTCACAAACAGTGAATGCTGGAGAGGATGTGGAGGACAGGGAACCCTCCTACACTGTTGGTGGGAATGTAATTTGGCCACTATGGAGAACAGTATGGAGTTTCCTTAAGAAAACATAATTCAAAAAGTTACATGCTCCGCTACCTCAGTGTTAATAGTAACAGGCAAGGCATGGGAGCAACCTATGTCCACTGGCAGATGAATGGATAAAGCAGATGTGGTCTGTGGAAGCCTCACCCAAAAACACGTGTCTTTTTAATTTTGGCAGAGTTCAGTTTCTCTTTTCTTTTTTTTAAAAAAATTGTTCACTATGAAGTTTGCTCTTTTTCTTTGTTGGTTTGTGGTTCTGTAATTTATAAAGGTTTGAATTTTTGTTTTAGTAGTTACTTCCATACTTAGAATTTTCTATGGCCACCTACTTTCTTTTTAAGATTTTTTTTTTTTTTTGATGTGGACTATTTTTAAAGTCTTTATTGAATTTGTTACAATATTGCTTCTGTTTTACTTTTTTTTTTTTTTTACCTCAACACATATGGGGTCTTAACTCCCTGACCAGGTGTCAAACCCTCACCCCCTGCATTGGAAGATGAAGTCTCACCACTGGACTGTTAGGGAGGTCACCGTCTACTCTTCCAGGCATCTGTTACTTGCCAAATAGGTGCTCAATATAAATTAGTATTACCTGCTTCCTAAAACTTTCTCTTCTTTTATTACCTGATATTAGCCGATGAATTGAAGAAAGTGCTTTCTTTGTACAGTTAAATAAAAGAGAAGCTAATGAGAAAGAACAATATTTCTGTTGTTTCATCATCTTTTCCTTGAATTTCTCCACTTTTGCATTGTGGTCCTTATTCAGTGAGGTATTTCATTAATATTGGATATAAATTCTGGTAAAATGCTTGGTCACAGTTTCAATCTGCTCGGTGGCACCATTTTTCTCATAAAAGTTTTTGTCTGTTGGTAAGTTTTGCCCCTCTCTCCTGTTTTTCTTCTAGCAAGTTTGTGTTGATATCTTTTCTATATATCTTTACTATTCATATTTAAATCAGTTTTATTTTCCTGGATGAGCTCCTGGTGGCAGCTCCTTGGTGATGGTGGGAGTGGGCATGGGATGCCCAGACTAGACTTCCAGATGTCACGGCCCAAGGGCTTTCTTTGTTTTGCTGCCACAGAGACAGACTGCTTCCTGAAAATACAGATTTTTCTGTGCCTTTTTTTTCTTTTTTTCTGAGTATAGCCTCATTTCCTCTGTCTTTCCAAGTCAGATTGAGTCCTCGAGGGCTTTTTCTTCCTGGCTGTGTACCCCAATTTCTGCACTCTTTGTGACAACCATGAGATGTCATTTACCTCAGGAGGAGTTCTTATATCCAGGAAGCAGATCTTTTTCCTGGAACTTTCTGAGATGGGCCTCTGCTGGGCCTTTTCACCCTGTGCTTATTCTTGTTACCTCTTGCACAGCCTCTGCCGCATTTCAGGGGCTTTGGGGGGCCCTCATGCAGATTTTTTGGAATCTGTAGATTATAGCTGTCCTGGTTTTACTGCAAATGGAATTTGTGACAATTCTCAATTTTGCTTTTGTAACATTTTCAGTAGGAGAAGTACTCGTCTTGGAATTCAGATCAAATTTTAAAGTATGGTGGGTGCAGCGCTGTTTGAGAAGCACAGGTCAGGGGCAATTGTCGGAAGCGCCTCACCCACACGCTTCTCAGCCATTGTAAGCGTGCAGAGAGGCGGGAAAGCTGCGACTGTCACCTTCGGTGTTTTGTTTGTAATTCTGGCCTTCTCTCTCTCATCCTCAAGGTCTGGCCATCTCTGTCAGACAGCTAGGGGTGCGTTTCTGAGTTTCTTTAAGATGGTGACATTGCTCCGATTTGGGGGTCATGTGAGGGACGCCGAGGCAGTGCTCAGACCTCCTGTGTTTGTGCGAAGTTCTGTCCCCAACATGGGGCAGCCATCCCCATGCTGCCACCTGCTTACACACAGACACAGCTGCAGGGGATGGGTAACAGAACTGTGGGTAATAGACTGGTCTTTTTAAAACCACAAGTCATAGTATAGAATCAGTGAGCACTGCAGAGGACGGTGGCTCACTGCGTGGAGAGCCGTCTCTGTTGCTGCGTAACCTGCAAGGTGCAAGCTTTCCATGAGATTTGATACATTCACTCACATAACATCACACCATTCCTGTTGCCACTTTCTGAGGTCAAGGGCAAGGTTATCTATGTATTCTTTTTATTATTCTCTTTCACAGTTATTTAGCTGCTTAGCAAAACTGTAGTGTATTTTGTGGGTTATTGGTCACACTGAAGGAGGAATTAGCTGGGGGATGGGTTGAATGGTGATCACAATGAATATGAAGAAGATTTAAAAAAAAATAAAGAGCACTTTACAATATATTAAGTTCCATGTCGTTGATGATACAAAGCTGAATCAATCATCTGCCTCATATGCGGATGGAAGGCTGCAGACTGGCATTTATTAAGCACCTGTGTGCGTGCTCAGTCGCTCATTCATGTCCTACTCTGTGGCCCCATGGACTGTGGCCCCCCAAGCTCCTCTGTCCATGGGATTTCCCAGGCAAGAATACTGGAGAGGGTTGCCATTTCCTCTACCGGGGATCTTCCCGACCCAAACATGGAACCTGTATCTCTTGCGTCTCCCACACTGGCAGGCAGGCTGCTAGCACCACCTGGGGAGACCAGTTAAACCCTTAGGTTCGATCCGGGGTTGGGAAGATCACTTGGAGAAGGCACTGGTAATCCACTCCAGTATTCTTGCCTGGAGGAAGTCGATGGACAGAGGAGCCTGATGGGACCCAAAGCCCCAGTCCATTGGATCACAAAGAGTCAGACACAACTGAGTGACTACACTCTATGTGGTAAATATTGGGATAGGCATTTTACTTAGTTCTTTTGACAACTCTCTTGTGTGGGCGTTACTAGCCTTATCTTAAAGAGGAGCCATCTGGAGCTCAAAGAGAAGGCATAGAGCCCAAACTAGGATCAGTGACCTCAAAGCTCACCCTCCTTCTACCACACCACACTGGTTCCATTTCCGTAGATGGAACAGGCATGGGTACCATTCCCTGACATGTGAGTGATGGGCTGAGACTGGAAATGAAACCAGTCAACCTGAGGGTTCCCAATTTAGGTACCTGTGTTAAGGTGCTATTGAAACCTGGGTCCCAAGATACTCTGAAATTCTGTTTGTGTCTGAGGCTAGAGACTGGGCTGGAAGGGAAGTTTGGGTTGAGAGATTAAACACTCTGGGGACACTAAATGCCAGGAAGATTAAAAACTAACAACCAAACATATGTATTATCCAGAATGCCTTGTTTCTTATTCCGAAAAATATGTAAGCCAAAAGCAAGTCTCTTATCTTTTCTTTAAAGTTACGAGATTATATTGGTAAAAGTGTGTTCCATGCTTCTCTTTAGGGGCTGTTCTCACAATTCCTGGCTTGGCATTGGTGTGGGAAGTCCAGTGCTCCCTGGTGCCACTCTGCTGGGGAATTCAATACTTGTCCCTGGGTTGGCTCTTTCCAGCCACCTCCATTCTCACGGCCTCACCAAGTCAGTTATCTTTCCACTTGACGCTCATGGGTCTGTGTCTTGAGCCCACTGTATTATCTTCCTCACAGGCATTTGCTCTCTGTGCAGAAATTTGCCATGTGCCATTTCCCATGTCCTGTGATGATAACATGTCTGTGTAACTCAAAAATTTGGCAACAGTGACATTTCTGTGTTTGTGCTGGCATTATCTTGAGATTACCAGGGACTGAAGGAAGCTGCCACCTGCTAGGAACATATGCTTATGTTTGAGCAAAGGTTAATGAGTCTATTCAGAAAATGATTCAGGTGCAGGCTCAAGAGCAACTTGGTATGTTCTAAGGTAAATGAACTGTGTGTTCTGAGAACTCAGTCCCTTTGGGGTAAGACAGTTTGAAAGTTCCTTTTAGGGAGGTGGTGGATAGAGTAGTGGTTTGATTGATAATTTCCATCTTACACATAAGACAGATATTCTCTGGCTTAACTAGATGTTCTGCCTTGTAGGTCTTCATGCAGATATTAATTCTGTATCAGATTATATATTTGTAGGGGTGCAAAAGTCCCTTTATCTTAATCTCTGTGTATTTGTCTTTGTGTAGGCTCAGTGCTTTGCACAAAGGTGGCAGCCACTGTTAGGGTATACACATAGTGACTTGGATTGTATTTATTGAATATAAACATACGTTGATAAATTTGATACCATTTAATCACATTCACCCTTCATATCAATTCTCCATTCTTTGGAGGTCTTACTTAGTTAGATGTGATGGCCAAGCTTTTGAGAATCTTCCAAATCCATGAGCCTTATTTTTAGATACCTATTTGTTGAGGTGTTTTTCTCTTGGATTTACAAAGAGCTGTAGCACACCATTGAAAATTGCTCTCTGGACAAACAAGACATCCTTCCCCAATCAGGATGGTGGTTTGACCTGAAGGAGCCTTTTCACCTCCCAGAAAAGCAGAGCAGTGAAACTTGTCTCTTAGTTAACTTGTCTTACTTTAAGAAAGGACTTGCTAGTTTAAAAATAGTCATCTTTTATTCCCCGCCTGTCAGGGCCTCTCTGCCTTCCCTCAAAAGCCAGCATTTACTGATGTTCTTTGATTGACACCCTCCTCAGTACTAAAAGGGAACAGAGAATGGGAGAAGGTTTCACTTTATTGACAGGCGCTGAGACCTTGTCAGGGACAATCGCTTAGCAACCTCTATGGTGCCACTTTGGGGAAAGGGGGAAGGAAAGGACAGAATTACATATAAATGAGAGGGAATCATGTGACAGAGGCTGACTATCATAAAACACGAAGTATTTTCTTTAAGTTGGTCTTTTAAGTTGGCAATGTCAGTTGTAAAATCTGCCTAAATTATCTTTTCCCTTCCCCTGGGTTGGTAGATTACTGCAGAGTAGAGCTAATGTTAGGCTTTTGCAAAATGCACATTGATGTGGGGAAGAGAAAGGGAGCTGAGTTCAGAGAAAGCAAACCTGGGTTCCTGTCCTGACTCTCCTTCTAGCTGCTTGACTCTGTGTGGGTGGCTTGACATTCCGGAGCTTTCTGGGTAAAACTGGGAAAACCACCTTGTGAAGATTAAAGAGACATATTTAGAATTATAGGTTTATATGGGTGTGGGAGGGTCTTGAAAATTGTCAAGCACCTATAAAATACGGAGTTCTTATAATTGTGCTATATTGAGATGCAGTGTATGTATTAAGACGGCACACTACTGTCAGTTAGACATAAATATGATTTTATTGGTGTGGAAAGAACACTGGCTTACGTTTACAAGCACTTTTCAGAGTACCTTTGAAAACATTATATCATTTGGTTCTTATAGTTCTGTAATACAGAATCATTATCTCCTTTTTTTAAGGTTAATCATTATTAAACCGATTTCTAGAATTTGCCCACAGCTAGTCTAGGGGTTGAACAGGGACTTGATCAAATCAGTCAGTCCAAAAAACTGTGGGACTTTCATTCTCTTTTCAATTTCTGTCACTACCTTCAATTTCTTTTGTATAAGATTATGTAAACTAGCTTTTCCCCCAGATAACCTGTGGTAAACAACTGGTTTTTAAAAATTCTAATGTGTCACACATGGATATTTTGGTAAAATACTATGAAAATGTAATATTACAGTCAGTTTAGAGTATATGTTATATTTGGACTGTATGTTATATTTAATATTACAGTTTGTTTGGACAACATGCTAGAGGAAAGATGATACCATCAGGGAAACTGGGCAAAGAGTACATGGGGACTCTATACTACTTTTGTAACTTTTGGGCTTTTTGTGAGTCAACGTTCAAGTTCACTGAAGAGTCTAATTGTCACACACCTGTGTCCAGTCAACTACAGCAGGGTGGGAGGTAGGACCATGCCAGGATCCAACTTACCAGTGAGCATCCATTTTCAGAATAATAGGGATGAAAAGAAAAGCTCAGGAAGTGACCAATAAATGACTCAATTTGTGTCTATTTCTAGGGAGGTAAAGACCAGCCCTTGGTGGAAACAACTGTAGATCACTGTCTAAAAATAACAATTGCTTAAATACTGTAAGTTGGGAAAGAGGAATTATGGGAATTCAGAGAAGAGAAATTGTCTCCTTGGGAGATGACAGAGTTTCTTGGATTGGGTGGCATGTAAGTGGCTGAAATAATCCTTGAAGTAAGTGTGAGGTCTGATGAGAGATGAGAGGGGAAAGTCACTGTTAAGGTTTGTACAGGCTGTTATTTTAGGAAAGTCAGTCATTCAGTGGTGGGGAGGATGGATTAGAGGTAGGGGGTGATGAAGCCAAGGTCAGGGAGTCAACTGTCAGGCTGATGCTTGGGAAGCATTGAAACAGTGGTTGTGGAATGGAAAAGAAGCGGGCACAGGGAAATTCCAGGTGGAAAACAGAGCAGAGAAACTGATTCAATGTGGGACGTTAATAGTGAGAGGTGCAGGAAGAGAAGCACGTTCGGGAGGAGTGAGTTTCAGTTGTACTGCTTTCGAGGGGCTGGTGATGGTTTAGATGGTGGTTTCTTCCCTGGTGGCTCAGATGGTAAAGAATCTGCCTGCACCCAGGAGACCGGGGTTCGATTCCTGGGTCAGAAAGATCCCCTGGAGAAGGGAATGGCTACCCATTCCAGTATTCTTGCTTGGAGAATCCCCATGAACAGAGGAGCCAGCAGCCTACAGTCCATGGGGTCGTAAAGAGTTGATCGAGCAACAACACTTCTCCTCAGTCGAAAGTACAAGTGTCCAAATGATCAGGAGGATGCTTTCACAGAATCAGAGCCTTAAATACCGCCACTCACAAAGATACATTCCAGTCCTAAGTGTGGCCGTCTTGGGGACAGGGGCTTTGAAGATGGAATGAAGGTAAGGTTTCCAGGTGAAATCATCCTGGATTTGGAGTGAGTTACCCTTGGAAGAGAAAAGAGAGGAGGGTTGACACTCGGAGATGCACAGAGAAGGCCGAGTGGAGCCAGGCAGAGATTGGCGTCATCCTGTCACAGGCCAGGGAACTCTGGGAGTCCCCAGACCCCACCAGAGGAGACTGCACAGGCCTCCCCACTGGAGCCTGGGGTGGGAGTCAGGCCTCACACTGTGAGTCATGCTTCCAGCCTCCTAAAGTGCGGCAGAATATGCTTCTGTTGTTTGAAGCCACCAGTGTGTGTGATTTGTTATGGCAGCTCTAGGAAATGTATTCCTCTCTGAGAATTCTGTATATCATGTTGTTCTTGCGTTGTGAGGTAGAGGGAAAGCGAAGTTCCTTATTCATCTTTATTGGTGTCTTGTTTCTGGGTGTTTTCAAAGGTGGCTTTTCTTGCAAGTTACCAGAGGTGGAAATTATGTCATTCAGAAGAATAAAGTTTAGGACATCTTAGCAACTGTGAAAGGACTGATTTACAGATCAATCCACCCTCCCCATTGCATTGATTTAATTACTTTCTTCCTTTTTTTCCCTCCCTTCCTCCCTACCCCCACCTCCTTCTCTCATTTTTTTCCTTCTTTCTAACAGAATCTCCCTACATTGGAAGATTTTCTGCCATAAAAAGAAAACACAATTCAGATTCATTTTACCATTTCTAACTTCCAATCTGAACTTTATTTATTTATTTTTTAATTAAAAAATTTTTTTTACTTTGCAATACTGTATTGGTTTTGCCATACATTGACATGAATCCACCACAGGTGTACATGAGTTCCCAACCCTGAACCCCCCTCCCACCTCCCTCCCCATATCATCTCTCTGGGTCATCCCGGTGCACCAGCCCCAAGCATCCTGTATCCTGTATCGAACATAGACTAGCGATTTGTTTCTTACATGATAGTATACATGTTTCAATGCCATTCTCCCAAATCATCCCACCCTCTCCCTCTCCCACAGAGTCCAAAAGTCTGTTCTTTACATCTGTGTCTCTTTTGCTGTCTTGCATACAGGGTTATCATTACCATCTTTCTAAATTCCTTATATATGTGTTAGTATACTGCATTGGTGTTTTTCTTTCTGGCTTACTTCATTCTGTATAATCGGCTCCAGTTTCATCCACCTCATTAGAACGGATTCAAATGTATTCTTTTTAATGGCTGAGTAATTCTCCATTGTGTATATGTACCACAGCTTTCTTATCCATTCGTCTGCTGATGGACATCTAGAATTGAAAGACACATGTGTACCCCAATGTTCATTGCAGCACTGTTTATAATAGCCAGGACGTGGAAGCAATCTGAAGTTTAGAATGACCAGAGTTACCACATTCAAAAGTAATCAGCCTCCTATACACAGTCAGTCTAGTCTTATTCTGGTTAAAGATGTGATTATTTTCTTCTTGGACCTTTTGAAATATTGAAAAATAACTTGCAGACCCTCTAACTGCATTGCTACTGTCAGTATTTGGTTAGAGGTTATTGCCTCGAGAGCAGGGTTTCCATTTGGGCTCCCTGCCTAACACATTTTCTGGCACAGAGTGGGCATCCACATCATGTTTGTTGACCTGAACTGTTGACTGAAGGATTGGATTTACTGGCCTAATACTGCATAATTCTTAAAGTGAATTTCCCTCATGAGATTAGAAGCCTTTAAATGTGTCCTCAGGCTTGCGTGAAATTGGGAACCACCATATGTTTGCATATCAATAAGAGTACCCTCCATTGCGAGTGTGGCAGAACACAAATCAGTCTGGTTTCAACAAAGGGAATGTATTGGCTTGTGGAATGTAAATTTCAGAAGTGCTGACTTTAGATGCTGGTTGATCAAGGAGCTCCATGATGCCAAGAAGGAATGAGTTTCTTTCTGGTTTTGTTATTCTGTCCATGGTGTCAGCTTTATCCTAAGGTGGGGTCCCCTTTTGCCACTAGGAAGGCAGATGATATGAAAAAAAGCCCCGCTTGCTTGTTAGTTAATATCACTGGAAAAGAATATCTCTACCTAAGCTGTCAAACAAAAATACTGAGCATTCCTCTGACAGGACCAACTAGGGCACATGTCTGTCTTTGAGCCAATCTCTATAATGATGAGTTATAATTATGCTACAAGAAAGACCTCATTGCTGGTTTAAGAACTTCTTGGCCTAACTAATAAGGAAAGGGTAACTCAGTTCCCCTTTGGTTAGACAGTCCTCTCTGCTATTATCTGCTTTTACCAGCCCGACTTCCTTCTGTATCCTTCAGTTAGTAAACCTTATTTTATTTGCCCAAGCCAAGGTCAGTATTGGTCTTACTCAGTGGATCTGAGTTACTCTTGATGTTTGCCGCTTCAGTGGTTACCCAGAGCTGACTGTCTTGGGCCAGTTCTGAATTACTCCTGGAGTCAGGGCTTGGCTTAGCCTGCCTAAACCACATAACCTTTTATAGTGGCTAAAACTGATGCTGGGAGAGGCTATCACCATGCCTACTTATTTGCATTGTCTGTCCAACTTATAACAGGTATTTCACTTGCTGTCACAGGGACCATTAATGTCTTCCTATTGCAAATGAAAAGACTGTGAGATTTCTGTTTCTAATTTGAGTTATTTATCAGTCTAATATATTGTTTATATAAAGAATATTTGGAGGTACAGGAAATGTTACTGGAGCCAGTGGGTCATAGGAAGATGGTTTGGATTTGTGCCTCCTGGAAACTCGGGGCTTCCCCGAGATTCTCATAGCTGAGCTGAACCAGGAGCAGTGAAGCTTTGGAGGCCAACCCTGCTTATAGTCACAATGCTGTTTCTTAGATGTCTCATGCACATTGTAGTGGTCATGTGTGATTTAATTTAAGATCTGGTGCAGCTAACAGGTAGGGTTGAAAACCACTATTCCATCCTAGCTCTGTGACCTGGAAAAAAAAAATCCCTCCCCATCTCTAGTCCTCAGTTTCCTTTACTTGTAAAATGAAGGCGCTGGATGAGAAGTTCTCTAAAACCCCTTCCATCTTCCACAGTCTATGATTCTATGACTTGCCTTTAGCCAAGTTGCATGAAAACTGATTAAATGACTCCCTTCAAAGTTATTAATTCGGCACAGCTTCCCCATCTTAGTGAGTTTTCAGCTGGCTAATGCCAGATGACAGTCATGAAATGCCAGTCTTGCCGGTGTGGGATGGAGTTAACAGTATGAGGTTTGCTCAGTGTTTCTGTGTGATCAGTGTGAAAGCAATCACATCTCCAGAGTAAGAAAGGTCAGTGCCCTGTCGCTTCCAAGCCTTGCCACACTAAGGGGACATGAAGGGGACTGCCACCCGCCGAACGCAAATCAGGCTAAAAAATGAATGCCCTCTGCAGTTGCAGTCTGCTAGCTCCGAATGTCAAACGATATTACTTTGGGAGCCTGTTAAGCGCCCTTCTCAGAGCACAGCAGTGTCTAAATCCCCTCATCTCATTTGATTAATCTGAGAGACTATAGAATATGCTATTAGGCACGGAAAACATGCCTGCAATGTGATAGTCTGCAGTGTTACCAAGCATGGACATTCTTTGCAGGCCTGATGATTTTTCCTGGTTCTGGGGTGCCTGAAAGTGGGGGTGGGGAAGCTCATTGATCTTAGTGAATTAGCATCCAATGTGAAATAATATTAGTGAATATATCCATACACTTTAAAAACACAACAACGGGGTGGAATTTCCCTGGCGGTCCAGTGGTTAAGACTTCACACTTTCAATGCAGGGGGCTTGGGTTCAGGCCCTGATCAGGAAGCTAAGATCCCCACACACTGTGTGGAGTGGAGCGACCAGGAGAAGAAAAAAAAAAAAAAAGGATTATAGAGTGAATCATAACCCTTATAGGAACAGGACTCTTCTGCCCAAAAGAGGGGACTCTTTCTTTGTCTGTCTTTCCCTGAAATAAAGTGAAAATGTTGGTTGCTCAGCTGTGTCTGAGTCTTTGTGACCCATGGACTATAAAGCCTGCCAGGCTCCTCTGTTCAAGGAATTCTCTAGGCAAGAATACTGGAGTGGGTTGCCATTTCCTTCTCCAGGGGACCTTTCTGACCCAGGGATCGAATCTGGGTCTCTTGCACTGCAGGTGGATTCTTTACCATCTGAGCCACCAGGGAAGCCCCACACCCTTAAGCCTTACTTAACAGGAAGGAGACTATATATTTAACAGTGGTATTTCTCATCGGTAAGGTCACAAATGACTCCTTTTTCCTTATGTTTTTGTATCTTACACATTTTTATCATTTTGTAATAAGAAAATATACTTGAAACCGTGTGTTATTTCAAAATACATTTTCCTTTGTTCGTTGTAAGGTCATTCTTTTCCCGAGAAATGTCCCTGAATGCTGTCTTTTTTCCCATCCTGCTAAAATGGAGGAAATGCTGTGTGAAACAGATGAACTGAGCCCTTCCTGGGAAGCATCCCACGTTTTCCTTTTCAAGACCTGGAGCCACTGTGTGGCCTGACAAGCAGTAAGAAATGTGATAATAAAGACGATGAGCCACTCCAGGGCTGGGTTTCATTTCCAGCTTAATTAAATCCTAGAAACACACCTGACCTCCAGCTTTGAAGAGCTGCCACAAAAGCCAGGTGCCCTCATCAGCTCGGGCTCGCCCTGCGCTGACGGTGGGAAGGCGGCCTGAAAGGAGAGGGCAGAGGGAGGCAGAAGCCGTCGGAGATGAAACAGTGGAGTCAGGAGGCAATATTTCAGAGGAAGCTGTTTCATCCTGTGGGTGATCTCTCTGCCCCTCTGCTTAAAAAGCTGAACAGCAGCGCTAACCTACAAATGTCCTGAATTGAAAACTCTGCCGATGGCTCTGCTGCCCCAGCCTCCTGGCCCCCCAACCAGTCCTCGACCAGCTCCCTGCCCCCACCTGTCATGGTAAATGCGGCACAAAGTGCACTTGGTTGGCACAAGTCCTGACTTGCTCTCTGGTCCAAGCCACTTGGCTGGCTGCTTGTGGTCTGTTGGGCCCTGCAGCTGCCCAGGGTCTCTGTGTTCAATATCCCAGGGTCTCTGTGTTCAATATCTGTTTCAAGACCAGAAATCCTCCTGAAATCTAACGGAAAGGAGGGTGGAATGCCATGATTAATTGAGCCCAGAAATTGTACAGTGATCTTGAATGACATATCAGCTGGTTTTCACGACCACTTGTGACACATGATGAGCTTTATATGTGAGGAAATGGGGCTCTGAAAGAGTAGGTAATTGTCATGGCTCTAAGAAGCAGAGCCTGAGACAGGGCTTGGGCCCCTGGTTTCATGGAGGGGCTGCTTTTAGGAGAAACTTAGAATGAGGCAGGGGGCAGGAGAGAAGAGCGAAAGGGCAAGCAAGGATGTGGTCTCAGGACACTCAGCTTGGCCTGAACCAGAGGCAGTCCTGGAGCATAAACCTCATCATGGAGTGGTCCCTACCCTGGGGCCAGGAGGCTGGCTGACCTCCACTGGTCGTTGCTGGGAGTCGTCCCTGGGGTGGGGACACAGCTCCTCAGGCCAGGAGGCTCACGTCAGCTGAGGGCAGTTCGCTGAAGGAAGGCGCACTTGAAGCTCATGACAGTCACTACTTGTAATATCTGGGGGACAATACCAACCTGTAAAGGGGCCCTGGTAGGGTGTCACCAACTCCTGCTCATCCACAGTGAACCCATGCTGGTTCTTTTCAGAACTGAAGGATGACTCTGGGGGTTGGAGTGACCCAGGTGGGTGGCTCTCATTCTTGTGGCGTATATGAAGATGGTCACAGTGTGCCTGAGCCGCGCAAATCGTGGGAGATCCTTTATAATCGTTGAAAAGAAGAGTCCTTTGACCCTACGTTGTGAATATTTCTTGCTCCTCTTTGATTTTTGAACATTTTGTACCTTCACGGGAGCTGCCATTATATTCAGAAAGTGAGAACATGTCTATGTCTTTGACTCAAGCGGGAACTCCTTAAGAGAAGAAATCTTGCCTCATTTCAGGGGTAACACACCCGCTTATACATGTCTTGTGCATAGTAGGCTAGTCAACACTGATTGAATTGAGCACTTATTGATTTTGGGGGGTGGGGAGTGGCTTCCTGGTGCTATTATTTTAGCCCGTCAACCACTCAGTGTCTGTTAGTTAGTAGTGACCAGCTCAAAGGGCACTGTGTTGGGGCCTGTTTTATTTCCTATCTGTCCAAGGGTCTCAGAGTCTATTGAACAGTGACAGGAAGGTTATTCTAGGGACCAGGAAGAAAGGCAGCTCCATTTTGAAGTCATGTAGAAAAAGAGTGTGTCTCCTGGAGTCAGGAGACTTGGAACACCGCTCATTAGTTAGTTTTTGCATCTGTAAAATGGGACAGGCCGCCACCTGGTTGAACGTACAGGGTTGTTGTGGAGGATCAAAGGAGGTAATACAGGTGAAGTCCACAAACTGTGCAGAGAAAATTGCTGCACTTTTAAGGACCAGTGATGGTTCAAAGGCAAGGGTGAGAGACAAGGGGCTGGGAGCCCCTCTCTGCAGTTCAGGTGGTGAATTCCTGTGTGCTTAGAATTCACAGTCTCAGGGAAACAAAAAAGGGAAAGGAGAATCAGCGTGCTTCTCTTTTCCTCTCCTGACTTTAGGGAACTGCATATGCTATAATTAGTGCCTCAGCTTAGACCTCCAATTTCTGAAAGTTTCCCGCTTATTTTCACAAGAACATACACACTTTACAATGCCTGGCACCTGCTCAAGCAAGCAATTAATTGTTTTGACACTGTGACAGAGAGTATATTTTAACAATTTCTGAAATCTGCCAATGGAATAATTAGAGTCTAATTCTCATTTGCCAGGACAATGAGCTCTTGAGGCCAGATGACTCCCTGAGGGCAAACCGGCCACCTTTTCCTGGTTCTCATTGGCTGGTAGAGATTTAGTTTCACATAATTGTCTCAATCCTCACTGATGATTGATTTTTGACCTTTAATGATAATACAAGTTATGTATTGAGCACATCACTGGTTGGTTTCTTTGGATGGGTATTTTACTACAATTCTCATTGCTTGAAAAATAGCTTTGATTTGATGGTTGGACTATTAAAGATTTCATTTTCCTTGTGGAGTGACCTCCTAGCTGGCCTAAGGCAGTAGGGCACGGGGCCAAAGAGAATTAGCCCTCCTGTTCTGGGCAGAGGTGGCTGGGGAAGGAGGGATGGCAAAGAGAAAGTGTGGATGCGAGGTAAAACTAGTGAGAACTGGCCAGAAGCACTGTCTTATGTTCTAGCATCAGATTTAGGAAGGATCTTGGAGATGCTGAGGATGGGGATAGGGGTGTGGTTTCTTTCCTGGACCACTGGGATGTATTGCTGGACCATGGACTTGGGAGCTGTGAGGATGCTGAGTCAGCCCAGGCAGCCTTCCAGAATCCTGGTTTGATTTGGGATCCCACAGAGTCCATCCTATAACCTTGGCATGGAGCCAAGCCTGCTACCCTGCCCAACTGTTGAGCATAGCCTTTGGGCCCACATAACTCAAAGGCGCCACCTAAGAGAGCCTTTGAGTGCAGCCTGTGGCATCACCCTGCAGCGGAGTCATGGAGCCCAGCTTACAGCCTTGCCCTGCCACAGATCCCAGTCTATGGCCCTGCCAATTGCTGAATACAGCCTGAAGCCTCTCCAGGGGAAGGAACCCAGACAGTGATCACCCAACAATATAGTACAGTTGCTAGCCCCACCTAACTGCAGCCTACAGCTGCAAGCCCAGCTGGGCCTTGCCCAACAGCAGAGCACAGATATTGGCCTGTGTGATCACGATACCCAGCCTGTGGCCCCATCTGTCTATGAAACCCTGCCTGCAGCTCTGCCTGAATATGGAGTCCAACTGGTGGTACCATCCCATTGGGTAGCATAGCCTGAGACCCCTATCTATCTGATCAGAAGCAATCATGGTGCTTGGTCTGTAGCCCTGCCCAGTTGCATAGTAGAACCAGCACCAACCTACTAGGAAACATAGCAACGACTTTGTAAAGCTGGTTGCAGAGGCCAGAGAGTGCCTTCAACTGTGGAGCCCAGCCAGCAGCACTCCTTCTTAACCTCAGAGCACAGGAAGTGGCCTCACCCAACTAGAAATCCTGTTAGTAAGCCCTACCTGCCTATGGACACTGCCAGGTGACCTGACCGTTACCCCAAGCTGAGCTGACTGGTGAAGGATAGGCCCTAATGAAAAGATTGGAAGGGGAGACTACTTACTCAGATGCTCAGATACCAGCGCAGGAATCCAAGATCTCAAAGAATCAGGTAAACACACCACCACTAAGAGAAACTAAAATGGCTCCAATAACTGACCCTAAAGAAATAGGCTGTTTATGAGCTGTTTGACAAAGAATTCAGAATAATCAGGATTCAGAAAGTAAATTGGTACAGCCATTATGGAAAGCAGTATGGAGTTTCCTCAAAAGATTAAAAATAGAATTGCCGTATGATCCGGCAATCCCACTTCTGTGTATACATCTGATGAGCATGTGAAAAACTGCTCAACATCATTAGTCATCTGAGAAATCCAAATTAAAACCACGGGGAGATACCAGCTCACACCCACTGGAATGGCTAGAATGAGAGACTTGCAGTGCCCAGTGTTGCTGAAGATGTGGAAACACTGGGAGTCTCAGACATTGCTGGTTGGAGTAAAAAATTGGTGCAACCACTTTGGAAGAGTTTTGGCAGTTCCTTATAAAGGTTAAAAAAAAAAATCTATGTATCCTCTGACCAAGTAATGCCACATGTAAGTATTTACCTAAGAGAAATAAGAACATATGTCTACAAAAGGATTTGTACAACAATTTTCATAGCCCCAAACTGGAAGCAACCCAAATATTTCCTTGATTTATTTCTCACTCTGGAAGAAATGGAAGGAATTTCTGCATAGACACAGGGTAGACCTCCCCAGCTCCCATGAAGAAATGACATCACAAAAGGAGCAGATGACAATTTCTCAAACTTCAGATTTACAGCAAGAACCAGCTGTCGACGTGATTCCGAATCACCACTCCAGGTGATGAGGTTTTTCTCCTCAGTGGTCAGGGTACAGAAGCTCCAAGAAAGAGGTCCTTGCTTTTCCTGCTTTGGTTCCTATTCTGTTCCTGGCATGCTAAAGTGAAAGCTGATTGTGTCTCTCCCAACTCTGAATCCAGTGATGTCAGGTTGATAACATAAAACCAGCAGAGTGGGAGTATTTGCATGATAAAAATCAGCATTTCATCTCCCATTCCACATCTTCTTGCAAAGCCAGTGGTGAAACACTGACCAGCTCCTCCCTGTCTGTACCTTCCCACTTCCTGTCTGGTGATTCTACTCTGACAAAATTAATCATTCTTTCTACCTGATCACTAGCACACATTGTTGTATCCCCAGGAAGGGACTTCATGTACTTTCACTGTTTCCTGATTCTGCTTTGGAGGCAGTGGGTGACATTCTTTCTCAGAATCCGAAAGAGGGGCCTTTCTTCCCTACTTGGTGAGTGAGGACTGTTTCAAGAGATGATTTTACTTGTCCATAGTTTTCAAAACATCCAGGCTAAACAAGGAAGAGCAATTTATGAGGAGATCTCACACAAAATGTAGGGGATTTAAGAATAATGCGTCCAATAAGAGGGTCAGGCAGGAGTGTGCAAACTCTCTTTTAAAGGGACAGATAGTAAATGTCTGAAGCTTTAAAGGCCAGGAGACAACCTTGAGGCTACCATGTAAGTATTTACATAACTATTTAAAATGTGTAAGTATTTATATAACCATTTAAAATGTAACCATATAAAAATTAAAAAGAAATTCTTGGCTTATTAGCTATGAAGAAACAGGAAACTGGTTAGCTTTGTCTGTGGGCTGCAGTTTTCTGAGCTCTGCTATGGAGGACTGACCTGGGGAAAGAGAAAGGCAAGGGGGTCAGGTAGGAGGCTGGCAGATAAAGATGACAAGGGAGGGTTAATACTGGGATGATGGCAATGGGGAGGAAGGAATGGGGAGAAATAGGTCAGAGAGAATGTGAATATCTAATTAGTTGTATATATAGCTGATACATGAAAAGACGAGTCAAGTGTGATCCGGAGAGCGGCTTGCAATTTGTTACCCTGTCTTTGAGATTCACAAACATTAGATCATTAAAAGCTCTGAGAAATCCTATAGTAAGTTAAACTTGCTTTGTTCAGTGAGTAGACTTTCTTTGTTCAGTCATTTCTCAAAATTATTTACCCATGGAGTCCTTTATTCATGGACTACCTACTAATTAATGCCCCCACGAAGTAATGTATCATGGAATGTCCTTTCATAGGTTTCACGGACTTGGTCTATAAGCGAGTGCAGTTCAGTCGCTCAGTTATGTCCACCTCTTTGTGATCCCATGGACCGTAGCACTCCAGGCTTCCATGTCCATCACCAACTCCCCAAGCTTATTCAAACTCATGTCCATCAAGTAGGTGATGCCATCCAGCCATCTCATCGTCTGTCATCCCCTTCTTCTCCCGCCTTCAGTCTTTCCCAGAATCAAGGTCTTTACCAATGAGTCAGTTCTTCGCATCAGGTGGCCAAAGTATTGGATCTTCAGCATCAGTCCTTCCAATGAATATTCAGGACTGATTTCCTTTAGGATTGACTGGTTTGATCTCCTTGCAGTCCAAGGGACTCTCAAGAGTCTTCTCCAACACCACAGTTCAAAAGCATCAATTCTTCAGTGCTCAGCTTTCTTTATAGTCCAACTCTTACATCCATACATGACTACTGGAAAAACCATAGCTTGTCTAGACAGACCTTTGTTGGCCAAATAATGTCTCTGCTTTTGAATATACTATCTAGGTTTGTCATAGCTTTTCTTCCAAGGAGCAAGCATCTTTTAATTTCATGGCTGCAGTCACCATCTGCAGTGATTTTGGAGCCCCACCAAAATAAAGTCTGTCACTGTTTCTGTTGTGTCCCATCTATTTGCCATGAAGTAATGGGACTGGATGCCCTGATCTTTGTTCTTTGAAAGTTGGGTTTTAAGCCAGCTTTTCACTCTCTTTCACCTTCATCAAGAGGCTCTTTAGTTCCTCTTCGCTTTCTGACTCCATAAGTTTACAAAGAGGGATGTATCTGCCCTCCCCCCTGACCAATTCCTCAGTATTTTAGCAAAATTACAATGTATACATCTATCTGGGTTTATGCGGCATATTTTCCCCTCATAAAGTCTTTATCTTGAATGTCACTATCAGCAAAGCACCCAATGTGTAAGTGAAAATAAACCCAGGACAGATATCTCTGTGTTCCTAGACCAGTTCAGTTTTCTGTGTTTATTACTTTCTCTTTTTCTTGGGATCAAAATGGAGTAGATGTTTCTGAAAATTTTGTTTGAATCTAGGAATCAAGTACTACTATCCTAATGTCTTCCTCTCCCAGTCCTCCTCCTCCTCCTCCTAACAATGGTAGCATTTGTTGAGTGCTTAGTGTATGTCAGACACTTTAAAAAATTACTTATTTTGGCTGCGTTGGGTCTTAGTTGAGGCATGTGGGATCTTGGTTCCCCCACCAGAGATGGAACCTGGGCTTTCTGCATTGGGAGTGTGGAATCTTAGCCACTGGGCCACCAGGGAGGTCCTTGGACACTTTAAAAGCACCTGTACTATATTGTCTTCTTAAAAATAACCTTATGAGGTATAAATATTGTTTTCATTATCATGTAATATTAGGAAACTGAAGCATAAATAGGTAAAGAAACTTGCCTGAGATTACAGACAGTTAGTTATGGAGTTGGGATTTAAACTCCATAAACTAGTTCCAATGTCTAAACTTTAATCTATGCAAGAAGTGTATTCAAGAAATACTTTGGCATAAATTGTGTAAATCAGAGTTGCCTATCTGCCAGGGTCCAGCCCCGGTGGATCCAGGGTAATTCGAAGCAGGGACGGAGTCGGCGAGGAGAGACTTATTTATTTAGAGAGATTAGGAAAAAAATAGTGTAGAGGAGAAAATAGAGGAGAAAAGAGGCTGTATTCCTTGGTTTACATAGAAAGCCAATAAAGTTCCGAGACAAGGAATTTGCACCGTCTATGTAGGCCACAGGCGCCCGCTTGAATAGCATAGCTTACCCCACCTTGGGCTCCCTCTTGTGTGGGTCTTAGAAGCCCAGGCAAATAAGTAGACATGGCGAGCCTCTATGCTCCGATGGGAATTCAGCCTGAAAAGGGAAAATAAGAAAAGAACGACATGGGGGAGCCAAGCATCAGTGCAAGACCCACAACTTTATTTTCAAAGGCAGCTTATATACCCCAAGTTGTACATAAAGAAATAATAGAATATGGAGGGTTATGCAGGGGCAGCAGTCCTGACCCTTATTGAGACCAGGCTTTCCTTTTGCATACCTTCCCGTATACAAAAGGTCTCAGGGGATTTACATTATCTTCTGGCCAAGAGAATGTTAACATTTTTATGGCTCTCTTCCTAGATAAATGTCTATCAACCAGAAAACTCATTTTCCCTTGAACTGTTTTTTCTTTAATCTGCATCACCCTCAAAGTACTGAATAAAGTTACATTGCTGTAGAACAAAGGCGCAGTGGGTTATAACAAAGAAAGTACTTAATTCAAAGATCTAATGTTGCTAATGCCAGGGCTACTACCTGTTTTTTCTACATACCAACTATATCAACAAATAAAAGATATGAAAACTTGGCAGCAAGTATTGGCTCAACAATGAAACCCTTAATCAGTCCTATTCTAATGATTTTGACTCCTCGGAAGTAGCTGTAAGAGTCCGGATAAACCTGTCAGGCAGGCTAGAAAGCCATCAGAGGGGTTTTTGGATTGAAACACTCTTATTATGCCCAGGAGACTTATTATCTAAAAGCTCTAAATTTATTTTCTCCAGAAAAAGGTGGTGGGGGATAGCCCTCTGTTAATGTCAGAAGAGTTGGTGAAAGGCATAATGCAATAAGGCAGACAGATTCTGGTTTTGGGGGTAGATGCCCGAGAAAGTCCAGGGGGACCCCTGAGGCTTGATGCCGCCTTTGTGTTTGTCAGGCTCCTTTCCTCATGACCTTTGCCATGGGCAGGATTCCCCATGCTGGCTCCCGGGCCTATCAATAGCTTTTATTTTTGACATAGAAGTATTGTTTATTGAACACTTAAAAAGTAGTAGATTGGGTTATAAGCATTCTCTATGCATTGTCTTATTTAATTCTCACAATATTTAAAAATCATTGTTCTTATCAGACGAAGAAACTAAAGTTCAGAGAATTTAAGCAATTTGTGCGATCATGCTCCTACTTTTAATAATTGTTAAAACTGATATTGAATTCAGGTCTATATGATTCAAAATCCCATTTAGTGTAGTAGGTCATATACTTCTTTGTTTATCAAAAATACATATCTTCCTATTTTTAATGAAGGCATCCCTCAAACTTCCCTGAACATTAGTGTAAAACTTATAGTGGGCAAGCTGAAATAAAGCTAAATGAAGATCAGAAATCATGTGGTATCCTTAGGCACCAGGTACTTTTACCAGGAAACTGGGTTAAGGGGCAGTGAAATAGAGTTCAATGCTCCAGCCTTGAGCTTCTTAGAAGACAAGACTCCCCCCTACAGCCGCTCCCATCCTGACACACTTGGACCAATTTTGCCCAAGCCACAAACTTCCCTTAGTGCTCAAAGTCAAGAGAAATTTATCTTAAGTCTTGTATTTGGACAACAGCCATAGTTTATAGGGACCTTCATGAAACACAGCTTGGTATGAATGAATAGTTGGTGAAAGACAGAGGCTGGAATTTATATTGTAAGTGAGATAGATGAAATATTTGTGGAGCATCTTTAAAGGGGAATGAATTATAGATGTATATCCTAGTATGACATGTCAACTAATGTTCTTAGATCTGTTTATACCAAGTCCCCTGGTAAATGTGTTTACCAGCCTCACAGAAGGAAATAACTTCATTTATGTGCTAAAACGCAGTTGTTCTTAAAATTTTGGAGGAAAAAGTTTGCAGCTCATTTAGAACTTGTTCAACTTCAACTTAATGAAGCGTCTCTATTTTCTCCTTGCAAGATCTGGTAGAGACTGAGGCTTCCTCATTCATTTACTCATTCAGCTTTTAATTTGGTTCCCTGTTAGTGAAGGGGAACTTCAGGCTTGACTGACACCCAGGCAAAAGAAACAAGAGAAGAAACCGTGGCCAAGAGCTTGGTAGATCTCAATGGCCTGTGGTACATTCATGGGTCCTATGCACGACTGAGTCAGTTGAGCCTTACCTGTTAATGTTATCCTGGAGCTGACCAGACAGGGAGGTGAGAATGAGATGAGGGTACAATCAGGAAACGAGTCAGAGTCGCTGATGTACATGGTAAGTTTTCAAGACCAAGGAGGTAAAGATACTCAGAAATGGGTTTATATTCAAGTGACCACAGCACAGCATTCTTAAGCTTGAGACAGCCTTTCTTTAGTGAACCACAGTCTTACCCACGTGGGCGTTGGAAGTACAACTCCTCATACTTGATGGATAAAATCGCAAATAGGTTAAAGATGAAACGAAAAGCCCAGGGGATCATGAACATATGTACAGATGTATGATCGTAGCTAGGTTCTAGGGTCTTTTTTAAGTCTTTATTGAATTTGTTACTTATTGAATATTGCTTCTGTACATGTTTTTTTTGGCCTTGAGGCATGTCGGATCCTAGCTCCCCAAACAGGGATCAAACCGAAACCCCTGTGTTGGAAGGTGAAGTCTTAACTGCTGAACTGCCAGGGAAGTCCCAGTTCTAGGGTTTTGCTCAAATATGACATCAACATATCTATATCTCCATCCAACCATCCATCCGTCCATCTCTCCATCTCTCATTTATTTGATATAATTATGTCTATTGACTCAGAAACTAAAATTAGTTCAATATTAATGGAAGTGAAAATTAGGTTTCTTCATAATAATTAAAGAAATGCATTACAAATGGCATAAAGTATTAGTCAACTATGCATTAATTTGTAACTATAATAGATATTTATTAAAACACTCTTACAGACCAGGAGTTGTGGTAAGACCTAGGGAGAGTATACAGATAAGTAAGACAGAGGCTTGCTTTTTAGATTTTAGGATTCACAGACTAGTAGAAAGTAATCACATACACCTCTCTGACCTCATGTCCCATCCTCTTACCTTCACTCACGCCACTTTAGAGACACTGTCCTCCTTCCTTTTTCTAAAACATAAAAATCCTCTCTTTCCGCAGGGCCTTTGCACTTGCAGTTTCCTCTGCCCAGACTGTTCTCTCCCTTGATGTGCAGTATCGAGGCCACACTTCCTTCTGATGTCTGCTCACACATCAGCCTCTCATTGAGGTCTCCCCTGAGTATCCCATACAGGGTAGCAATTCTCTTTCACTCAGGACACTCAGTATCTCCACAGTTCTGAACTCCTTTTCTTCCTAATCATCTATATTTAATTTTTATATGTTTGTTTGTCTCTCCTTATGCCCAGTAGAATATATGTCCCTTGGAAATTAGGACTTTTTTGCATTGTATACTATCCTTGTGTCCAGGGAAAAGCTTGGCAAGAGTCAATGTTTAATAAATATTTTTAAATGAAATAATGCAAGGAAGAAAAAGTAATGTTTGACAGCACTGGGGAAGGAGTGATTATTTTGGTCTTGGAGGTATGAATTTTGATCAGCTTATCAATCCTTGAATAAAAGGTTTTTACTTTGAATAGTAAAGTCCACAAATGTGGGACAACTACATGGCTAAATTCTAAGATAGATATACCCAGCATTTCAGGAATCAGGGTGCCGGTTAGATATGATAAATGGTCATATGATGCCTGAAAATTTTCCATTATGCTGTGCTTTTTTTTTTTTTTTTGGTTTGGGACCATCTGGAGATAAATGGATTTGACCTCATTTCCAAAACTACTTGTGTAACCTGTTCCTGGTAACCAGGATCTAAATCTTCAGTTGTTGGCTGTCTGTACCTGATTCTATGCTCAACAATCCTTATGACTCTGACTACTCATGGGACTCAAGAGAACTCTGAACATTTTCCTTGTCAAGAAAACCATCACTCATCTGAGATGCGGAACAGGGAAGAACTCTTAATATCCACCGGAATGGCTCAGGGCAACCTGGACTGCCAAAGAAAACAGGTGTTCAGTGATGACTGGAACAACTTTGAGGCACAGAATCCAAGCTGTGCTTGGGCCCTGTGACACCTTTCCTTGTCGTGCTTCTGGATATCAGACAGGTAATTGAGGATTCTCAGGCAGCCAAAGAGTCCCCACTTTGGGGGCAGTTTTTCATTTATTCAATTGACATCTATTGAGCCTCTTGTTGGTATAAGACTCAGAGCATGACCCAGTCTTGATCTAACCAGAAGTTCTCTCTACTAAGTTTGTGGGATTTCCCCCAATGGTTTCAGGAAGCTTTCTCTTGAGATTGTTTTAATCAAAGAGTCTCTTTGAAAAACATTATTCACTTATTCATCTGTGCTGGGTCTTAGTTGCAGCTAGTGGGAGATCTTTAGTTGCAGCATGTGGGATCTGACCAAGGATGGAACCCAGGCCCCCTGCATTGGAAGTTTGGAGTCTTAGCCACTGAACCACCAGCAAGTCCCAGTCAGAGAGTATTATTTTCAGGAAGGAGAAGCTCATTCAAACAAGCTTCTTTAAAACATAGGAGAGATGGGAGAAATTTTTCAGAATCTAAAAGCAAGAGGTGGCAACATGTTAGCTAACATGGCATATTTCTCTTCAGGGCTCTAATTCAGTTTTCTCTCTTTGGACCTGGTTCCTCCAGTGCTCTGTTCATCAGGCCAAAAAAGACCATTTCAGACCTGGCTGGACAGCACTGTCCAGGAGCATGTGAAGGAGGCCGCCTGCAGCCTGTGTGTTCCATTCTGGATTCCTGGAAGAAAGAACCCAAGTGGCTCAGCTGTATCTGAGATCTTCTTCTGTGCGATAAGACATAACCAGAGGGCAGGATCCCGTGGCCTGGTGTCCACTCAGCAGGGCAGTGGGAAGTGGCTCACTCAGAAAATAGGCTGAGGATATGGGCAGGGTAAAACTGGCATCTCTAGTGCAGACCGGAAGTGCTGTTCAGAGCTAGAGACCTGTGCATTTAGTGGGACCTGAGGGGACAGAGCTGTCATGGACAGGAGCTGTTAGTTAGACACATGGGATGGAGGAGGGGAAGTTCAGATACCAAGAAGGAATGCTGGATATCAAAGTGCAAATGATGGGGAAAGTGAGTGCCTGGGCTGTGCCAACATGACCTACCCTGTCCCCTCATCAGCCACTTGCTGTTCTGCAGCTGAAATGGGGGTGAAAGAGAATCTCTTGACTTAAGGAGGAGCTGCTGCACCAAAGGGGTTAATCAGTGTGAGTGACTCACATGCTCTCTCCTTTCTCGCACCTGGGTGGATTTTCCTGCACACCTGGAAGTCTCAGTTTATTGCCCTAAGACATGATTCTCAGCTGCAAACAAGAGGACGCCTGCAGATTTGTCTTAACTGCAGTGTGTGATGGAGAAGGAAATGGCAATCCACTCCAGTATACTTGCCTAGAGAATCCTGTGGACAGAGGAGCCTGGTGGGCTGTTGTCCATGGGATTGCACAGAGTCGGACACAACTAAAGTGACTTAGCATGCATGCATGTATTGGAGAAGGAAATGGCAGCCCACTCCAGTATTCTTGCCTGGAGAATCCCAGGGACAGAGGAGCCTGGTGGGCTGCCGTCTATGGGGTCTCACAGAGTTGGACACAACTGAAGCAACTTAGCAGTAGCAGCAGCAGCAGTGTGTGAAAGGCAGAGAAGTTCGCCTCTCCTACCATTTTAAGGAAAAGGACAGAGGCCATTTATTGAGGAATAGTTATGTTCCTGGATGCTATAGGTATTCCATCCAGGGCCCCTGGGTATCCCTTGCCCTGTCTGTGCATTCCCTTCCAGTTTCAATGGGCATGTGCTTACAGACACCCTGCCTTGGAGTCTGTTCTTGGGCAGATGGTGCTCTGCAGGGGAACCTGCTCTGCTCACTGTGTCTGTGAGTGTAGGTTTCCCCTTTCACCCCCTTTCGCCCCCATGGAGACTCTTAGCTCCTGATGGACAGATGCAGGATATGAAAATCTTGCCCTCTTGCCTTCAATGGAGACAACCTCTGAGGTGTAACCCACACTCCAGAGTGCCCCTGCACAGTCCAGCTGAGGCCACCCTCTGCAGGTCTCTCCCTGAGACCAGTCCTCCCCAGCCATCCTCCTCTTCCCTGTCCTGCTCCCTCCTCTCCCTTGCTGGTCTCACTGGGGGTGTTTTCTTAATCAGTCACTTGCACAAGAATCTCAGCCCTGAGTCTGCCTCTGACAAACCTGATCTAACTTGCCCTGCTTTCATTTGTACCTGACAAAACCCTTGTGAAGGACATATTATTATCTTCATTTTACAGATGGGAACCTGAGCCTCAAAAGGTGGTAAGCTGGCCAGAGCTAGTGATTCAAATCCAGCTCTGTCCAACACCATGAATTCAGCACCCTGGAAGACAATCAGCACTTAGATGAAGCTAAGCCAGTGGTCGCCTCATAAATGCAGCAGCTTTCTGAAGGTCACAGAGAAGATTAGGCTCCTGCATTGCATCAGGAGTTGTCTGAGGTCTCAGGCCTATATGGGTGCTTCCACTGACTGTCTTCCTCCTTCAGCCCGTGTGCTACTTACCCATCAATTTCATCCATCAGCACTCTGCTTTGAGGGTCCGCTTTCACCTATGGCTCTTAATAAGCCAGTAAGCTGGTTGAGGACCAAAACCCTTGCTACTTATTGCGTGAAATCCCCAGAACCTAGCATGGCCCTTGGCACAGAAGAGAAGAGGTACTTAAATGAATATACCTTCAGTTAAAGGATCCCGCCACAGGGCAGTTTATTCCATGAAAGGTCTGCTCTGGAGAAATCAATTAAGTCAAAATGAAGGGATTTCTCTGAGTTCTTGAAAAGAACTGGGTTCCTTGAACTGATTTCTTGCTCTCCAGTGCCTGCACTGTGGTTTAGTGCAGAGGCCTCACTCCAGTGCTGTCTGCTGAGTGTCCCTCCTCTGAGGTCTCCTTTCAGGCAACAGTAGCTAATTCTGTCCAAAGGTTTTTACCCTTGGTACGTTTCAGATGATATCTATACATATTCTGAGGGAATAATGACTTCAACATTAATTCTGGGGAATTATGAATCCCTCTTCTTAATTTTGGAGAAGGCAATGGCAACCCACTCCAGTACTCTTTCCTGGAAAATCCCACGGATGGAGGAGCCTGGTAGGCTGCAGTCATAGGGTCGCTAAGAGTCGGACACGACTGAGCGACTTCACTTTCACCTTTCACTTTCAGGCATTGGAGAAGAAAATGGCGAGCCACTCCAGTGTTCTTGCCTGGAGAATCCCAGGGATGGGGGAGCCTGGTGGGCTGCCGTCTATGGGGTTACACAGAGTCAGACACGAGTGAAGCGACTTAGCAGTAGCAGCAGCAGCTTCTTAATTTACTATGCAGAAATCAAAAAGCCAGGACAGCTATATTAATACCAGAAAATTTCAAGGCAGAAATTGTTTCCAGAGTCCAGAGATAAAGAGGGCTATTTTACAGTGCTAAAAGGACCAATCCACAGCAGACAAAACAGCCCTAAAATGTCTGCACCCAATTAACATACTTTAAAGTACATAAAGCAAAAATTAAGAGGTAAAACTCCTTGGAAGAAAAGTTATGACCAACCTAGATAGCATATTGAAAAGCAGAGACATTACTTTGCCAACAAAGGTCCGTCTAGTCAAGGCTATGGTTTTTCCAGTGGTCATGTGTGGATGTGAGAGTTGGACTGTGAAGAAGGCTGAGCACTGAAGAATTGATGCTTTTGAACTATGGTGTTGGAGAAGACTCTTGAGAATCCCTTGGACTGCAAGGAGATCCAACCAGTCCATTCTGAAGGAGATCAGCCCTGGGATTTCTTTGGAAGGAATGATGCTAAAGCTGAAACTTCAGTACTTTGGCCACCTCATGTGAAGATTTGACTCATTGGGAAAGACTCTGATGCTGGGAGGGATTGGGGGCAGGAGGAGAAGGGGACGACAGAGGATGAGATTGCTGGATGGTATCACTGACTCGATGGACATGAGTCTGAGTGAACTCCGGAATTTGGTGATGGACAGGGAGGCCTGGTGTGCTGTGATTCATGGGGTCGCAGAGAGTCGGACACGACTGAGTGACTGAACTGAACTGAACTGAACTGAAGAGGTAAAAACAGACAAATTCATTGTCATAGTCAAGGTTGACAACTCACAGAGAGAAAGGAGACATAAACAGTTACATCAATGTTGAGATACAAAACACATTAGAGTAGTTGCCCATTGGTGGGAGTGGAGGGGAATAAGCAAGTGTAAGAAATAGGAAAAAAGGCAAAAAGTGGAATCAAATTAAACAGAATGAAGCCTGACATAAACTGGTGATAGGGTCCCACATATTAAAGGTATGTGTACCTCAGTTCTCTAGACAACAAGAGTAAAGTGAAAATTAAGAATGAAATTTATTGGAAAATCCTAGTATTGAAGATTTTTTTCTTACCAGCATCACTTTTGAATTCGTCATTCTCCCAAGGGTATCAATGGAGTAGACACTGTCTTGACACCGTGAATCACTGTGTAGGTAATAATACATTCCAAAATCATGCATATGTTCCAGTGTCTATTGATCATCTTGAAGTTTTACTTTTGCCACAGCTGAAATAGAAGGAAAATAAACATAAACATCAAGTAAAAAGTAATCTTCCACTAAAATCAAGCCTGATCATTATATTGAACATCAGACATGAGTAATGCGTAGGGTATGATTTAACCAATTTTGAGTGGTCAAATAACGGCATTATTATCTTTTAAACTGTGAATCAATATTAGAAGCCCTTGTATTTTTCTGCTGATGCTGCCAGCAGATTTTCCTCACCGTGCTTTTATCCACCCTCCCCTCAGTGTACCAATCTAGATAATAATTCAGATGGATATTATGGCCCTTGGTTCCTGGGATTTTTTTGAAAGGTGCGTGGGTGGATTTTGTGATTATGTAAGCACAAAGCTAATAGGATTGGCGGGCGCCCCAGCTGAGAACAGGCAGGTGCCCTGCAGTCTCCTCTCGGCCTTGCTCTCCCTGGGTGTGGGCTGGTGCTGGGCTGCCTCTGTTACAGAACAACCCCAGCATCCCTGCCTGCTGTGCCCTGCCATGCTGCAGCTCCTAGCTAGAACCAAGAAGTATGGACACTGACTCTCACACTCCAGCAGCCTTTAAAGTCACCACTGCAGAAGGAGCTTGGACCTAGAATCAGAGTTTGTAGGTTGCATTGGGAGGAATCCATGGTAGTAACTGGGCTGAACTGGGTGCTTACATTAACTGATAAAATTTATGGAAAATAATGTTTTGGCCTGCATTTCAGGTACCTGTCACTGCGTGACAAACTAGATGAAAAGCTTAGTAGTAGAAAGTATCATGAGTTTCTATCGTGACATAACTAGGAGGATCTATAATTTGGACGGAGCAGTAGGGATTGAATGTCTCTGTTTCACTTGTTTCTGCTGGGCTGGAGTATGCACGGTGGTTTCTTCACTGACATGCCCGACACTTGGTCAAGGATAGTTTGAAGGGCTGGGGCTTGGCTGGGATAGCTTGACTAGGTACACGTTTGGCTTTGAGTGTTGCTCTTGGCTGCTTCCCTTGGTTTCCCTTTCTGTGGTTTCAGGGTCTCTGCCTCTCTCTTCATAAGGCCTCTCCTTGTAGTCTCTCCAGCAGGGTAGTGACAATTGTGACATGAGCTTCTGAGAATGCAAAGGCAGAAATCTTAGGCTCAGGACAGGCAGAGACTTGGTTGCATTATATTCTTGCTAATGTCTATATTTGGGCTCAGATCCAAGAAGTGGGAACTTCTCAAGGATGTAAGGACTAAAGGTATGATTTTCCCCCAGATCCACTGATGTAAGACTTCTGCAGCATGGTCTGGGGTATAGAATAGACAGAGGCTACTGAGGTTTAAGAAGTGCCTGGAACTGCCAGATAAAATACAGGCTACTCAGTTAAATTTGAACCTTAGATGAACAATAAGTAATTTTTTAGGATAAATATGTCCACTGCCAGCAGCATAGCATGCAATATTTGAGACATATTTACCCTAAATTGCCTTGTCTTTCTTTCCTGAAATTCAAACTTAATAGAGCATTCTGAATTTTTCTTTGCTAGATTTGGCAACCCTAGATGAGAACCTGGTGAGCAAAACCTAGTAGCTTTTTATTGGTCTAGTTGCAAGGTGGTTTCGGGGCATATGAGGACAAGACGTAGAAGGCAGGTCTTTGAGGATAGCAGAGGACTGAGGCTGAGCGTTCAGGCAGTGGACCAGAGTGGCTAAGGTCAAGACAGTGGAATCAGCAGACCAGAGAGGAATCTCAACTCTGCTCTGAAAATCGTGTGTGTGTGTGTGTGTGTGTCTGGTGGTGGGGGGTGGTGTTTTAGGCTTTCAAATAAGGCCCATAATATAGTGCTACTCAGTAGGGTTGTGGTGAGGATTAAACATGGGTACCTGGGATGCACTTGGCACAGCCCCTGGTATGTAGGAAGCTCCACGAACAGGTTAGTGTAGTCACCACCAGAGGAGCCCTTGCAGCAGTGATCATAGCGTTGTGGGTATTAAAGCTGGTACACAGGGAGTGGGGAAGGGGCACAGAGGAGGCTAAAGTTCCCAGAACAGAGGCCAGGCTCTGTGCCTGGTGCTTACATTTCTCCCTCTCCCTTAATCATCATAGCCTTTGCAGGGACAATAAATCAATTTTAGAGATTAGTGAATTGACTTGGAGGAATTACTGTTTGCCTGAGTGGCAAAGTCAGGTCTGTCTGACTCCAGAATTATTTTCCTATTAAAAAAAAAGACAATATAGTTCATTCAGGTGGACCTCAGTTTGGTCCTCTTAGTGTCCCAAGGCCAGTCTTTCCTTGACCTTGGCCTCTGTTGCTTCAGCTCTGAGCCTTCCCTACTCCATGGGATGATAGAAGAGGAGGATGCACTTGCTTCTCCCACAGCCCGTTGCAAGCATTCACTGTGCTGTGAAGACATGTGAAAACTCTAAAGTGTCCCACAGATGTTGAAATTGTTTTATAAACCCTAGTTCATCAAATGTCTGTGGAATTGAAATATTAATCACATATTCTGCTAATTCTAGGCCTTGGCAGGATGGGAAGCTCTGCTTTCTAGAAGGCAGTGAAGATGGGGATTGGGGAGGTAGGAAGAAAAGAGAGGTGAGTCTTAGGCTGTGGTGTGTTTCCCCTGGAACACTCTGGCAGAAGATTTTGAGGATATAGGATTTAAGGGCAAATAGTTGAGCCAGACATGAGGGCTGTGTATCTCTCCCTCTGGCTTATTGCTTTTAGGAAGCTTTGCAAATAGTCCTTGCCTGAGGCACAGGGAGGTGTGATCAAGAGATTGATGAAATGCCAATTTCGTATTTCTTTCATTATCTGCTGCAGATTTGGAACTTATTTACAAGGCCACTATGAACTTTCAGACTTCCCCAGAGAGGAGCAGCTTGGAAATATGTGGAAGTATTGTCATTATCTATTTTATGGGTGAGCATGATGTAAACAATGACTGACGAAGCCTGAGTGAGCTGGGTCGTGCCTCTGGCTTGGGTTTTCTCTTTCTCTAATTCACTCTGGGTCTGAATTTCCGTCCTCCCAGCACTCTGGACGTGCAGCTGCATTCATTATGCTCACAGACTCTGCCCAAATCTGCCACGCAAGGCACACAGTGGTCTGTAACCACAGACTCATTTCCCGGACAGTAAATTATGATAACGTGACAAGAGAAGGTTCTAGTTCTGACACATATTTCCCAAGTTTGCCAGGGGTAACAGCATAGCTGGTGGGGTGTGTGTGTCTGTGTGTGTTTGTGTTTATGTGTGATGGGGAAGGAGTGAATGTGTGGGCTTCTGAAAGTCATCTTGCGAATGCCACAGTGGAAGGAGAGACGAGAGTGCTCTCTGCTTGGTAATGAGATTCAGTGTTATGGGGCTGTTATTTTTAGAGTTTAAACTATGAAAATCTCGTTCGCTCCCCAGAGGCCTCCTCTCTGCCATTCTTCAGCACATCAGGTGAGAAATCAAGTGTCATCTCTAAAAAATGATAACAGATCCCAAGTTAACTTGAAAAAAATACCCCTTTCCCCTAATTCTAAGTGTTTGGTATGGCGAGAATCATCTTATAAATTGGAATTCTGATTTGAGATGAGCAGGGAGAGACAGGAGAAGGAAGATTAGAGATAGAGAATTAACAATGAAACCTGACTGTATTCTTTATGAATAATTAAGCACAAATGCTCACTGCAAGTGTGTGTGCTTATTTGTGTACTTGACTTTCATACATATGTGTATGTACAGATAACTTGTGACTCCCAAACATGTGTGTATATGTATGTGTTTCAGACATGCTTTTTGATATATTCTATGAATAATTTTTGATGATCTTTGTCTAAATTCTCTTCTTTGGTTATCCTTATATTTTATTCTCACATTTGTTCTCATCAGATTTCTTTAGCAGAGCTAGTAAACTGGTTGCAATCTTAAAGGCACAAAGGCATGCCTACTTTGATCATATAAGCTCCAGAGACAGAAATTTCTATTGTTTTTGCATACATCCAGTCAACCAGTAAAATTCAGCAGACTAAACAGGAAGATGCTCATTGCTTCGAATTCCAGCTATGTGGGTGTTATCTTCTAAATGTTTATCTCCAGTATTAACTTTTCCCGTGAGGCTGGGCATCTCAGAATTGATGCTTTAAAACTGTGGTGTTGGAGAAGACTCTTGAGAGCCCCTTGAACAGCAAGGAGATCAAATCAGTCAATTTTAAAGGACATCAACCCTGAATATTCATTGGAAGGACTGATGCTGAAGCTGAAACTCCAGTATTTTGGTCATCTGATGCGAAAATCTGACTCATTGGAAAAGTCCCTGATGCTGGGAAAGATGGAGGGAAGAAGGAGAAGAGGGCGTAAGAGGATGAGATGGCTGGGCGGCATCACTGATGCAATGAACATGAACTTGGGCAAACTTTGGGAGGTGGGAGGAAAGGAGATGCCTGGTGTGCTGCAGTCCATGGGGTAGCAAAGAGTTGGATATGACTAGGAGAATGAACAACAACAGCAACGATAGATTTTTTCCTAGTTTTTTAATGGAATCTCTGTACTGTTTTCCATAATGGCTGTATCAATTACATTCCAACCAACAGTACAAGACGGTTCCCTTTTCTCCACATCCTCTCTAGCATTTATTGTTTGTAGATTTTAAAATGATGGTTATTCACTGGTCATAGCAAACACGCTCTTCCAACAACACAAGAGGCAACTCTATGCTTGGATATCACCAGATGGTCAAGACCGAAATCAGGTTGAAAATGCTCTTTGCAGCCCAAGATGGAGAAGCTCTATACAGTGAGCAAAAATAAGACCTAGAGCTGACTATGACTCAGCTCCTTATTGAAAAATTCAGGCTTAAATTGAGGAAAGTAGGGAAAACCACTAGATCATTCGGGTATGACCTAAATCCCTTAGGATTATACAGTGGAAATGATGAATAGTTTCAAGGGATTGGATCTGATATACAGAGTGCCTGAAGAACTATGGACAGAGGTTCATAACACTGTATAGAAGGCAGTGACCAAAATCATCCCAAATCAAAAGAAATGCAAGAAGGCAAAGTGGTTGTCAGAGGATGACTTACAAATAGCTGAGAAAAGAAGATAAGGGAAAGGCAAAGGAAAAAGGAAAGATATATCCATCTGAATGCAGACTTCCAAAGAATAGCAAGGAAAGATAAGAAAGCCTTCTTAAGTGATCAATGCAAAGACATAGGAAAACAACAGAATGGCAAAGACTAGAGATCTCGTCAAGAAAATTAGACCATTCCAAGGGAACATTTCATGCACAGATGGGCATAATAAAGGACAGAAACAGTATGGACCTAGCAGAAGCAGAAGATATTAGGAAGAGAAGAATTATACATAGAAGAACTGTACAAAAAAGATCTTAATGAACCAAATAACCACAATGGTGTGGTCACTGACATAGAGCCAGACATCCTGGAGTGTGAAGTCAAGTGGGCCTTAGGAAGCATTACTTTGAAGAAAGCTAGTGGAGGTGACGGAATTCCAGCTGAGCTATTTCAAATGCCCAAAGATGATGCTGTGAAAGTGCTGTACTCAGTATGCCAGCAAATTTGGAAAACTTAGCAGTGGCCACAGGACTGGAAAAGATCAGTTTTCATTCCAATCCCAAAGAAAGGAAATGCAAGGAATGCTCAAGCTACTTCACAATTGCACTCATCTCACATGCTAGTAAAGTAATGCTTAAAATTGTCCAAGCCAGGCTTCAGTAATACATGAACTGTGAAGTTCCAGATGTTCAAGCTGGTTTTAGAAAAGGCAGAGGAACCAGAGATCAAATTGCCAACATCCGCTGGATCATGGAAAAAGCAAGAGAGTTCCAGAAAAACATCTATTTCTGCTTTATTGACTATGCCAAAGTCTTTGACTGTGTGGATCACAATAAACTGGAAAGTTCTGAAAGAGATGGGAATATCAGACCACCTGACCTGCCTTTTGAGAAATCTGTATGCAGGTCAGGAAGCAACACTTAGAACTGGGCATGGAATAACAGACTGGTTCCAAATAGGAAAAGGAGTACTTCAGGGCTGTATATTGTCACCCTGCTTATTTAACTTATATGCAGAGTACATCATGAAAAACACTGGGCTGGAAGAAGCACAAGCTAGAATCAAAATTGCCAGGAGAAATATCAATAACCTCACATATGTAAATGACACCACCCTTATGGCAGAAACTGAAGAAGAACTAAAGAGCCTCTTGATGAAAGTGAAAGAGGAGAGTAAGAAAGTTGGCTTAAAGCTCAACATTCAGAAAATGAAGATCATGGCATCTGGTCCCATCACTTCATGGCAAATAGATGTGGAAACAGTGTCAGACTTTATTTTGGGGGGCTCCAAAATCACTGCAGATGGTGACTGTAGCCATGAAATTAAAAGATGCTTACTCCATGGAAGGAAAGTTATGACCAACCTAGACAGCATAGTAAAAAGCAGAGACATTACTTTGCCAACAAAGGTCCATCTAGTCAAGGGTATAGTTTTTCCAGTGGTCATGTATGGATGTGAGAGTTGGACTATAAAGAAAGCTGAGCACTGAAGAATTGATGCTTTTGAACTGTGGTGTTGGAGAAGACTCTTGAGAGTCCCTTGGATTGCAAGGAGATCCAACCAGTCAATTGTAAAGGAAATCAGTCCTGAATATTCATTGGAAGGACTGATGCCGAAGCTGAAATGCCAATACTTTGGCCATCTGATGTGAAGAACTGACTCATTGGAAAAGACCCTGATGCTGGGAAAGATTGGGGGCAGGAGGAGAAGGGGATGACAGAGGATGGGATAGTTGGATGGGATCACTGACTCAGTGGACATGGGCTTGGGTAGACTCTGGGAGTTGGTAATGGACAGGGAGGCCTGGCGTGCTGCAGTCCATGGGGTCCCAAAGAGTGGGACACAACTGAGTGACTGAACTAAACTGAACTGATTTCATTCCTTTAGTTACAGTGGTAAATGGGATTGTTTCCTGAATTTATCTTTTTGATTTTTCATTGTTAGTGTATAGGAATGCAAGAGATTACTGTGTATTAATTTTACATTCTGTGACTTTATTAAATGCCTTGATTAGCCCAAGTGGTTCTTTGGTGGCACTTTTATGGTTTTCTATGTATAGTATCCAATTGCATGACCAGGGAAGTCCTACCTCCTTTATTATTTATTTATTTTATTTTTCTTTTTAATTGGAGGCTAATTACTCTACAATATTATGGTGATTTTTGCCATACATTCACATGAATCAGCCATGGGTATACATGTGTTCCCCATCCTGAACCCCCCTCCCATCTCCCTCCCCATCCCATCCCTCAGGGTCATCCCAGTGCACCAGCCCTGAGCACCCTGTTTCATGCATTGAACCTGGACTGGCGATCTAGTTCATATATGTTAATCTTCATGCTTCAATGCTATTCTCTCAGATCATCCCACCCTCGCCTTCTCCCACAGAGTCCAACAGTCGTTCTTTACATCAGTGTCTCTTTTGCTTTCTCGCATATAGGGTCATTGTTACCATCTTTCTAAATTCCATATATATGCGTTAATATACCGTATTGGTGTTTTTCTTTCTGATTCACTTTGCTCTGTATAATAGGCTCCAGTTTCATCTACCTCATTAGAACCGATTCAAATGCATTCTTTTTAATAGCTGAGTAATATTCCATTGTGTATATGTACCACAGCTTTCTTATCTATTTGTCTGCCGATGGACATCTACCTACCTCCTTTCTTGATGAGTCACCACAGACATTATTTTGGAGAGCTGACTTTGGCAAGAATTCTTACCCTTTGCCTGTTTCTAAGCCGGTTTTTCCAGGATCCCATCTCCTGGCTCTGGAGTGAGTATGGGGTTCCAGTGGGTCCCATCCTGGCCATAGGACAGTGTAGAAGAGGAGAGGTAACTTCTCCACCCTTTATGAGGAGTCCTTTCCCGAGATGCCCTTTTCCCTACGATACTTCATAAGTGGATAAGCTTCTCTAGGTTAAAATTTTCCGCTGTAGCTACTGTAATTCCAGATAATCTTTAGTAAGTTTAACCTGTTTTTTCAGCCTTGAATCAAATTTTATTCATCTGGGACCTCACACTAGGCTCAGTTCCACTTAGGTTGGCCCCGGTCCAACCCCAGACCTGATCTGGTTTCCAAGCTGGAACCATTCTGATGCTGGAACTGGTCTGGTTTCTAAGTTGAACCCATCTGACTCCAGGCCCAGTCTGGTTTTTAAGTTGGATCCAGTCTGACTTGGCTGATTTCCAGACCCAGTCCACAAAAATAAATGCTCATGTGAAGTCTGAAAGCTCATAATGCAAAAGCTGTGGAGAGGAACTGATCCCTGCACCCCACCACCACCCCCCGCCAACATCCAGGGGCAGTGAGCTCAGGAAACTCAGTGGTACCTGTACCTGATTGCCCGTGGCTCACAGGGCCCCTGGGGCGCTCCTTTAATTCTGTCCTCCGACACAACTGTTAAGAGATACTAAGGCATATTACAATTTTTTTTTTTGCATTTATTTTTTATTATTATTATTATTTTTTTTTAATTTTAAAATCTTTAATTCTTACATGCATTCCCAAACATGAACCCCCCTCCCACCTCCCTCCCCATAACATCTTTCTGGGTCATCCCCATGCACCAGCCCCAAGCATGCTGCATCCTGCGTCAGACACAGACTGGCGATTCAATTCACATGATAGTATACATGTTAGAATGGCATTCTCCCAAATCATCCCACCCTCTCCCTCTCCCTCTGAGTCCAAAAGTCCGTTATACACATCTGTGTCTCTTTCCCTGTCTTGCATACAGGGTCGTCATTGCCATCTTCCTAAATTCCATATATATGTGTTAGTATACTGTATTGGTGTTTTTCTTTCTGGCTTACTTCACTCTGTATAATCGGCTCCAGTTTCATCCATCTCAACAGAACTGATTCAAATGAATTCTTTTTAACGGCTGAGTAATACTCCATTGTGTATATGTACCACAGCTTTCTTATCCATTCATCTGCTGATGGACATCTAGGTTGTTTCCATGTCCTGGCTATTATAAACAGTGCTGCGATGAACATTGGGGTACATGTGTCTCTTTCAATTCTGGTTTCCTCGGTGTGTATGCCCAGCAGTGGGATTGCTGGGTCATAAGGTAGTTCTATTTGCAATTTTTTAAGGAATGTCCACACTGTTCTCCATAGTGGCTGTACTAGTTTGCATTCCCACCAACAGTGTAGGAGGGTTCCCTTTTCTCCACACCCTCTCCAGCATTTATTGCTTGCAGAATTTTGGATCGCAGGGCATATTACAATTTTTAAGAGTTTATTTGAGCAGAAATCAATTTGAGTTGGGCAGCATCCAGTCTAGCAGATAGAAAGGAGTCCAAGGAGCTGTGAAAAATAAAAGGCATTTTGTACAGGAGCAGGGATGAGGAAGTGAACTGAGGCTAAAAACTGGGTTGACTGTTGCATGGCTTCCTTCCTTAGTGGGGCTGGTGGGGACCCCTCACACAGATTGTCCAAGTAGTGCTGATAAGTGACTCCTGAATGACTCTTAAAAAAAAAATAGAGTATAGTTGCTTTATACTGTTGTGTTACTTTCTGCTGTACAACAAAAGGAACCTGTCACACATACACACATCTCCCCTCTCCCCTGGATTTCCCTCCCACATAGGTCACCGCAGAGCACCAAGTAAAGTCCCCTGTGCAGCACAGTAGGTTCTCTTTAGTTACACATTGTTGTTGTTTAGCTGCCAAGTCCTGTCTTTGTGACCCCACAGCCCATAGCCCACCAGGCTCCTCTGTCCCTGGGATTTCCCAGGCAAGAATACTACAGTAGGTTGCTATTTCCTTCTTCAGGGAATCTTCTTGACCCAGGGACCGAACCTGAGTCTCCTGCATTGGCTGGTGGATTCTTTACGGCTAAGCCACTAAGGAAGCCCACTTTATACGTAGTATTTCACACATAGTAGTGTTTATTTGTCAATCCCACTTTCCCAATCTATCCCACCCCTTCCTTCCCTCTTTGGTATCCATACATTTATTCTCTAAGTCTGTGTCTATTTCTGCTTTGCGGATAAGTTCATCTGTGCCATTTTTCTAGATTCCACGTGCGTGCTGCTTGACTCTGGAAGATCCCGTTTCTGAAGGAGTCGATGCTGTGCTAAGGTAAGTCCTGGTTTGGGGAGTGGAGCTTAGCCTAAGCAACTCCATTTTGTGTCCTTGTCTTGTGTTCATTTTAATAATTTATTCATTTGTTTTTGGCTGCGCTGGGTCTTCCTTGCTTTGCTTGCGCTCTCTCTAGTTGCAGGGAGCGTGAGCCACTCTCTAGCTGTGGTGCATGGGCTCCTCCTGGAGACGGCTTCTCTTGTTGTGGCACACAGGCTGTAGGTACATGCAGCCTTCGGTAGTTGCAGCAAGCGGGCTCAGTAGTTATGGTGCACGGACTTAGTTGCTCCGCATCTTGTGGAATCTTCCCAGACCAAGGATCGAACCCATGTCCCCTGCACTGGCAGGCACATTCTTCTCCACTGTACCACCAGGGAGTCCTCTTTTCTCATTTTCTGAGTGCGTGTTCCATTCACCTTTGGTTGGCTCTGCCAGGATTCTTTAATTTTACAATCATGGGCACACATCACCTGCTCCATTTTGTCTCTACGTAAATGCCACCTCCTCAGAGTGATTATCTTTAAGCATTTAAAATAAAATACTGCTCCTGTACCCTATCTTCCTGACTCTGCCTCCTTTAACCTATTTTATCCTTATTCATAACACTCATCATCATCTGACATTATATGCTTATGCTTGTTTGTTTGTTTCCTCTCACCCCTATGTAAGCTTCCTGAGGGAGGTTTTTGTTTTTTTGTTTCTTTGTTATGCCATTTTTTTCAGTGCCTAGAACAGTATCTGTCATCTAGAAATTGCTCAATAATTATTTGTTAAATAAACAAGTGAATGATTTCCCTGGAAAGCTTTCTACCAACATTCTGGTAAATTCTCTCTAGTGTGAGTGCAGTTATTTTATTTTGCCCCTCTGGCATGTGATACAGGGAAATGTACCATAGTGATAGTTTGAAAGTGGAGCTTGTCTATCACTTTTTTCTTGTCACCCACCAAACACTCCTTATTCCAGGGAAGTTGCTGCTTAGGGCAGTGGAATTTTAAATCCAGGAAAAGTGTGGAATGCTGGCTTCCTTCTCTCTTTTTGTAAATATCCTGAGACTTACTTCTTTGTTAAGTCATTTTCTGGGAAGGGTAAAGTGCTTTCTGCAGGGAGCTGAGCCCTGACAGATCCCTGGTGACCTTTTGAGCCAACTTGTACTTTTTACAGCAACACAGAGGAAAATCTCCTAGTTTTGATGCTACTTTGCAAAACTAGAAATAAAAGTTGAAACCAAATTATATTCTAAGTTTACCCTCTTGACACGTACATTTACCTGAGTTCTTCTCTCTTTCCCTAGTCAATCTCTGCAGCTCAGTTGACAGAATATTTTGCTTTTATCTTACAAAATATTTCTCCTTAAAACCTGTTTCTGTAAAGAGACGAATAGGTGGGATGTGGACTTCTTAAAAATATTATACCTGAAAAATATCTTGAACAGTAGAATGGTTGCAAACCCACGTAAGATGCTGTGTTTTCAATAAAGTCAGGAATGGTATGCAACCCTGAATCCTTGTCATGCGCAATCTGACAGATGAAATCCCCTCACCCTGCTTTTGTCCCCAGTGGCCAGGATATGGATTATCTGTGTCTCTGTTTTCCAGGGGGCTCTCCAGGCTTTGAGTCGCATCTGCATGGACTTTGTCCATACCTGTGAGGCCCCACTGGTATCTGACAGGAAAGCAAATGCTTTCATTCCGATTTTGATATTCTTTTCCATTATTGCCTGGAAAGTGACTCTGACTCTACATGATGGCCTCTTATATTGGAGTATTTCCCTTCTGGTGTCTCCCACCTATGTGGTGTCTGTGGGTTGGTGGTGCTGGTGGTGGGGGTCTCAGCCCAGGGCGGGAAGGAAACAGTGCCCCCTGACTCCTTCCTATCAGTGGAGCATTTGATTGACCTTGGCTGCTGGGCTCACCTGGTGATGCAGTGGACTCCTGAGGAATGAACCTACCTGGGCCTCCTCTGTTGCCAGGGTGGGCATCAGGAAACATCTGGCTGAGGTTACCCCCTTCTGTAGGTTGAGAGGTCGTGTGATCCCCAGTCACTGTGCTGCTTCTCCAGTTCTGGTGTCTCAAACCAGATCCTCCTCTTCTTCTACCTTTCAGAGTTCCCCTTTGGCTGTCTCTTGAATTATTTCCTGCCGGGAGCCAGCATGGGGAATCCCGCCCGTGGCAAAGGTCATGAGGAAGAGGCCTGCCAGAGCAAAGGCTAGATCAGGCCTCAGGGGTCCCCCTGGACTTTCTAGGGCATCTACCCCAAAAGCAGAGTCTGTCTGCCTTACTGCATTATGCCTTTCACCAACTTTTCTGACATTAATAGAGGGCTATCCCCCACTACCTTTCTCTGAAAAGAGTTAACTTAGAGCTCCAGTTAATAAGTCTCCTGGGCGTAACAAGAGTGTTTCAGTCCAAAAACTCCTCTGATGGCTCTCTAGCCTGCCTGACAAGTTTGTCCGGCCCCTTACATCCACACATGTAATTGTTCACAGCCTCCCAACTGTGAGAGGCACCAGACACTCTAAACTTTCTAAATACAGAGTCTTTTGAGAAGTTAGAAAATTATTAGTAAAGTATTAGTGGATTGTTAGAAATATACTGGTGGAGGGTTTCATTGTTGAGCCAATATTTGCTGCTAAGCCTCCATATCCCTTGTCCCCTATATACACTAATTGATATAACTAGCATATGGGAAAAATAAGTATTAACCTTTGATAGTAATCACATTAGACCTCAGGCTAGTAAATTCTTCTCTTGATTATAGCCCACTACACCTTTGCCCTGTAGGAATGCAACTTTATCTGGTGCCTTCGGAGGGTGGTGCCTGACTTAAGAAAAATCACCTTTGGAGAAAATGAGTTTTCTGATTGACTAATCGTCATCAGAAAGGGTCATAAAATGTTAGCAGGCCTCTTGGCCAGAAGATGACGTAAATCACCTGAGAACTTTTTATATCAGAAGGAATGCAGAAAGAAAGCGTGGTCTCAATAAGGGTTAGGACTGCTGACCCTGCATGACTTTGTATTATCCATTGATCTCTATGTATAACTTAAAGTATAAAAGCTGCACTGAAAAATAAAGAGACGGACCAGTTCCTGGAAAGACTGGTTTCCCCCATGTCGTTCTTTTCTTATTCTCCCTTTTCAGGCTGAATTCCCATCTGGAGCATAGAGGCTCGCCGTGTCTACTTATTTGCCTGGGCTTCTAAGACCCACACGAGAGGGACCCCAAGGTGGGGCACCCTCCGCTATTCAAGCAGGCGCCTGTGGCCTACGTAGACGGTGCTAGTCCCTTGTCTTGGGGCTATATTGGCTTTCTATGTAAACCAAGGAATACAGCCTCTTTTCTCCTCTATTTTCTCCACTACACTATTCTTTCCTAATTTCTCTCTATATCTCTAAATAAATAATCTTATCTGATTGCCGACACCGTCCCTGCTTCGAATTCCCTGGATCCACCAGGGCTGGGCCCTGGCAATTTGCAGTGTTTATTATGGTACTTGGTGGGGAGGAATGGGCAGGGCCAGAGGATGTCATCTTGTTGAAGACAGAAGTTGTCAGGTTCTACTTTTAAAAATAAGTTTTAGTTGAATACTTTTGTCATCTAGAGGGGAAGGCAAAAACTTGTATTTTTAAAATTTTTATTTATTTAAAAATATCTTTTTATTTATTTGACTGCACTGGGTCTTAGTTGAGGCATGCAGAATCTTTAGTTGCAGCATGTGGAGTCTAGTTCCCTGACCAGGGATGGAATCTGGGACCCCTGCATTGAGGATGCGAAGTCTTAGCCCCTGGGCCACCAGGAAGCTTCAGAATTAGGTGGGCCTGAGTTTGAGCCACAGTTTCACCTGTTATTTGCTGTGTGCCTTCTGGCAAGTTCATTAACCATTGTTAAGTCTCAGCTTCCACATTGGTAGAGAATAACCCTATTCAAAGTTTCTTTTTTCTGTTTCATTATGGTTTATCACATGATACTAAATATAATTCCCTGTGCTATACAGTAGGACCTTGTTGTTTTATCTATTTGTCCATTGGATTCTCCAGACAAGATTACTGGAGTGAGTTGCCATTTCCTATCCCAGGGGATCTTCCCAATCCAGGGATCAAACCCACATCTCCTCCATTGGCAGGTGGATTCTGTACCACTGAGCTAACTGGGAAGCCCCCTATTAGGTTTCTTAAATTTTAGTCAACAACGAGAGGCCTGACTAGCTTGAGAAAAAGAATCAATGCAGTTCCTTGAGAAAAAGGAATGCGCTAGAAGGTGAGTCAGTTGGAAAAAGAGAAGCTATTCCAGTTATTTGAACAGAGAAGGTTTAATAAAGTGTCTGGATTAATTGGGTTTTGGAGGACTGAAAAGGCAATTATAGGACATTGGGATTAATATAATGGAGAAGGCAATGGCACCCCACTCCAGTACTCTTGCCTGGAAAATCCCATGGACAAAGGAGCCTGGTGGGCTACAGTCATGGGGTCGCTAAGAGTCGGACGTGACTGAGTGACTTCACTTTCACTTTTCAATTTCATGCACTGGAGAAGGAAATGGCAACCCACTCCAGTGTTCTTGCCTGGAGAATCCCAGGGACAAGGGAGCCTGGTGGCCTGGCATCTATGGGGTCGCACAGAGCTGGACATGACTGAAGCGACTTAGCAGCAGCAGCAGGATTAATATAAAATTAGTAATTGCGAGAATCATTCCCATTGCTAGGGCTAAGGACACGGAGGGAGAAAATTGGGGGTGATAAGAACATAGAGACTCACAGGTGGGACCCTAATGGATCAGTATCTTGACCTCTGCAAAAGGGCTCTGCTTGGTGCTGGTAATTTGGGGCTGAGAAGAGGGACAATGAGGCTAGTTCACAGAGTGTGGAAATAAAAGCTGAGTAATAGAAACCATGCCACCGGAACCCACTGTTTGTGGAACCAGTTAGTGTACTGGGGTGGGAGATGCTGCCCAGGTGTCACTGAAAAACTTTGTGTTTGTTCAGGAGGAGCAAGTCCTTCCTCCCGTCTTCCAGTCTCCCTCCCCACCGTTTGTGGCAGAGCTGACTTGAATCAAACTGACAGAAAAGAACCATGCTTTGCATAGGCCTCACCCTAGCAAAGTAAAGCAGGGTGTGGTTTGATCTGAGAACCAGTCACTTAATAACTAGCAAAGAAGGATACTAGGTAGTCCATAGAATCAAAGATCTTAGAAAGGGCAAGAGGCAGGCCTGATCTGAGAAGCTTGATGTAGAAATTCACTAAACTGTTAGTGTGCAGACACTGCGGAGGAATTCTTTACGATGTTGCTCAAACCACTTTCAACCCTTTGTGTCCTCAGTCGGGAGTAAAATATCTGGAATAGAGACAGACCTTGGCCAAGTTTGTTATACGTCCATTCTAATGGTCAAAAGGATTAGAAGGATGGGATCCCATAAGTGGCAACCCACTAGGATCATGTGGATGAGGGAAAGGACCATCTCCCAAGGAAATAATGCTGCAGGAAAAGAGATGAAAAGTTATATACTGCATTAATCGTCTTGCCATAGGCATCTGGCTGGTCACAGGATGTGTCATACCAGGAGCTCACGGTGGGTGCTGTGTTTCTATTTTTACTCTACAGACTTTTTAGACTTTTTATATTGCTTCTTTTCATCTCTTACCATAATTCAAGGTAACTTTTATGTATCTTTTAAAAGCATTATTTTTGTTTGAAAATAATTAGGAAGTGGTTTTGATGTAATTGCCTTAGTCATTCCTCTGTTGTTGCTTTTTTTCTTTAACTTTTGTAATATAAATAATTCTGTGATAAATGTCTTCATACACAAATCTTGGGCTGTGCGTTAATTGTCTTGACTAGAGAACCCATAAGAATTCTGGAGTGTGCTTCATATTCCTGGTGTGGAAGGTTGAGCAGGTTGTTTAACAGCTGATGCAAATGCTTCTTCCTAATGGAGTGCAGTGTGCGACTGCACACCCATATATGGCAGCCCTGAATCCTGCTTCTGCCACCTACTTACTGTGTGAACTTGTGCCAGTTACTATTTTTTTTCTTTTGCAAGTTTGTTGCCTCCATTTCTACAGGGAAGATAATACTTACCTTCTAGAGTTATTGTGAGAATTAAGTGAGTTAATATATCTAAAACCCTTAGAATAGGTCTGGAACCTACTAGTTGCTGTGCATATTTATTATGATGATGTGATGATGTTATTATTATCAGTGAGTATGAACATTTTAAGATGTTAGCTGCAGGTTGCCAAATGGAAACTCATCTTAAAATGACTGAAGACCTAATATAATCCTCTGAATCTGGAAGCCTGGCAACTCTAATTGATGTCGTGATTGGATTCAAGACTCTTCAAGAACTGTAGACTACGCTTGGAGTCCTGCTGAGAAGAAGCTGAAATATGAAGCCACATTTTCCAGAGATGAGATGAGGCATAGAAATGGAAGGTTAATTGGCCCAAGAGGAAGCATGGGATGATGGAATCATGATTACAGAAAAGGAAAAACCAGTGAAGAAAGCCAGTAGTGGGGAATTTATTGGAAGAGAAGCCACTTATCCCTCTGTGGGGAGGAGCAGTGGCTGCAAGCTCTTCATGAGCAGGTGGGCCAGAAGTCTGGGTCCCGCCAGAGGGGAGGCTCAGGAGCAGTCACCATTAATTCTCAGTTGGGGTGTTCTGCTTACGTTTGGCTTCATACAGCATTGCAGTCCAGATGAGAGTCATATGCTTGGATCTCTTCTCCCTCTCTGAAAATTTTCCTCTAGAATAACGGTCGCCTTGTTAACCATCACCAACAGTTTTCAAAGGAGTAACTTCAGAAAGATGCAAAGGGCAGCAGAATGCTTGACCAAATCCCATCTGGTTTCAGAAGGCTGTCTCTTCTCAGACATGTCACTTTCATTAAAACAAACCAGGAAGATTCCCATGCCTGTGGACAGATGCAGAAAAGCTCTACTGCAGGCAGTTTCAGAGACATCTCCATGCAGAATAAGCAAAGTGAAGGTTGGGCCGGTCTCCCACTGCACTGAGTGAGCTGTGGGAGATTTTCTGTTCTCTGACTTCACACTTTTACCTCATTTGTTGAGGGAGGAGAAGCCAGTCAGGCTGTGCAGAGGCCAGGATATTCTCTGGGGCCACATTTAACCAACAAGCAAGGGGAAGCACACCCCAAAACAGGATTTTGAATATAGATAGTTTATTCTCAAGGTGTGAAAAGAACTCAGGAAGTGGGTGAAAAAGTGGGACAGGGAAGGAAGTCAGCTTATAAATGGTGTGTGTAGCCGATTACCACCATGGAAAACTGGAGCTTTATCCCATATGGACACTCTTGGGAAAGAAAGGAACACAGGACTCAGACATATCCTACTGTGGGGCAAAGAAGCTGAGGTGTTTATACAATAACTTCCATCAGTTATCAGTTGAGGGCTGCTCAGGGAAATGTTAATTTCTTGGCGTTTCCAAGACTCAAAGGCCTGCTAGAAGTGTTGGAAAAAGCCCTGGAGGAGATGCAGATACTGGTAGGTGGGGGTCTGCCTCATACACAAATATGGCCAGGTCTGAGGATTATGGGTGGGGGCACTTCTGGTTACTGCTACATGTAGCTTAAAGGTCAACACCCAAGCTCAGGTCTTTCTCTGGTCCTCTTTACTGTGGCAAATCTCGGCAGATCAATGTGTCCTATGTGGGTAATAATTAAAAGTCTAATTGATCACATTAAAACAGGAAAATTGTTAACCAATATTTATGGAAAATATACTTCTGTATGTGATCATGCATCTGGGATTATTTTGCATGATATATTTTGTTGGTAGAAATAGAATACAGTGGACAAGTTGGTTGAGAAGTAGAACAGGTCTTGGGAAATAAGACATTTGTAGTCATAGTCCTGTTTCAGAGGAAGAGACTGCAGAGTTTTGATATTTTTGTAACTGGGCAGTAGGTCTCAGTAGAGAAAATATCTTGAGATTCTATTGAGAAGGCTTGAGTTGGGGTGAAAAAGGATACATTGATCTCATGAGCTTCGGAACATCCTGGTAATAGCACAAGCCTTGCCTTCTTCCACTGGTGTGGTCACCGCCAAGGCATACCTGCCAAGTGAGGAAGCCCTGCTACTTAGCAGTTCCTTCCAGCCAGTCAATCGTGTGGACAAAACTCCGGGCCGAAGCACGTGGAATCATCCATTTTCTGATGGATTTTGTGAGTTAGTTTGGGTTCCTTTTGTCACTGTAATGGAGTATAAGTTGGAATCATTCTTTCCTCACAAACGTTTTTGTAAAAATAATTTAATCCTTACTTCTTGGATGATGTTTTAGGGAGATTTCATTGCTTTCCCAGTTATTTTGAGGAATCAGATCAGTTTCACTGGCAAGAGTAAAAAGTCCAATCTAATCTAATGTCAAAACTTCAGATCCTCCAATACCCCTTTTCTCCAAAATTAGACGTAACTTGTGACTTGAGGCTCAGCAGGAGAAGGGAAGGTTGTGGTCCATTCTTTCCGTCTTCTTGTCCCACCTCTTTCCCAGTTAACTCTGCTGAATCTGGCTTCTTCAGAGCTGGAGAATATGGAGTGGGGGCTTTACAAAAGGCAGAGGCAATGTTTCTAATTGTGTTGTCTTCTAATGGCATGGCTGTCACAAGCCCTCTGTTAAGGATAGGCATCCAGTGGGTGGTTCTTTGGGTATTCTCAGAGACCTCCAGTGGGGACCTCTGTACCTCACTCTATCTTAGGCAATAGACCCAGTCTCTGCTGACTTCTTACAGGTCTTCCCCTGTTCTGCCAGCCAAGGCATGTCACTGGGCATGCTTTACCTCTGTGGGCAGTCCTTTTCAATGAGGTCCTCTTAAACAGCTTAAGAATGGATTAAATTTCACAGGGTCCACACGGGAACTTAGCTTCCTTGATTCACTGAATTCTCAAAGTGAAGTTCATTTCTGTTCTGTGCTGAGGTGATGCTCCAGCTAGGCCCTTGCTGTCATATCTCCCAGAGAACCCGTATCAGTTTCTGCCGACAACTCTCTCACATTCCAACCTCATCACAAGTTTATTGGGCTGTATATATACCATCAGCCAGGGAAGAAGATTCTACTTGTTTCTCCTGTCAGTCTAAAAATTAATTTTTAGGATACCCCTACTTGTTTTGGGGTAAAAGAAGGTATAATAATCCTAATGATTCTACTTTTAATTAATCCATCTCATTTTATGTAGTTGTTGTTCAGTCATTAAGTTGTGTCCTACTCTTTGCAACCCCATGGGCTGCAGCATGCCAGTCTTCCCTGTCCTTCACTATCTCTGAGTTTGCTCAGGCTCATGTCCATTGAGTTGGTGATACCATCCAATCGTCTCATCCTCTGTCGCCCCCTTCTCCTCCTACCTTCAATCTTTCCCAGCATCAGGGTCTTTTCCAATGACTCTGCTGTTTGCATCAGTTCAGTTCAGTTCAGTCGCTCAGTCGTGTCTGACTCTTTGTGACCCCATGAACTGCAGCACGCCAGGCCTTCCTGTCCATCACCAACTCCCAGAGTCTACCCAAGCCCATGTCCATTGAGTCGGTGATGCCATCCAACCATCTTATCCTCTGTTGTCCCCTTCTCCTCCAGTCATCAATCTTTCCCAGCATCGGGGTCTTTTCAAAGGAGTCAGCTCTTCGCATCAGGTGGCCAAAGTATTGGAATTTCAGCTTCAACATCAGTCCTTCCAATGAACACCTAGGACTGATCTCCTTTAGGATTGACTGGTTGGATCTCCTTGTAGTCCAAAGGACTCTCAAGAGTCTTCTCCAACACCACAGTTCAAAAGCATCAATTATTCAGTGCTCAGCTTTCTTTATAGTCCAACTCTCACATCCGTACATGACTACTGGAAAAACCATAGCCTTGACTAGATGGACCTTTGTTGGCAAAGTAATGTCTCTGCTTTTTACTATGCTGTCTAGGTTGGTCATAACTTTTCTTCCAAGGAGTAAGCATTTTTTAATTTCATGGCTGCAATCACCATCTACAGTGATTTTGGAGCCCCCCAAAATAAAGTCTGACACTGTTTCCACTGTTTCCCCATCTGTTTGCCATGCAGTGATGGGACCAGATGCCATGATCTTCGTTTTCTGAATGTTGAGCTCTAAGCCAACTTTTTCACTCTCCTCTTTCACTTTAATCAAGAGGCTGTTCAGTTCGTCTTTGCTTTCTGCCATAAGGGTGGTGTCATCTGCATATCTGAGGTTATTGATATTTCTCCTGGCAATCTTGATTCCAGCTTGTGCTTCATCCAGCCCAGCGTTTCTCATGATGTATTCTGCATATAAGTTAAATAACCAGGGTGACAATATACCCTTGACATACTCCTTTTCCTATTTGGAGCCAGTCTGTTGTCCCATTTCCAGTTCTAACTGTTGCTTCCTGACCTGCATACAGGCTTCTGAAGAGGCAGGTCAGGTGGTCTGGTATTCCCATCTCCTTCATAATTTTCCACAGTTTATTATCATCCACATAGTCAAAGGCTTTGGCATAGTCAATAAAGCAGAAATAGATATTTTTCTGGAACTCTCTTCCTTTTTAGATGATGCAGCAAATGTCGGCAATTTGATCTCTAGTTCCTCTGCCTTTTCTAAAACCAGCTTGAACATCTGGAAGTTCACAGTTTATGTATTGCTGAAGCCTGGCTTGGGGAATTATGAGCGTTACTTTACTAGCTGTTTGCATCAGGTGGCCAAAATATTGGAGCTTCAGCTTCAACATCAGTCCTTCCAGTGAATCTTCAGGATTGATTTTCTTTACGATTGACTGGTTTGATCTTCTTGCAGTCCAAGGGGCTCTCAAGAGTCTTCCAGTACCACAGTTCAAAAGGATCAATTCTTCAGCGCTCAGCCTTCTTTATGATTCCAGTTCTTACATCTGGATGTCAAAGACAGGCTGAATAGTTAACTAGTGGTCTAAACTGCACAGATGTGCTCTAACCACAAACCCAAATCTCAGTGGCTTCAAACAAAGGAATTTTATTTCTGGGTCATGTTATTGGCCAAAGTAGTTTGGTGTTGGGAGGAGCTCTGCTCTCTGCCGTTGTTCGATATCCAGGTTTCTTTTCCTAGTGTCTTTGCTGTCTTCTTTGTGGAGAGTCTAATTTTGCATGCTGGCTTCCTTTGATAGTCTGGTGAAACTTAGGGACCCTTTCTCAGGATAGTTCTTTTAAGTGAATAGGATACAAGAGTCAAAATGTTAGTAAAGTGTGTTGAAAATAATAGAGGTGCTTCTTTATTACACATTAAATAATAAGACTGAGGTGGCAGGTCTAACAACTTATGTACTTTTGAAGTAATCATGAACAAAACAGTATTTTGAGATACCTTTAACAACTGGAATATATGAGGAAACATCCGTGACTTCTATGGTGACAATGTCACTGATATATAGTGTTTGTCACGTTAATAAACTGAAGGAAATGGTAACATCAGTTAGAAATTAATTTACATCACTGCATTTTTTTCTCTTGTAAACTTCGTGCAGTTCCTGAAATGAATCCCTTGAAGATCTGTGGACTGTGGTTTAAGAATCTTTATAGAGCCTCTGCAGCACCTTTTATGGTGTGTTCGGTAAGATTTGACCACAGTTATGAAAAAAGGCCTGGGGAAGCTGGTAGGTACCCTTCCTTGTATCCACAGTCTTGGTAATTTGGCTTTGTAGTTCTTCCATCAGAAGGTAGAGTCTGGATACTTGTTTCTTCAGCCTGCTGTGCCTTTATTTCTTGCTTTGGGCCCATAGAGTATGGTAGGAATGACAGTGACCCAGTTCTGATCCTGGCCCTCAGGAAACTTCTTTTTTTTTTTTTTTTTTTGAGCCCTGCCATTCCCATGTAAACAATCTGGATCTGTCTGCTAGATAATGAGAGTCATGTGCTCAGCTATTCTGTCCCTTCAGCCAACTGCCAGCTAACTGCCAGGAGTATAGAGGCCAGCTGACCTACATTGCACTGCAAACACAGAGGGCATCGGCAGTGAGATGAGAAGTACCACCCTCTGTATCCCACCCAAGTTACCAACTTGCCCAATTGTGCCTGAAATAAATGGCTGTTGTTTTAATCCACTGAATTTGAGGTGGCACTTTCAGTAGGAATAACTCCTCATGCAAGGAAGATGGCATCAATAAGTACTGATGCATCAGTAACTGCTGATGCACGGAGGATGGCCCCGCTTTTAACTGGTTTGACTAGGTGGTGAGATTCTTTCCCTTACATTTTGTTGTTGAAATCTAATTATAGGGCCCTACCTACATACAAGCAAGAGATATTGCAAAATGTAGTCCAGTATTATATCCAGGAGAAGGGGACAGAGATATTGGTGCACCTCTGTCAAAGGCACTTATTTCTCTCTGTTTTGGAGCCTCAGCTGAAACTACTACTCAAAGACAGACAAGTGTTAGTTGCTCAGTTGTGTCTGACTCTTTGCGATCCCATGGACTATAGTCTGACAGGTTCCTCTGTCCATGGGATTCTCCAGGCAAGAATACTTGAGTGGGTTGCCATTCCCTTCTCCAGGGGATCTTTCTGAACCAGGAGTCAACCCCGAGACTGTTACTACCTTGCTCCCATCTGCCTCCAAAGAGGAGAAAATTCTGGTTTAGTAGATTCAGGTCCTGGTCATATTCATTTGAGGGAGAGAGAGGAGAAAGCATGCAGGTTGAGCCATGATATTCAGGTACATTTTTAAAGCACATGTACCTTCTCAAGGAAATCAACCCTGAATACTCATAGGAAGGACTGATGCTCAATCTGAAACTCCAGTACTCTGGCCACCTGATTTGAACAGCTGACTTACTGGAAAAGATACGGATGCTGGGAAAGATTGAGGGCAGAAGGAGAAGGGGGCGACAGAGAATGAGATGGTTGGATGGCATCACCAACTCAATGGACATGAGTTTGAGCAAACTCTGGGAGATAGTGAAGGACAAGGAAGCTAGTGTGTTGCAGTCCTTGGGGTCACAAAGAGTCGGACACAATGAGCAACCGAACAACAACAAAAACATGCCTTCTTTTGTATAGTTCCTTTGGGACCCCACGGGGAAGAGGCTTCATGGCAAGATTTATACATTCTTATTTTGTGTGTTGTGGTTGATTCTATCACAGCAACATCAGCATCTCTGTTCATTGCTCCTAGGGTGTTGTATACAGTCTAGTGTATATAGGATCTCAGTTCTGTTCAGCTCAGTCACTCAGTCGTGTCTGACTCTTTGCGACCCCATGAATCTCAGCACGCCAGGCCTCCCTGTCCATCACCAACTCCTGGAGTTCACTCAGACTCACATCCATCGAGTCAGTGATGCCATCTAGCCATCTCATCCTCTGTCGTCCCCTTCTCCTCCTGCCCCCAATCCCTCCCAGCATCAAAGCCTTTTCCAATGAGTCAACTCTTTGCATGAGGTGGCCAAAGTACTGGAGTTTCAGCTTTAGCATCAGTCCTTCCAAAGAAATCCCAGGGTTGATCTCCTTCAGAATGGACTGGTTGGATCTCCTTGCAGTCCAAGGGACTCTCAAGAGTCTTCTCCAACACCACAGTTCAAAAGCATGAATTCTTCAGCGCTCAGCCTTCTTCACAGTCCAACTCTCACATCCATACATAACTACTGGAAAAACCATAGCCTTGACTAGACGGACCTTTGTTGGCAAAGTAATGTCTCTGCTTTTGAATATACTATCTAGGTTGGTCATAACTTTCCTTCCAAGGAGTAAGCATCTTTTAATTTCATGGCTGCAGTCACCATCTGCAGTGATTTTGGAGCCCAAAAAAGGAGGAGTCTTAAGACCACATAGTTAAGGTGAGGTGTGCTGGAGGAATTGTACTGTATTTCCCACACCCAGGTTTCAACCTCTTCGTTCTAACTTACTAATTATGCAACCTTGGGAAAATTCCTTAAGTGCAGACACTTTTTGCAAAATGTAGACAATCATAGCAAACATCCATGTTTCTTGTGAGCATTACCTGAAAGAATGTGAAGGTATTAAATACTTCATACTTGAAGATGTTCTACAAATAGAAACCAAATCTAAAGGATGAGCAGGCTTGTGTTTTAAATAATAATTTGAAAGGTAAATATAGGACAGAAAGTTTTGTTAATCAGCCCAATGGAACCATAAGCCCATGTTAGGCCGCTATCTAGTATGGACTCAATTATTTAATTTCCTCTTTATTCTTCTTCCATGGTTTCATTCATCTTTTGCTATAGATATCCATTCTCATGTACTTTATGCATATTCTTTTTTTGGTGGGCTGCACTGCGAGGCATGTGGGATCTTAGTTCCCCAACCAGGGATTGCGCTCTTGCCCCCTGCATTGAAAGCATGGCATCTTAAGCACTGTTCCCCCAGGAAAGTACACCATATTCTTAAATTCATTTATATTTGGAAAATGTAGTATTGTTTTGTATATATTTGTGTGTTTAAATTTATGCAAATGGTATTGTGTTCAAAATTTTTTTAGCCTTTTGCCCAGTGCCTTGTTTGAAATGACTACCCATGGTGCTGAAAGTGATCTCACTTATATTACTTTAAGGGTAAGTAGTATTAATATTATCTAAGTATTTTCTACCTTTAACTTACTGATTCTCATTTGTTGGACACTCGGGTTGTTTACAGTATCAAAGTCATGCATTAAAAGCATCTTTTAAAATTGCCACTTTACTAACCTGATGGAAAATTTCTCTGGGATGAATGCTTAAGATGGGACTAACAGTAATAGAGTGTGTACATGCTAGATCTTGCCAAGGACAGCCAAAGTGACTTTCCAGAAGCCTTTCCAGTATCAGTGTATATACCCACCAGGACTGCACAGGGAGCCTGTTATTTTTACATCTTCACAGTTTTTCTAAACTTTGTATTTTCATAGATGTGAAGTATTTAATTGTCATATGAATTTTTATTTCTCTCCTTTCTTGTGAGAGTATCTTTGTGTGTGTGTTGACCTTTCAGGAATCCCTCCCCTGCATCATTTCTTCATGTCCCAGAGAATCCATTTTCCTAATACCACGCACCAAGCAAACCTCCTCTCCCCATAGCTTTGAAGAGTCACCTTTCAGCTCAGTTCAGTCACTCAGTCGTGTCCGACTCTTTGCAACCCCATGGACTGCAGCACGCCAGACTTCCCTGTCCTTCACCAACTCCCAGAGCTTACTCAAACTCATGTCCAATCAAGTTGGTGATGCCATCCAACCATCTCATCCTCTGTCATCCCCTTCTCCTCCTGCCTTCAATCTTTCTCAACATCAGGGGCTTTTCAGATGAGTCAGTTCTTCGCATCAGGTGGCCAAAGTATTGGAGTTTCAGCTTCAGCATCAGTCCCTCCAGTGAATATTCAGGACTGATTTCCTTTAGGATGGACTGGTTGGATCTCCTTGCAGCCCAAGGGACTCTAAAGAGTCTTCTCCAACACCACAGTTCTTCAGTGCTCAGCTTTCTTTATAGTCCAACTCTCACATCCGTACATGACTAATGGAAAAACGATAGCCTTGAGTAGACAGACCTTTGTTGGCAAAGTAGTGTCTCTGCTTTTTAAAATGCTGTCTGGGTTGGTCATAACTTTTCTTCCAAGGAGAAAGTGTCTTTTAATTTCATGGCTGCAGTGATTTTGGAGGCCCCCAAAATAAAGTCAGCCACTTTTTCCAGTTTCCCCATCTATTTGCCTTGAAGTGATGGGACCAGATGTCATGATCTTAGTTTTCTGAATGTTGAGTTTTAAGCCAAATTTTTCATTCCCTTCTTTCACTTTCATCAAAAGGCTGTTTAGTTCTTCTTTGCTTTCTGGCATAAGGGTGGTGTCATCTGCATATCTGAAGTTATTGATATTTCTCCTGGCAATCTTGATTCCAGCTTGTGCTTCCTCACCCAGCATTTCACATGATGTACTCTGCATATAAGTTAAGTAAGCAGGGTGACAATATACATCCTTGATGAGTCACCTTTAGTATGTGTCAAAGTCACATACAAAATAGAATCTATTTCTTTTTTTTTTTAAGATTTTTTTGATGTGGACCATTTTTAAGTCTTTATTGAATTTATTACAATATTGAGTCTGTTTTATGTTTGGCTTTTTTTTTTTTAGATATATATATATGTACATTTTGGTTTTTTGGTTGTGAGGCATGTTGGATCTTAATTCTCTGACCAGGGGTCAAATCCATACCCCATGCATTAGAAGGCAAAGTCTTAACCGCTGGACCACCAGAGAAATCTCAAGTGGGATGTATTTCTGAGTCTCTATTCCGCTCTACATTTGTTCTGTGTATCTCTTTGTATGCCAGTCCATACTGTTTGGATTACAATGGCCTTTTCCTGTATCTCAATATTACTTGTAGCAAACTTTCTGCTCCCGTCTTTCCTCTTCTGTTTTAAAACTGACTTAGATCTTCATGGCCTTTGTTCTTCCTTTTTATCCTGACAATTAATTAGTCTATTCTCTGAATACAGTTTATTAAAAGGGCTAGCTTTTTGCTGTTTAGCACAGGGGGAGCTCAGCTCAGTGCTCTGGATGACCTAGAGGGATGGGACTGGGGGGTGAGAGAGAGTCTCAAAGAGCAAAAGGGTATATGTATACATATAGTTGATTCACATTGTTGTGCAGCAGAAACTAACAGAACATCGTGAAGCAGTTAAACAGGAAGATAGAGAGAGATAGCTTTTAGTAACAGATTCATAAGTGAACTTAATCATGAATCTCCACTTCTAAGAAATGGTATGTGTATTTGTATTTTTGTTCCTTTTTTTTTTGAGTGGTCACTTTCGTTTTTCCTTCAGCTGAAGAGCTTTTTGGAAGGTGATTTTTAAAAAAGAAAAAACATTTTCAAGTGGCCTTATCTTAGAATTAACATGCTCTTATTAATTTCTGGTTTTATTGCATTTTAATTAGAGGATGTGGCTGCAGAATACTTTTTAGAACTCTGGATTGTCTTTGTGATCCATTGTATGATGGATTTATGTGAATGGCCCATGGGCACTAGAAAGCTATTTTCCATAGAGTTAAAATTGGTAATTATTAAGTCAATCTTTCTGAATTATTTATTTCAAATCCTTTAATCTAGTTTTGTTAACCCATAGGGGGCCCCAGAGAAGTTTACAGATGGGCTTCCGGGATTCCTAAACCCCCTGACATGTAGGGAATATGCACATGTTTCTGAGTAAGGAGAGTGCTTTCATGAGACTCTCGTAGGGATTTGAGAGTCTAAAAAGATAAACAGCCTCAAGATCTTGAGTTTTGTCTCACGGTTGTTTGCATCTATGATCTGTCAATAGTTGCAACGGTTTTTTTACAATTTTGTCTTGTTTTTCTGCTACTTTTCATATGTTGACACAATGTTGACTGATGCATAAAGATTCATGGAAATTTATGATATTGCTGTGGATTCTATTATTGATCAATATAAAATGATAATTATAAAATCCCTTTTATAATGTTTGCTTTGAATTCAGCTTTATCTGATTTTATTATCCCAGTTGTAGCTTTCTGTTTGTATTTGCTGACTTTGTGCTTTGTCAAAAAATTTCAGTTTTGTGCTTCTTGCTTAATTGAATTCTTTTTGTATCAAGCATATTTAATATGAAATTTTATCCCTTTTATGTTCATTGCAACAACTGATATACCTTATGTCATTTGCTTTTATTTGTTGTTGATATTCATGGTTTTCTTCGTTATTGTTTCTGCCGTTTGTTATATGGATTTGTACTCATTGGTTTGCTCTTCTTCAGTGGTTTGCGAATTTTGGTTGCAGTCTATTTTGAAACCGCATTTTTAATTCTTTAGACGTTTTTCTAAATATATTCTTATAGACATCTATTTAATATTATAATTGGTGTCTTTCAGTCCCATTTATAGTGTAATAAGAATTAGAACTTATTCTCTTTTTCTCTTCCATTTATTTATACAAATTTACTTTTTAATTCAGTTTTTTCAGTTCTACAATTATTTTCGTATTTTAGATCTTCATGAGTGTACTGTCATTTTTTATATTCTTTTTAGTCAAATAAGAATTAAGCCAATTTATATTAATTGTGTTCAGGAGTCTAATTTTGTTGTGACTTCTTCCTTGGCCTCTTAATTTTGCTTTACCTTTTTCATTATTTCATGTTTTAAATATTATTTTTATTAAAAAATTGTTTTAAAGAGTATATTTTCAGATCCCTCCTATCCTCAAGATTGTCTTTATTTGCCCTCCCACGTGTGACAGTGAATATGAATGCATCAACTGGCAATTTCTACCTAAAAAAACACATCAAAAAATTAGTGACTTGGAAAATAATCATATATGTAGTTCACAATTCTACAGTTTGCCAATTTGAGCCAAGTTCTGCTGAGAAGTTCTCCTCTTCTAGAATGGTCTCACTCATGCCTCCACAGTCAGCTATTAGGTGGGTAGGGGTTGGCCTCATTTGAAGTGATTTGGTCCTCATGTGGACCCTGATCTGATAGTAGGCTGTGGGCATGGCAGCTGGGTGGAATTCCAAGAGAGAGCCCAGAAGCATGCATGCACAGCTCCTCAAGGCTTAGGGTTTGTATTGGCGCAGCAGGATTTCGAACACATTCTGTTTTCCAAAGGAAGTGCCTAACAGTGCCAGCCATTCTTGGTGGGGTGGAGAGATAGACTCCCCTCTTGATGGGAGATGCTGCTGCCACATCACAAAGAGGAATTCATCAACAAAAGGATGCTTGTTGCCATTTTAGCAGGTCAGTCTACTCTAGTGTATAGTTTCTGACACAAGACTGTAAAAGATCCTTCTCACCTCATCAGTTAAAATATTTAAAAAAGTGTATATATATATAAAAGTATATGTATGCTACTCTGCTTAGTCACTCAGTTGTGTCCAACTCTTGCCAACCCCGTGAACTGTAGCCCACCAGGCTCCACTGTCCATGGGGTTTCTCCAGGCAAGAATATAGATCAAACCCAGGTCTCCTACATTGCAGGCAGATTCTTTACTGTCTGAGCCACCAGGGAAGCCCATTATATATAGGGGCTCAGTGGGTAAAGAACCTGCCTGCCAATGCAGGATGATCAGAAGACGTGGGTTTGATCCTTGAGTCAGGAAGATCCCCTGGAGAAAGGCAGGGCAACCCACTCCAGTATTTTTATCTGGAGAATCCTATGGACAGAGAAGCCTGTGGGGGCTACAGTCCACAGGACGCAAGAGTTGGACATGACTGAAGCGACTAAGCATGCACACACATCTATATATGCACACACATATACACAGGCTCTTTCCAGGAAATTTTATTTTGGACTGTCTAATAGGTTATTTCCAGGGACATTGTGCAACCTCTGAGTGTTCTTTTTTTTTTTTCTCTTTGTTTAATAGATTTTTGAATAATTTCTTATTTTTCTAAACGAGTAAACCAAGGTTTATCTATAATCATTTTTCTTTTTTTTTTAAGGTAAATCTTAAAACTTTATTATTAAAGTGATCTATTCATAGGTTAAGACATCAAGCAGCAAAGAATGGTGTCAAATAAAAAGTTAAGTTTCTTCCCCCACAACCTAAGCCCTTGCCGGTGGTAACCATGATCAACAGCTTGATGGCATCCACCAGCAATATCTTTTGCATACATATGGAACACACACATATGTCACTCAAATAAGATAATGTTTTCATATTGTTCAGCACCTTTTTAGTTTTCCACTTAATATATTTTGAAGCTTTCCCTATGTCAGCACATATAGAATTATTATGCTTGTTTTTAACAGCTCAGAAGCTGTTGATGTAACTTTTAAATCTAGATGTTTTTACACATACATGGATTAATAAGTGAATCTACATGTACCCACTTCCTAGTTCTAGCAGTTATCAGTATTTGGCCAGTCTCAGTTGCAGTATTCATCTCTCTTTACACTCCAAACACTGATTTATTCCTTATTGAGAGCTTCAAAGTAATTCCCAGCTATCATATCAATTCATCCTTAAACTATTCATTATGCATCTCTAACTGATAAGAACATTCCCTGTGTAATCACCATGCCATTACCACCACATTTAAGGAAAATAACAAGTCCTTAGTCTTATCTCACATCCACTCCATAGCCACGTTTTCCTGATTGTCTCAACTCTTCCTGAATCAGGATCTTCACAAAGACTCACACATTTCATTTTGTTTTTATATGATTCTTCAAGATGTGCAATCTGAAAACTGATTTCAGATGTCAGTTGAAATATTTATTTTCTCTATTTTCAAATTTAGAACTTGCTTTTTTCCTTTAGGATTGAACCGTGTGTGCATGTTTTGAATGTGTGAACATTTCTGTTTAGGAGTTTAAAGGATGTAAGAGTGAATACTCAGAAAATCCTTGCTTCTGTGCCCCTCCCCTTTAGTCTATTACTCTTCCCATTACCCCTGACTTCTACAGGTAACCGTCCATTCTACTTGTTAGTAAGTTATTCTTCTATTATTTCTCTCTCTCTTTAAAAAAAATGTTCATATGTTTGGCTTTGTTGGGCCTTGGTTGCAACATGCAGGGATGGAACCGGGGCCCCCTGCATTGGAAGCATGGAGTCTAAGCCACTGGACCAGCAGGGAAGTCCCCTGGTATTTCTTTTGACAAAAATCATTGTGTGTGTGTGTGTGTGTATGTATGTGTGTATTTCCTGGTGTTTCTTACACAGAAGGTATCATATTTTATACACTGTTTGAACCTTGTATTTGTCGCTTAGTTTATCTTGGAGCTCACTCTGTATTGGTCCAAACAACATTTCCTCATGCTTTTTGTGTTGTAGCAGAGTACTACACTGGGTGGAGATACCCTGGCTTGTCTAACCAGTCCTCTGAATAATCTTGAGCACATATTGTCTGGTATTTGTGCAAACGTATTTTCAGGGTAGACTTCTGAGATGTGAAATTGGTGGGTCAAAGGGAAAATGCTCATGTAATTTTGTTAAATATCGCTATCATAACATAGGATCTATTTTTATACTGTATTTTCTTTCAGACCAGATTTCAGCATTTTGTCAACAGCCAGGCTTTGGTTATATTCTCTGTCCACTTGTGTTATGGTTGAATTTATCACAGACATTCAGTTAACTGGCAAATAAATCTGCATAGTAATGGTTCCAGTTCTTATCTCTGGCAGCCTTTCATTTTCTTTATTGGGGTAGTGTCTTTCCCTCACACCCAAATGACTGGGCTGTGAATATTGCATGTGAAAATCTACATTCCTACAGGGGTCTCTGCCTCTGCTCCTGCCCCAGATGTACTCAGACTCATACTGCTGTAGCTGCTATTCAGGTCATTTTTTGGTGTTGTAATCTTATCCCAGATGTAGAAAAATGGTGCTTGGTTATTTGGGGAGTGGGTAGAGGAGAGGATTACTATTCTGTTTTCCTTATGGAAGAATTGGGAACAGACAGAGGCAGTAGAGGGGTTGACCTTCAATTTTCAGTTCTGTTGTTACTAATTTTTAGGTGGAGTTTTCTCTGGATTATATCTGTTCTTTTCAGGTTCATGGATTGCCTTTCAGTCTAAGTTTTTGGGATAGTACAGTTTTTCACCTTTTGCTGTATTTTCATTGGTATTTCAGTGAGATTATAGATAGGAAAACTTGAATTGGAGCTGCTTGTCAAAAATATTTTTAAATCAGAAAACACATTGGTTTTTTCAGTATTGTATCTGTCCGTTCTTACTGTGTAACAAACCACCTTCAAACTCTGGCTAATACTAATGCTACTAATAATATAGTCTTGCCCATTTGTGGTTTGGCAGAAGATCAGGTAGTCTAGGCTGGGTTTGGCTGGGAACTGCTTTAGTTGTTGGTCTTATTGGGTTTAGATCCTCACTGCAGACTGCTCAGGTCTGCTCTATATATGTGTTCAACACAGGCTGAAGTGTCTGGAAAAGCTCACCCCATGCTGAAGAAAGAAGTTGAAGAGAGATACTAGAAACATGTATTTCCTTTTAAAGCCCTGGTTGGGAACCAGCACATTGTCACTGGGACCCAGTTTCATTGGCCAAAGCATGTCGGATGACTGAACCCACATTCAAGGAACAAAGAAATTATGCCATATCTTGTGGAAAGGACAGCAGAACCACATAGCCAATAGCAAGGGGACGGAGCCCAGAGTATTTATTGTTTGCGGGTACTATGCAAATCTTTCCCACAATTGTTTGTGTCTCCACCTTCCTCCAACATGTTGAATAAAAATAGATTTCCTTTTGTTTCAAAATGAGGAAGCTGAGGTTGAGGAATCTTTAGGATCTTCCTCACCATCGAACACCTTTTCCAGGATTTAGTTGGGATTTCAAACTAGGTCTCTATCCTTTTTCTGACTCTGCTTCTCCAAACTGACTTTCTTTCCCCTTCCCCTCAATTCTTCAAACACACAGACACAGAACCAGTTATAAGCCATCTGACATTTGAAAAGCTGCCACCCACCAAAAGTTCCCTTATACAGGAGGAGGTAAAGGAGGCACCCTTGGGAAGAGCCCCAGTTTCGTTGATGGAGGGGAACCTGATACCAGGTGTCAATTAAAGTCTCTGGTTAACCTGCCACTGGGTGCTGGCTGGATCACAAGGCTTGGAAGAGTGGTGCTGAGAAGAACTCGAGAAAAACAACTGCAGCCACACCCGCCATCCCGTGATTAACGTTTTGAAATCTGCCGCACAGGATGGGTTAGCACAGGACCTCAGCCTTGGAGGCATATATGTATAATGACTCACACAGTCATTAGTGTGTGAACCCCAGGCAGGGAGCTCACATTTCCTAGGAGAGAAGAGTTTTGTTCAGTCATAAGCGCTCTCCTACTGGGTCTGGAATTGCTCTCTGCACCAAAAATGCCTGACTTCATTTTCTTTGAATTTAAAAGGACCTTCACAAACATTTTGGCTTAAATATAAAGAAAAGCTTTTTATAAAGGAAAAGAAATTAGGAAAAAAAAAAAGATTAGTAGACTGTTATGGAAAATAGTTTCATTGAAAATGCCTGGAACAAAAGTGAAAGTCGCTCAGTTGTGTCCAACTCTTTGCAACCCTATGAACTGTAGCCCGCCAGGCTCCTCTGTCCATGGGATTCTCCAGGCAAGAATACTGGAGTGGGTTGCCATTCCCTTCTCCAGGGGATCTTCCCGATCCAGGGATCAAACCTGAATCTTCTGCACTGCTGATAGATTCTTTACCATCTGAGCCACTAGGGAAGCCCAAATACAGTTAAAAATATGAAGAATATGCCCCCATCAGTACCATCTTTCTAGATTCTATATATATGTGTTAATATGTGATATTTGTCTCTTTGTGACTTACTTCACTTTGTATAATAGGCTCTAGGTTCATCCACCTCATTAGAAATGACTCAAAAGATACAATATTGTTTCCATGAATGAGAAAAAAGGAAAAGAAACCCGATAAATATAAATTACTTTTATTTTGCAGTGAAAGTGAAAATAGAAATATCTTTTAAAATCATGTTGCTAAAATAAACATACAAACTTTGTTTTCCAATAGCATAAAATACTACAAGCAGCCCTACAAAGGAAGAATTCAGAGTTTGGGCCTCAAATATCAGCCCTGCTGGTATATTACGTATTCATCTGTCTCCTCTGGTCTTTTCTCAGTCTCACTTGAACTTCACATTAGTTATAACTGGCCACATTGATACCTAGAGTTTGTCTCCTTGTGCTTGTAAAAAGATCAGCTTTGACACTTTTTCTTACTGGTTACAAGAAGAAACAAGCAGGGGCTAGTTTTCACATGTGGACCCTGAGACTTTCTTGCTGTTCCAACCAGAAGACATTGCAAAAGCATTAAATGTTGGGAAGTGAAGTGAAGTCACTCAGTCGTGGCCAACTCTTTGTGACCCCATGGACTGCAGCCCACCAGGCTCCTCCGTCCATGGGATTTTCCAGGCAAGAGTACTGGAGTGGGTTGCCATTTCCTTCTCCGGGGGATCTTCCCGACCCAGGGATGGTCTCCCGCATTGTAGGCAGATGCTTTTACAGTCTGAGCCACCAGGGAAGTCAACTCCATAATTAACAACACATCCTTTCTTTCTTCCCTGCCTGGGGGAATGCAACTCTAGACCTTTCACTGGGGAGGGTAATCTTCTTGGATTATGACCTGGGGGAAAATAAAATCATCTTGAGAGAACGTGAAACCACCACAGGGGCTCTGTCACTCTTTTCTTATCTCATTTCAAGTTGTGTTCTCCAGCCCCTGAACCTCCAAGGATTCTTCAGCCAGGGACTGTTTGTGTTTGCCATGCCTTTGGTAACATGATATGGTGATGAAATCTTAGGGAGGGAAGACCTTCCATCTTAACATTACTTGCTTCCTGCTAAATCTCAGGATCTATATGTATTTTCTGTTGTGTACATGAAAGCTTTTCTCTTAGAAAATTTTTTTGTAATGGGAAATGGCTCACAGTTGTAGAGCTGATTATGGTTCCTTCTTGGCCAAGAATAAGTAACTGTCTGTAGCAATATCTGAAACTCTTCACTAAGTTTTTCTCAGAACATCATGGGCAAAACTATAATCTGAAAAATTCATTTTTACTAGGATTATATTGCCAGTTCTTTGTTTCTCCAGCATGAGACCTCTGAAGTTATTATCTGCTCTTAACCTCAGATGATCTCAGTTGCCCCACTAGTGTTTGCTTTCCAGCAAGAATCATAAACTGAATCACAACAAGATGTAGGCAACTCTTAGGAGAAAGCAATGCTTTTTACAGGAATGAATGAATATTACCAAGATGGTGGTGGCTTCCAACCTGGGATACCTGAACCCCAACATTCTGTGTAGATAGGGAAAGAAATATCTTTGAACTATTTTCAACATTTAAAAGACATTTACCCATGAGACAGTCATCTAGCAGATAAATCAAATTTCCGTCTTTGAACTTTAATTTTATCAACTCAGTGTGGTAATTTGAGTTAACATGTGCTGAAGAATAATTTATAAATACCAAATATTTGTTATTCAAAAATCCATCAGAGATGTGATTCCTGGGAGAGATTAAAATCAGTTTGAAGGGTAAAAAATCTGAATTTCTGAATTAGACAAATAAAGATTTAATAGCAGTGTTTCCAACATCAGCTTGAAACTTGATAAAGTAGAGAAGGATATAGAGAAAGTATGGAATGAGCATCTGCTCAGGGTCTGGCTGGACACTTCGACACACAGTCATTCTTTGGGCGGTGTGTATCTTCACGTAGAAGCTGTAGTTTATCCCAGTCTTTCCCTAGGGCTGAGTGCAAGTTACTTTTTCTGTGGAAGGTATTTCCTACGCATTTATGAAATGGGATGGAAGATGAGAGAACTCCCCCGAGAACACACATCTGAGCTAGTATTAGAATCCAGCTGTGTTTCAAGAACTTCCACTTTTTTCAGCTTCACCTTGACTTTATATCAGTGAGATGAAGAATCATCCTAGATGTCCTGAACTCATCTACACAGGAACATGCATACTGTGTTCTGTAGATTCACCATCTGTACACCTGCCCATCTTGGAGCTACTATTCTTTGTGATGTGGCTATCTGTCTTGAATTGGAAACCTTTCTGCTTTGCACAGTACTGACTATTTCTCCATATCACTCCAAATAAAGAATAGTGTCAGAAAGGAATGGTTTAGGTTAGTTTGCCCGCCCTGTGCCCTTTTGGACACAGAAGGTTTGTGTGCAGGCTGTGCTGAGGCTCATGGAGTCTGGCTTTGAGCTGCCCATCTGGCTGGGGGGGGGGCTTCTTCTCTCTTGCGTCTCCCTTGTGCTGCCCTGCAGGGCCTGCCTCCCAAGCTTGGTTTGCTCTCATTTGAAAGCTGAAGCCTGGGTGCAGCAAGTCCAGGTGCAAAGAAGACGAAAAACTAAACAAACAAAAACTGAAGCCCACTGACAGTGTGAACCTGGAGAAAAAGATTCTGTTTCACAGTCATTGTCTGGTTCTCTCAGTCAGCCCCAGGACTGCTCTGCAGGACCAGGAAGACATAGTTAAGAAAAAAGGATGTGGCTGACGATGGAACACACACACACGCATGCCTGTGCTCAATCACACAATACAAGCATGCAGAAAAGGAGGAGAGAGGTATGGTGATCATACCTTGCGTGTCAAGGATGCGAGATCTTTCCGTTCACAGTTACGTTCTTTTATTTTCAACAAACATTCATGGAGAAGCCAGTCCCAAGGAGCCCTGTAGCAGCACTCTGCAGGCTCTGAGTGGGATATAAACCCACTTAACACAAGTCTCCACCCTCAAAATGTAGATGAAGAAGCATAAAACCAAAATGAACAGAAAGAAAATAAAAACAGCCCCCCCCTCCCCCAAGCCACTAACTTGAAAATTTCTGAGCACTTTCACAAACATCTCATTTAGCCCCACATGCAAGGCAGGTGAGGCAAGTGTTATCTGTGTTTTATAGGTGAGAACAAGGGCCTTATTGAAGATTGCAGAGCTAGCAAGCAGCAGCCCCAGAATCCAGGTCATCTAGCTCCTGATTCAAAGCTTTCCCACAATGCGATGCTGCCTCTGTGTAAACACTTGGTCACAAAACAGCACTCTGTTAGGAGAGTACAAAGGAAAAGAAAAAAGATTAATTCTTCCCAGACTAAGGGAGATGGAGGATCAGGCTTCTCAAAAGAAGTAATTTGCCACAGGTAGAGGAAATACAGATTGTTGTTTGCAGAAAAACACAATGGGATGGGGAGGTAACCAGTGTTCCCATGCAGAGCAGTGGTGAAGAGGTTGATATGTTTAATCCAGACTTTACTAAATGATCAGGTCCAAGTCCAAGAGAAAACAGTCAGACACATGAATGCATCTGCCTGCAGCTTGCCTCCTGGATTTTCAGTTCCTGTATGAGGACCATCAATTTCTCAGGAAATGGTCATGAGGCATAAGGAACCCTCTTCATTAGCCCTAATCCTCCTCTAATCCACTGAGTTGGTACACCTCAGGGTGGAGATCCTGTCAGTAAGCTATGGAATATCTTCTTGTTGGTCTGCTCCAAGGATGTGAGATTAGGAGTCAAGGTATTGTTTTGCTCCACAGAAATGCTTCATACTTCCTGTGTGACTTGTAGCACATCATTTGATGCCTGCAATCCTATTTCTTCATCTGCAAAATGAGGGTAATTATATCAACCATGAAGAGTGGCTGTGGTTATCAAGTGAGTTGATTTTTATGAAGCCGATGGCACAGTTCCTGACTCACAGATACCTGGTTATAAATATGAGACATTTCTGCTACTATTTGACATGAGGGAAAGGAATTGGTCAAGGTCTGTTACGTGCTGACCCTGCTTCTCCTCCATTCTAGGTTCCTGCAGGGCCAGCGTGACCAAAGGCTGAATGGCCCCCATTGTCATAATCAAGTGAGGTCCTTCAAAACTGGGTGCTTTGCTGAGACTTGTGTTTCATGGGTTCATGGAGAAGAGGAAGAAGGAGAAAGCCAAGTTGAGTTTCTGATCTGGCTGAAGTAGTGCATCTCAGTGTGTTTTCAAGGCCTTGGCTTTGGTTTGGGTGGTTCAGTTTGCCAACGAGATACCATAACAAGCAGATGATATTCAATGTGTGGTGAGGGAATAAAGTATGGTTCTGCTAACCCACCCATTATGAGTGACCCCAGACAGCAGCTGGAGATGGGCAGGGACTGGGGCCAAACCAAAAGAGCTGGGACTCGAGCAGGAGAGGCAAAGTGGAGTGACGTCTGTGTCTTCAGGACAAAGGTGGCATTTTCAGGGGAAGAGACAGCTCTGTGATAACTTGGACCTCCATGGCTCATTTCCAGTTCATCAATTCCTGGGTCTTTGGCAGCATAATAAAATCCAGATCCCCACGGAATGGCATGGCTAAGGCTGTCTTGCACCTTGTAGCCTTATCCAGATGGACTCAGGATTTAGGCATGATAGGGTGGGGAGATCTGGGACTGAGCAGGACTGGAGAAGAATGGAGCTGAAGCCCCCATGAAGCTCCAGCCCCTGGCTGTTCATTGCCGGCACCCGAACCCTTTACTGCCTCTGGATTTTGCTGATGCTGCAGGATTGTTTGTCACCTGTTGAAACAAGCATCTGATACTCTGTCCATACTCCACTTGTATGTCACCATCCCATCAGGTACGTCTTCCATACTTACCAGGATTAGTTCCACATTTGCAGGAATTAATATCTTCATCTAGGAATGCATTTGCAACTCTGGAGACTCTTAAGTGTAGAGGAACTATAACAGGTAATGGGAAAAAGTATGAGTAAGAAAAGCATATCCCTGGTTTATAAGTAGGTGATATTTTTTCTCAGTGGTAGAAGTCAGGAAACAGTGCTTGGGAATTTTAATTTCAGTGGTCACTCATGACTGTGGCTGACTTTGCTGAAAGTCAGTTCTATGTCCTGTGGAACAAATGGAATTTGGACTTTATTTGATCTGATTCTATGCAGGTAATAGGGATAGAAAAACTCATGATTAAAAGTAGAGTTTATTTCAAAAGATGTGAATTTCTCAGTGTAGTGAATGCACCATTTGTAGCTGATAATATAGTTAGTGTGGCTTACTCAGTGCCCTTTTCGCCCTCCTTGCTATAGAGAATGAGTCAAATGCTAAGAACTACATTTCCCAGACTCCCTTGCAGCTAAGATTTTTCTATGACTTAGATTATAAGGCAAGTGTCCTTGCAATAAGCCTGGGGGCAGATGACAATAATGTCAGGCACCAGTCATGCAGAGATATGTACAATTTTCTGGAAAATGCTGTGGCAGCATATTCTTTCTTTAGGTTCATGTTCCTGTTTCATAGAAGCTATGTCTTCTCTTATTTCTCTCAAGGTAACCAACAATCTACATTTTTATGAAAGTTTGTTCTCTCTGCAGAGATTTTATTTTTTCTGAGTTGCCTCTTTTTATATGTTGTTTGTTTTGATCATTATATTTTATGTTAGAGGTTTACCTAGAAGGCTAGTGATTCTTGATCGTGTATAAAAGAAGTGGGGGGCTAAACCCTTGGAAACCCTGAGCAAATGAGTTGGTTTGAAGACTGTGAGCATCACAGTAGGTCGTCTTACTGGGGAACCTCGACATCAGTATCTTATGGTCCTTCCTCCGGGGCTAGGCAGAGGGTGAAGGTCTGGCTGTCAGCGTTCTAAGAGCCTAGAGAGGGAAGAGCAGTGACCTCTGCATTCAGTTCATATAGTCTTACTTGACTCCACTGCTTTGGGTCACATTGCCCACTGTCTTCTGTGCCAGCCTGGGAGCTTTCTGCTTACCCCTCACCTTCTCAGAGGGAGACTTCCAGATTTCCTCAGGTGGGAAGTCTCGTGCAGTGTGGGGTGAGCGTGGGGCCTGGAGCGCTATCTGACCCTTCATCCCTCCTTTACGATTTGATTTCTCTCTCTTTCACCCCATTGCCGGAGATACTTAATGCTCACAGTACCTGAGCTTTTTGATGATTCTGTTGTGTTACTCAGGCTGGCCTTGGATTCCCTGCTGCCTTTTTAAAATTCAGTTTTTGAGTAACACTGAAACATATACATTACCGTATGTAAAATAGATAGCCAGTGGCAATTTGCTGTAGGATGCAGGGAGCTCAGATGCAGTGCTCTGTGACAACCTAGAGGGGTGGGATGGGGTGGGGGGTGGGAAGGAGGCCCAAGAGGGAGGGGACACATGTATATACCCGTGGCTGATTCATGCTGATGTATGGCAGAAACCAACACAATATTGTAAAGCAATTATCTTGCAATTAAAAATAATCAAAAATTTCTGTTTTCAACAGTTTACTCAGTTACCCCTTGTCCATCTTTCATTCACTTGGCAGTTTTCAGCATTTTCTTGCTATCTCCTTCCCTGATCTTTCCATCTTTTTGAAATTATACCTTTAAGAGAAACCCCTTTACTACAGCTTTAGTGAGGTTTTAGAAAAGAAGGAAAAATCAGATATTTTCAATCTTCCATCTTTATGTACAGCTGTCCAAATATTTCTTTATATCCAGTTTCTACCATTTATCCAATATTCACAACACTAGCAGAAATGATTGTCTACTTAAATTTATTACTATACTAGAAGCACAATTCATATTATTCTACTTTTGCAGGCACTTTCATTAGCTATATGTTTTAGAGTGTAAGTGTACTTTAATTTCCATACTTGAGTGGGAGAATTTTAGATACACAGGTCTCAGTGATTCCTTCCCAAGAAGATCAAAGTGAAAACCCAAAGTATCAGGTTTTTACTTAGAGTTGGATATTTACATTGCCTCAGTATGATGAATATCTTTGTACATAAAGTTCTTCATGCATTAGTATTATTTCTTCAGGCTTGATTCCCAGTAGTGAAATTACTAGATTCCAAGCTATAAACATTTTTAAAGCTTTGGATTCTCACTGTCAAGTTTCCTTCCAAAAGTTATGGCATACTTGCTCAACAGAGAGGAACAATAGGTCAAAATCTGTTTGGTACACCCTTGAGAAGCCATCCACACAGCTCATCTCAGGAGTCAGGCACACATATAAACACCAGAAAATCTTGGCAGTTCCTCCTTTGCCCACTTGTGATGCCAGTTTCTTGGTCTTTATGACAGGCGCCAATCCCAGACTTTCCCTGCTACATAGGATCCTGCCATTTGCAATTCAGGAAGCACTTGCCGCATGCTTAGGTTGCCCCCAAACGCACAGGAACAATTCTGTGTGGCAGCTCCCAGTTTTAGTGAAACTCTGAGAAATTCCAAACAGGAGACCGGTGGCAGTCCCTGAGCATCGTCACCGTCAGAGCCCCTCCTGCAGGGTCCCCGTCTTTGCTGAGCTCCACGGGTGGGGCCAGACCCATGGAAATGGCATTTCGGGGACAAGGAGAGGAGGATATTCACTGGGACTGGAAGGTCTCTATAGCTGTCTCCCCTTGACCAGGGAAGTGTGTACTGTGTGTCTGTCCTTTTACTTAATGGTGTACCTCTTTTCATACATGTTATTTGTCTTTAAGCAAACATGTAAAACGGAACAGGCTTGAATCAGCTTGAACGGAAAAATGAGTCCTCACTCCCAAATGAGGACCACATCCTTTACCATCCCGCAGCGGTCAGGCCAGGGGTTGCTTGACTAGAAATCCCCCAGGGCTCACAAATGGACAGAAAGCGGGGCTGTGTCACAAACTGAAGCCCAATTCATGCCTTTATTATGTGAAGAGTGTGTGTGTGTGTGAGTGTGTGTGTGTGTGTGTGTGTCTGTGCGCACGCAAACGTGCACATGCACAGTTTAGCGTTTGGGAAATAACAGCTACTGCTTGTTACTTATCACTTTTCAGGGATGGTACATCCTATAGTGGGCTTCCCTGGTGGTTCAGTGGTAAAGAATCCACTTACCAATGCAAGACACATGGGTTCGATCCCTGGGTGGGGAAGATCCCCTGCAGGAGGAAGCAGCAACCCACTCCAGCATTCTTGCCTGGGAAATCCCATGGACAGAGAAACCTGGTGGGCTACAGTCTGTGGAATCCCAAAGAGTTGGGCACTATTTAGCAATTTAACAACAACACACCCTATAGTGGTTTTGGGGGGCTGATGGGGAAGGTGGTTGTGTGCAGGGTCCTCATGAGGGAACTGAAGATTTGTGAGCATCTTCATCCATAGGCTCTTAGGACCATAAGGCAACCCTTTGAGGGGATCCCAGAAGCCTCTTCAAGGACTGATGCTTTGAACTAATCTTTGGAGAAACCAAGTCTATCTCTCTGACTGGCCCCTGTTCACTGACTATTGCAATGGTCCTGGTAGTTTTCCTTTGTATTTTATTTCTGCATAAAATGTTGCAGAAGATAGCACCTAAAAGCTACACAGATTGTGAGAAGGAGCTTCTCTTTTAATGTTTGAGACAGTTGAATTCTTGATTCATCTATCTGACCATCAGGGTTTTCCATGTTTGAAATGGGATCATGCTTCTTAGCTCATAAGGTTGTTGTAAGATTAAAATGACCCTTCTTGATGCATTGGGCACAGTGCCTGCCCACAGTTTATGTTCTGTATGCTAGTTCCCTTCCTTGGGAGAGATGTGCCTTTGGTGGTGGGTCCCAGTAAGAGACCTTTCTGGACAACTCATCAAGGACAGAGTTCCTGAATCTTCACTCCCATCTGCTTCCATGTGGTTCCAGTCATTGACATACCTTTGGAAATCTCCTTTCACACTGCCACTTCCTCTCATTTCATTAGCAGGGGTTCTCAAAGTGTGGTCCCTGGACCAAGAACATCAGCATCACCTGGGAAGATAGAGATGCCACGTCTCAGACCTCAGCCTCAGCGACTGAATCAGATATTCTAGGGATGGGGCCCAGTGTGTGTGTCTGAACAAGCTTTACAGGTGATGCTAGGGTAGACTCAACTTGGAAGCCACTGGTCTAAAGACACTGAACTCTCATTAATATTGTCTGCCTTCACATTTGGCCTACTGACTGGGCACACTCCACCTGCCTTATGACGGTGAAATCAGCTGAAACCTCTACCCGTGTCTCCAGCAGAGGCGGACCCTGTAGTGGAGTCTTTATCTTGTCTCAGGGACAGTGTTTCTTCTCACCTGTCAGTGCCCGGGCGCACCTGGGGCCCATCAGCCTGTGGCGGCGGAACCCGTGCTCTTAGCTCTCCTGCAGCCCTGCGTCAGGATTATGGGACATAAACTTCACTGTAGTTTTACTTTTACTTTGTATTTTACATTCTATCAGTTCTTGAAACTATTGCATTTCGCCAAGTGGAGAGGGGAAAAAAAAACCTTCAAATGTTACTGAACATTTTAATAGGCTGTTTTCCCTGATCAGAGGTTCAGAACATGTGCCAATGTTTTCTTCATTTTCCACTTCCAAAATTCTGTCATCTCTTTAGTACTTTGGGGGAAATTCTCACTATGTCAAGCAGGGCACTCAGAATCTCTATAACTGTAATCTTTGGAGTCAGGATCCTGAATATTGCCATCAAATCCTCATTCTGTGTTTCCCCAGTGCTCAGCACAGGCTGAGGGTTTTATCCACTGAATGGAGAAGCTCAGTGCACATCTGCCCTCCTCTACAGAGCCTACAGGTCTGGCTTGATCAATTGCTGGCCTATTTTGAATGTTATTGAATTAAGACTTCCTTGAATAGGCTTGTGTTTATCCTGCGAGGAGCTCTGCCAAGATGAAATTAGATTTTATAAGGTCCCGGATGGTTGCAGGAGCCATAGCAAGGCTTTAATATTTCAGAGAGCAATTATGTTGGGCTTGATCTCAAGTTCAAGTTAAAATTTGCAACATCTTCTTTGTGCAATATTTGGTTGGAGGTTATCAAGCATAATGGTGAGAGGCCTCAGACAGTTATGTTGAGTTTGGCTGGAAGTGGAAGTAACTCAGTGGTCCAAACAGAGATTGCTGTGGGAAGGATGTCTGCTTTCCAAGCATAGGGGCTTGGTGCTTGCTGTACCCTCTGTCCTGGAGTGCATGCCAAGATCTTCTCAGGTCGTAGTTCTTTATAGCATTTGCTAAGAGGCTGTATAGGTCAGGAGCTAAGGGCACAGACTCCAGAGCCAGACTCTGTGGGTTAGCATGCTGCCTCCCCCTCTGGCTAGCTGTGCAACCCTCAGAACGTAATCAAACCCTTTGCTGCCGTGGTGTCTTCAGCAGTGAATGGAGATAATAGTACTGACTTTATGGAGTTGTTGAGAGGGTTAAAATAATTCATACATGGAAAGTGCTTTGAATATCTCTGGGCACCAAGAAAACCCTCAATCATTGTTAGCTAATACTGTTATCATTCAGGTTCAGTTCCAAAATGACCTGTCCTGAGAGGCCTTTCCTGACCACTTAATCCAAAACAGTTCTCCCCACGTCACTTTAATCATCGCCAGGCCACCACATTACAGCCCTCGTGACATTGCCGCAACCTGATCTGAGAGCTTGCTCTGTTTCTTTCATGTCCTGCCAAGCCCAGGGCATTAGTTCCATGACATCAGGGCTGGTGTCTTGGTCACTGCTGAATCCTCAGCACCTAAAGTACTGCTGAATCACCGCTGGCATTCAGTCTAAATGTGCTGAGTGAATTATGGGTTCTGGAGCTCACCCACTTCTGACTAACTCAGAGAGATAGCCCTCCTGCAGTGTGGGGAGGGAGGCATGATCTGGGGCCCACACAGCCCTTGGAGGCCAGCTCACCACTTGCAGTTTTTGAGACTATGGGCTCTGCTTTGGGGGAGTTCAGAGTCTGATTCATTCCAGCATCTTCTAAGGCCCAAGAGATGTGCACTGCTCCGTAGGAGCACAGTGAAATGCGGTATCTCCAAAGACTAAAACAACTTGGTCTTTCTAGCCCTCTAAGGACCAAAAATAAAATGAGGAGTTTATGTTTATATGGAGGAGGCTTGGCTGGCCTCATTCAGACTCAGGGAGATGTATGCAAACTGGCCACACTGCTCATCCTGCCTCCTCCAGTAGACGCCTGCTCACTTGCCATGAGGTTTTGCCTCTCCAGGATCTGGTACGCTTCACAGGCAGCCTTGATGTGACAAAAATCTTAATTGTTCTTTTCCAGACTTGGCCAAGGGTGCATAACATTTGGATGGCCAAATCTGTAACTCTCAATGTTGTGCTTCTCTATTTATTATTATTATTATTATTGACCATACCACATGGCCTATAGGGTCTTAGTTTCCCAACCAGGGATCGAACCCAAAACCCCTGCAGTAAAAGTGCAGAGTCTTAACCACTGGACCACCAGGGAAGTCCCATGCTTCTCTATTTTATAAGCAGATTTATTTGTAAGAATGCAGCCAATCTGGGAGTGCTTGATCAAGACCCTGTTGGGATCAGGCACTCGATGACTCAAAGCTAGGCTTGCCCACCTGGTTCCCAAGTTTGTTTTCCATTCCTCCCATAGTAATCAGGACAGGATCGGCTATGCTGCGGAAACAAACAATCCCATTGTCTCAGTGACTTAATGCAAGGGAAGCTTACTGCTATTGCTGTGTCTGGAGATTCTCTCAGATTCTCATCCAGAGAGTGACTCAGTGAATCAGGCTGCTGTTGTTATGAGGCTGCCCCCAGGGTCCCTGCAGAAGGAGAGGAGAAACCCTGGGATTGTACCCAGACTCCCCCACTTCCGCTCTGAGGTGATGCACTTCCTCTCTGCTTCTCTTTCATTGGTTAGAGCTGGTCACATGGCCCAGCCACCTGCGAAAGTCACAAGTGTGATCTTCCATGTACTCAGTTGTTTCCTGAGAGAAAAGAACTGTTTTCCAGAAAGACTGAGGCTACTTACTTTGCACCTACTATTTTTATTCCTTCTTTCTTTTGGCGGCCACATCGCATAGCATGTGGGATCTTAGTTCCCTGACCAGGGATCAAACCTGTGCCTCCTGCATTGGAAGTGTGGAGTCTTAACCACTGGACCACCAGGGAAGTCCCTGCACCTACTGTTTGAAAGGACATTATCCCAGAAATTAAAAATATATTTGTTTTCTCTACCAAGATAGTAGCACAACTTGAATCTTCACTGTCTGGAGGAGAAAAACAAACTCACATATTTAATATTTAGTGGGGCTACCCTCATGGCAGCAGAACTGTTAGACTGTGACCCAGTAATGCATAGGATTTGCATAGAAGAAAAAAGCAATATTTCACGGACTTGGGACATGTAAGCAGTGACTCAGAGACAGGAATGATTATGAATAGTACCATTAGCATGAAATTAGAAAACTGCTCAGACGTGAGAGTCTTTGAGAGAGAGGCTAACTACCCAGAAGACTTATTCTCTAACTTCTGAGGATTGGTAATAATATACAGGGATGAAATATTCAGGTCCTTGGATAGAGCTGCCCAGGCATTTATCAATTACTTCAAGAAGGTGTGTGGATGCCTTCTATAAGCTAGACACTGAACTAGAAAGGGACATGTATATAAGTAAGACATGGTTCAAGCCTTTAGAAAACTCATGGTCTGATGGGGGATACTGGTTAACAAAATAATGTCTTACCACATGGGAATTGCAATACAGAGGTGTGTTCAAGGTGAAATGGTGGCTTGTGAGGTCAGAAAAAAAAAACTTCAGGCAGGAGGCTGTGTTTAAATTCATTCTGGAAGAATGGATAAACAATAGTCAAGTAGATAAGGGAGTGAGAGCATTCCAGAATACTGTGTAAAGACAAGGAGGTGTGGAACGTAAGACGTCCGGGTGGACCGGAGAATACATAAGCAAAGTATGATTGGAAAATGAGGTGAGGATGGCAGGGCATGCGATGAGGCTGGAGTGGTCATCCGGGCCAAGTCACAAGGAGTCTTCTTTGTCAAGTTAAGGAGTTTGGGTCTTATCTTGAGGATAATGGGATGCCTTTGAAGAGTTTTAAGGCGGGAGCATAAGGTACTAATGACCTGGTTTTCTTTGGTGGCGGGCAGGAGGATGGGTTAGAGATGGTGAAGCTAGAAGCAGGCAGACTGGCGGGGAGACTGATGAGCTGGTCCAGGCGAGAGGCGGTGGGGTCTGCATGAGGACAGGAGCCCCTGGAGATGAAGGCGAGACCTAGGGAGTCTGGCGTTGTTGCAGCAGAGATGAAGGAACGGCATCTTGCCCTTTTACTGCCCTGCAGGTTAGGTACGATGAACCCGGGAGAGCGCACGAGGCAGGTAGGATCCATCAAGAACTGTATGACGTTTCTAACTGCGGTCTTGCCAAGTGTGACGAATGCTGCTGGTGCCTTGTCCAGATCCCATTTATCACACTGGGATGCCCACCCTCTCACTGCTGGGATGTAGGCTGCTGAAAGCTCACTGATGTACCGCTTCTTCAGAGAATTGTCTTCCTTTGATGGGTGCTGCCTGGCCCTGGTCATGCACATGGGAAGCCTGCAGCCCGCGATGGATGCATGTGGGAGCACAGCAAAAGTTGGACCTAAAGAGGGCACAACTTTGCGTTGAAGTTTCTCTCCAGAGCCTCTATGCTCCAATCACTAAGACCTCTGTCCTTGCTTGGCTCCTTCCTCTGCTTTATCCCGCTTCACTCCCTCCCTGGTTTCTGACGGCACCCCCTTAGTATGTCACATGCACCAGAGTCCTTGTCGCAAGCTCTGTCTCAAGAAAAACCCGTCTGAGGTAACAGGAAATGTTGGAGGTGGATGTTAATAAAAGACTGAAAAATAAAACCCCCAAACGGCTAGCCATCTGAGGACAGTGAATTGGAAAATGTAGTCTGAGCGTAAACGATGCGGTGGCACTGAGGGCAGACACCCTAATCCTCTTGCTGAGTTTATGAAAGAGAACCCGGATTCTTCAATGTGTGCGTGTATGTGCTGCCCTTAGGGATCAGGGCCACAGCTGCCGAGTTCCAAGCCCCATCTGATGCTCATCTGCCTGCAGAGCAGATGTGGGAGGTGGTGGACAGCAGAGTAAGGGTCTGAAGAAGCGTTCTTTTGTTTCAGTATAGGGAAGCCTTGGCAGGGAACCTGTGGGGGCTGAGCTCCAGTGGCCTCATCTGGAAAGAGAAAGGTGGGGCCAAACAACCTCAGCTTCCCCCAGACCTTGCTTCAGCACTGTCCTTTGAGATGGAATTGCAAATGCCAATAACATCTATCTCCTTTTTTTTTTTTTCTTCCCTTGCCTGGATGGCTCTGAAGGCTGAGGGCTGCAGAAATAGATAAAATGTGTCCCTGGCTCACTCCCCTTCTTTTAAAGCCACCTTTACAAAGCCCATGGCTCCCTCCTGTTCTCTTTATGCTGAAAAACACTACTCACATGGGCAGATGTCATTTTTAGCCTGTACGTCTGGGTCGAAGGCTCCGAGCCCAGTTTTCCCATTGTTTTGCTGTCTCCTGTTCACAGCGGCCCCCCTCTCACTGGGGAGCAGGCGGGCCAGGAGGAGGCCGGGCCAGTGCCACGGGTGGCCTTGCAGTTACCCTCCTTCCAGTGAACATGCATCAAGTCACTGGCACGCAGAACAATACTAAGAGGGACTGGCTGGGATTTTTATTTTTGACTTCCCCTTCCAAAAATCTCTGCTTTATTTTGGCATGGGGACAAAATGCAACTACCCCCTTCTGCAAACACTGTAAAACCATCTCCAGACCAAACCTCCCTTGGTGCTTTAATCAGGCAGCTGTAAGGTACCAAGGCCAGTTGGATGCTGAGGGTTTGTGTGCAAGGATGAAGTGTTCCAGGTTATCTGAGACCCTGTGGGCGGTTGTGACTTGTCGTTTTAGCTCCTGGTCTTATGGATGGGCTGAGGGAGGGAGTAAGAGAGGAAGTCAGGAGAGAGTGGTCAGATAAAACAGAGAGAGAGAGTAGGGAAAAGAGAGATAAGTGGGAGGAGATGAGAAGGAAGCCATTGAGGGCTGGAGAGAGAGAAATTAAAGGGAGGGAATTAAAAAGAGAACTAGAGACAGAGAGACAAAGAGACACAGAGAAGAAAAAGGGACAGGAGAGGAGGAAAGTGAGGGGAAGAAGAGTGAAGAGCGGAGAATCAGAAAGAGAGAAAGGTGGAGCTGTGGATGAATTAAAAAGAGTGGGGGATTCATACTCATTGCAAAGAAATTTGGAAAAGGGGGGTAGGTTATGGGCTGAGGCATAGTTGGGTTGGGAAAGGGTAGTTATGAGTGAGGAAAACTGATGAAAATTCTGAAAAATCAACTTGGCAGGCCCAGGATTGGGAGGAATGGGGATACATCACATGAGGCCACACTGCTTTAGGTCCAGGGCATGCTGGCTCTTCCTAGGACTCTGGTCTTCCCAGCACATCCCCATCCACCCAGGCAGGGGCTGGTATTCCTCAGCTGCCCTTCTCTAAGAGGAGCGTAGCTAAGGATCATGACCTTCTTCCTGACTATCTGCTGAGTGGGATAGGAAAGCAGATGATTCAGGGCAATGGACAGAAGCTTAGGGCACAGGGTTCTGCCTCTGTCCCCAGCCAGTGTGCAGCCTTTGGTAAAGCCTGACCTTTCCGAGCCTCCATTCTCTCATGTATAAAATGGTGATGGCGATGGTTCTGATGGAACTGTGTTTCTGTCCAGTGTAGGCGGTCCCTTGTACATGGCTTTCTCCCCCTTCCCTGTGACATTTCCTAGTGGACTTCTCTGAGTGACGGGAGCTTTGGGTTTCTTCCTGACACAGCTTGAGCCCCCTGGGCTCCCAGGAGCAAGATCCCAAGAATAAGAAAAAAGCCCTAGGTTGTAGCCTCTGCCAGGCACAGAGACACCACTCTGGCAGCCGTGAAGACTTAGTTTGGTTTGGCTTTTGCATGGGGGCAGGGTTGTGGCAGTGTTTTATGCCCAGAAGACAGTGCTGGGGCTCTTCCAGCCCACTTTTGGACCCTGGAAACCTTGCACACTTAGATGTTTGGGGGGTACTGGGCATGCCAATGAGGTTGGTGGTCGGGACGAAGCTGGGGACTTGCATCCACCAGGTTCTGCTCAGCCAGGGCGAGAGGGCCTGCAGCCCTGCACTCTAATCCACCGGGAGTGAAATAAAGTCAGTGAAACGACTACCTTTCCCAGGCCGCAATTAGAGACTGGTTTTTCTCTCCAACTTGTTTCATTGTCTCTTTGGCTTTCTGGCATATCATCCCCCAGTTCCGGTTCGGCCCTGACCCAGGCTTCTTGTGCTCATGGGGCTGCCCGCCCTTCAGTGTGCGTCAGGCAGAGACCAGAGACTTGGCGTTGCCAGAGAGCACTGTGCCTGGTCCCATTTAACCTGTTGAAATTGGTCAGAGGAATGGTTCCAAAGCCAGCACTGTGAGTTGCTTTCCTAATGCCGTCATTCACCAGGCCCAGGGGCCAGGCTCCACTGCAGACATCTCCTCCTTACCATCCCCCTGAGGGTGGAAGGAATACAGCGCTCCGTGTTTCGGTGCAGATGTGGCAAACCTAAGAGACATGAAGACCTTGCTCCCAAATGGTGGGGCCAGTCCTCCAGACTCATGGACCCCAAGCTCCCAGGAGGACCATGGATGGGGCTGCTGGGTGGAAGACTCTCGTAGGTGAGGGCGGGGCAGCCTGAGTCAATGTGGATGGACAGGAAGAAGCTCCCCTTGCCTTCGGCAGGGGTCAGAGTGGTGCCAGAAGTTTCCCTCTGCTGAGGTTAGAAGAGGTAAGGATCCTGACTTGGCCTTACCACCCTGCTAGTGTTGAACATTTAATTGGAAATACACCCCAAAAGAGGGTGGAGGAAAGCTTCAGACTGAGATGACGTTAGTCACAGAACTCTAGATATTTAGTTTCAGTTGTTGCATCTTAGTAATTAAGGGTTTGAAAGGAATAGACAGGCTTTCCCTTGGTTTGGAAATGTGCGCACCACCACACACACACACACACACACACACACACGTGCACGTGTGAACGTCACTGCCTTCAGATTCAGAGAGAGCCAGCTTGCACTGCTGGGACAGCTGGGGAAGCCTCCTTGTCTCCATTGCCTAGTGGCTTTCAGGGGCCCTGGCAGGAGGACCCCGCCTGGCATCCTAGCATCGCCTCACGAGGAAGGAGCAGGGACCATATCCTGCAGCAAGATGCTTTGTCTCTGTGCCTTTTCCCACCTGGACTGTTGGGTTCTTTGCTGGGGCTGGAGAGATTAAGGCACAGTTGTGTCCCTGTGTTCCCTTGGGCTCCATGATGTCACGAGGCAGTTGGCTCAGGCTGCTCTAGAGCTCTGATCAGTTTGCAGTGCAAGGATCTGTTTCCAAGGCTGCCTCCCCCACTGCACCGTCAGCTCCCACTGAGCCCGGGGCCATGCCAGGTTCATTGTTCTTTCTGAGCACAGAATTTGCTGGTGGAGCAGCTGGAGAGAAGGCTCTGAGGACAGAGTTCAGTTCAGTTCAGTTGCTCAGTGGTGTCCAACTCTTTGCGACCCTGTGAATTGCAGCAGGTCAGGCCTCCCTCTCCATCACCAACTCCTGGAGTTCACCCAAACTCATGTGCATCGAGTCAGTGATGCCATCCAGCCATCTCATCCTCTGTCATCCCCTTCTCCTCCTGCCCCCAATCCCTCCCAGCATCAGGGTCTTTTCCAATGAGTCAACTCTTCGCATCAGGTGGCCAAAGTATTAGAGTTTCAGCCTCAGCATCAGTCCTTCCAATGAACACCCAGGACTGATCTCCTTTAGGATGGACTGGTTGGATCTCCTTGCAGTCCAAGGGACTCTCAGGAGTCTTCTCCAACACCACAGTTCAAAAGCGTCAATTCTTAGGCGCTCAGCTTTCTTCACAGTCCAACTCTCACATCCATACATGACCACTGGAAAAACCATAGCCTTGACTAGATGGACCTTTGTTGGCAAAGAAATGTCTCTGCTTTTGAATATGCTATCTAGGTTAGTCATAACTTTTCTTCCAAGGAGTAAGCATCTTTTAATTTCATGGCTGCAGTCACCATCTGCAGTGATTTTGGAGCCCCCCAAAATAAAGTCTGCCACTGTTTCCACTGTTTCCACATCTATTTCCCATGAAGTGATGGGACCGGATGCCATGATCTTTGTTTTCTGAATGTTGAGCTTTAAGCCAACGTTTTCACTCTCCTCTTTCACTGTCATCAAAAGGCTTTTTAGTTCCTCTTCACTTTCTGCCATAAGAGTGGTGTCATCTGCATATCTGAGGTTATTGATATTTCTGCCTGCAATCTCGATTCCACTTTGTGCTTCATCCAGCCCAGCGTTTCTCATGATGTACTCTGCATAGAAGTTAAATAAGCAGGGTGACAATAGACAGCCTTGACGTACTCCTTTTCCTATTTGGAACCCGTCTGTGGTTAGAAGCTAGCATTACCCTGGCAGCCTTACCACAACTCCAGCTCTGTCCTTCATCTGCACACGCAGATATCCAGAGTTGCCTGTGAACCAGAATTTCAGGAATTCCTAAGAAACTGGGGAGCTGGGCTAGCAAGTAACATGTTGGTTTTGCAGTAGGACATAGAATAGGCCAGACCAGAGTCCCTACCCCCTTGAGAATAAACCTGCATTGGATACCCAAGGCATCCAATCAAATTTGGTTCTCAAACTTGAAAAGGCATCAGAGAGGGCTTGTTAAAACACAGAGGGCTGGGCCCCGCTCCTGCAGTTCTTCTGAATCTGGGGTGGAGCCTAAGAAGTGCATTTCCATTATTTTCCTAGAGGATGCTGATATGGTGGTCCAGGGACCCCAACTGTGAAAACCACTGTGCTAGGTCAGTATGAACGAAGGAGGGAAACATGGCGCTTGTGGTCCCCAGACCCTGGGGACCTGCAGGTTTGTCTGGGTCACTGTACACTACACTGCTCCCACTCTTCTTTCACTTGTCTCCTCCTTGTAAAATCAACCAAACCAAAAGAAAAACTCTTCATGACAGCAAAAATTATCCTTAACAATAATAACAACTACCACGAAACAATAAGGTAGAAAATGCATCCTGGCTGTTGTGAAATGTTTTTGCACAATGTCTTTAGTTGGAAACGCCCCCCAGTGCAGGATAACAAGGAACTCTGGCTTGGTCTCGGTGGGCTAGAGTTTGTCAGCAAGATCCTCAGCCCAAGGGCAGGAGGCAAGTCAGGTGATGGCCCTGCTTGGAGGAAAGCATGCCAGAAAGCTGGTGCGAGGATGGGCCGTCCTCCCCACCTGTTCTCGCCTAAGCACAGCTGTCTCCTAAGGCATGGACGCCTCACCATCTGTGCTTTTAACGTGTGAAACACATTTTAAAATATACTATTTAATTAAAAATGATATTTGTCAGCTTACTGCTGTGCCAACTCCCTTCCCAGAGTTGTGTTATTGCCGGGGCTTCAGTACGAGAGGAGAAGAGTCGACTTTCCAGGGAGCAGAGGTTGGGTGGCAGGGTGGCAATTCAAGGCAGAGCTGCAAAGCTTTTCAGAGACAGCAATAAGACCCTTGCATTGTTCTCAGAGATCTGAAACCCTCCAGAGGTCAGGGTACTGTTATTTCTGGAAGGGATGGGCACCTCTTCACCCTCCGTGAACTTTTCTCCCGTTTGCAGAACAGACCCTGTAGATATTAACCCATCAGTATGTCTACTGAAAAAAAAAATTCCAGTAATAAACAAGCTACACGTCCCTGCGCAGAAGCTGTCTGGGTACCCTGGGTGTCATGGCTGGCATGTACTGTCTTCCTCTTTCAAAGTCTAAATGATGCCTCTGCTGAGCCGCTTTGCTTTGCTCCATCGTGGAAATTCGGAAGAGTTTTCATAGCGTGAGTATGACAGACTGTTCCAGCTGTGCGATGAATCCATGCCTGCTCAGCTGGTACTGGTTTCTTGTGGTGAGTAGTCTAGGAGTGTTGTCCTCTGGGCTTTTGGCTGTGTTGTCAGCCTTGAAATAAATTGTACCCATGTCTTATGGCAGAAGGGAAAGGGTGAGGAAGGAGGAAAAGAGAGAGGAGAGAGCGAGCCTAATTCTGCACAGATATGTTTTCTGATCAGTCTCTAGAAAAATCTTCCGTGTTCACTGTGGGCGCCAAACCTAGGAACAGTAAATGATTTTTTTAACACAAGTTTTTCTTTTATTCTAGCCTGTGGGTTGAAGGCAGAAGGACCACCAGGTGGGGCTAGAGAGAGGCTTGTTTGGGATGAGGCAGTAGCCAACTGACTGACAGAAAACAATTAGTCTTGAAAGAGTTTACTTTTCATGGCTTAAAATGGAAGTTAGGTCCTAATGAGTCTTTGCAGTTCATGGTTCTTCTGTAGAAAGCTCTGTGCAGTGCCAAGCATTGTCCCTTCAGCCTCAAAACAGCAGCAGGCAACTGCTTTCTCTGCTCTCTTGCCTCCTGCCTCTCCGTGTCCTTCCTGCCTCCTCCCTGCTCTCTCCTCCCACTTTCTGCTATGACCATTCAAGTGTCTATGTTGTAAAGCACTTTTCAGAGGCTCCCCGGACTCAAGCGAAAGGGCAGAGCGGCTCAGCCTCTCACATCAGATCTTACCGCTCTAGAGGGATTAGCATTATTACTTTGGAGAAATTCCTTCAGCAAACTTCTACTGAATATCTGTGTAATATCTTCCAGGGATTACTAATAGCTCTTAGAATACTCTGGCAGTCTCATCTCACTCATGATCTGTCCTTCTCAGTGAGTTCTTTGGAACTCCTCCCCTGCACTTGAAAGCATATAAAATAGTTTTAGTAGTCACCCTTTTAAAGATAAACATTTTCAAGTTCAGAGTGCAGAGATGATAAATACATAATGCTCTAAGTTTTTGCATTAATTGGTAATTAATTTTTGCAAAGAGCTTTGGAGATAAAAAGGGTTGCATGCCATCATGTCAAATCAGTGTTGATTACAAAGATTTTTAAGTTTAACACTGTGGATGTAGGCTTTTTCAGACCTCTTATATTGTGTTTCTGGAACAAAAGGGCACTTCTTTGAAATTTTACATCAATTATCAGATAAATGAGAGAGAGGATCAGTGAACTCGACAAATCAGCCATCAGTCTGATAGCAAACACACACACACATGTGCAGGCCTGATAAGAATTTTGATTGCATTGGAAAAGACATTCTGTATCACATTATTATCATCCAGACTGGAATGAGGAAAAATAGTGATGACAAAATAGGTTATCATGGAGTCTGAAGATGCACTTCTTGATTTCAATTTGAATGAGATGATGAAGTGAATATGCTGATTATAGCCCATAAAGGTCAAAAAACAAACCCAAACAGAAGACATGGGGAGACTGACAAGACCTCAGGAAAGTGCCCCGTAGAGGAGTGCTGCTGAGCACAGACCCGGCTGCCTTGTGGGAACAGCAAAGCCCAGTGGAGTCACTGCTTGTCGAGCTGCCCTTTGGTTATTCAATCTGGGGATAGGCCTCCTGAGTCTCAGTGTCCCCTCTGAAAGATGGGACAACCATATCTACCTCAGAGTTGTTTTAAGTGGCAAATGAGGTCAATAGTGCCTTGCAGGTGATGTTTTCTGAAAGTGTTTTCCTAGGTACCATGATACCTAGGGACTTCCACCTGGGGTTCCCCAAATCGTGCTGGTGATAAGGACCCTATAGGGTAAGAGTATTTTGAGCCACATGGAGCAGTAAAGATAGCTGACATTTGCATTTGGCTTTGGGTTTATAATTCACCATCACTCTTGTTCTTTCATGGTGTATCCACAGCCTCCTTGGGAGGAGGTCAAGGCAAGCAACATTTCCCCAAAACCAGAAATGAGAAAGTTGAATGATTTGTCTACTCAGATCTTTTGATTCCAAGCCCAGGACAATTCAGCTGTATCCCTAAAGGTACCAACAGTCACGGCGGGGAGTGAAAATAAGTGGATCTTATGGTAGTCTGGCATAAAGAAACCACTCCTCAGATGGAGGGAGGGGACCACCACCTCCTCATTCCTGTGGGTCAGTGAGTGTGAGCTTGTACATGCACGTGCACATATACACTCACACACACACACACACACACACACACACACACTCACACCCATGAAGATAGCCAGACAGCCAGTTTAAAGCATCTGCCTATAATTCTTTAAAAAACTAAGATGCCATTTCCAAAGGCTAATCCCTCTTTTTTGGAGGAAAAAAAGGAGAAAGTCTGATTTGGAGACTAGTAGGATCGGGGAGAGACCTGCTGGGCTAGCTGGAGAAGTGTGAACGTGGCCTGCCAGTCTCAGTATTAAGGTACTCCAAATTTATTTCTTTTCTACAGCTTTATACAAATGTCTTTCTGATGCGTGCCTTCCTTCTCTTCTTATGAAACAACGCTGGCAAACGCGGAGGAGAGGACTTTTATTGTGTTAAAAGAAGCTTTATTTGAGACAAGTTTCCATAACGACAGACTTTTTATATATAGAAGCAACACTACCTGCTTTTTTAAAAAAATTCTTTTGGAAATCACAGTAAAATCTGGTAAATTCTTAAGATATTCTAGAGGTCGATAGAAAGGGTTC